>NC_069503.1:175338439-175695105 GCF_027579735.1 Bombina bombina | reverse complement strand
TCTCCTCTCTGTCCCTAACCAATGGATGTGCTACATACGGTACTGTAAGAAAAAGCAGAAGTGTCTATCCTCTCTGTCCCTCACCACTGGATGTGATACATATGGTACTGTAAGCACAGACAGAAGTGTCTCTCCTCTCTGTCTCTCACCACTGGATCTGATACATATGGTACTGTAAGCACAGGCAGAAGTGTCTCTCCTCTCTGTCCCTCCCCACTGGATGTGCTACATATGGTACTGTAAGCACAGGCAGACGTGTCTCTCCTCTCTGTCTCTCCCCACTGGATGTGCTACATATGGTACTGTAAGCACAGGCAGAAGTGTCTCTCCTCTCTGTCCCTCCCCACTGGATGTGCTACATATGGTACTGTAAGCACAGGCAGAAGTGTCTCTCCTCTCTGTCCCTCCCCACTGGATGTGCTACATATGGTACTGTAAGCACAGGCAGAAGTGTCTCTCCTCTCTGTCCCTCCCCACTGGATGTGCTACATATGGTACTGTAAGCACAGGCAGAAGTGTCTCTCCTCTCTGTCCCTCCCCACTGGATGTGCTACATATGGTACTGTAAGAACAGGCAGAAGTGTCTCTCCTCTCTGTCCCTCCCCACTGGATGTGCTACTTATGGTACTGTAAGCACAGGTACTGTAAGAACAGGCAGAAGTGTCTCTCCTCTCTGTCCCTCACCACTGAATGTGATACATATGGTACTGTAAGCACAGGCAGACGTGTCTCTCCTCTCTGTTCCTCCTCACTGGATGTGCCTCATAGGGTACTGTAAGCACAGGCAGAAGTGTCTCTCCTCTCTGTCCCTCACCAATGGATGTGCTACATATGGTACTGTAAGCAAAGGCAGAAGTGTCTTTCTTCTCTGTCCCTTTTGACTGAATGTGATACATATGGTACTGTAAGAACAGGCAGAAGTGTCTCTCCTCTCTGTTCCTCACCACTGGATGTGCTACATATGGTACTGTAAGAACAGGCAGAAGTGTCTCTCCTCTCTGTCTCTCACCACTGGATCTGATACATATGGTACTGTAAGCATAGGCAGAAGTGTCTCTCCTCTCTGTCTCTCACCACTGGATCTGATACATATGGTACTGTAAGCATAGGCAGAAGTGTCTCTCCTCTCTGTCTCTCCCCACTGGATGTGCTACATATGGTACTGTAAGCACAGGCAGAAATGTCTCTCCTCTCTGTCCCTCCCCACTGGATGTGCTACATATGGTACTGTAAGCACAGGCAGAAGTGTCTCTCCTCTCTGTCTCTCCCCACTGGATGTGCTACATATGGTACTGTAAGCACAGACAGAAGTGTCTCTCCTCTCTGTCCCTCCCCACTGGATGTGCTACATATGGTACTGTAAGCACAGGCAGAAGTGTCTCTCCTCTCTGTCCCTCCCCACTGGATGTGCTACATATGGTACTGTAAGCACAGGCAGACGTGTCTCTCCTCTCTGTCCCTCCCCACTGGATGTGCTACATATGGTACTGTAAGCACAGGCAGAAGTGTCTCTCCTCTCTGTCCCTCCCCACTGGATGTGCTACATATGGTACTGTAAGCACAGGCAGAAGTGTCTCTCCTCTCTGTCCCTCCCCACTGGATGTGCTACATATGGTACTGTAAGCACAGGCAGAAGTGTCTCTCCTCTCTGTCCCTCCCCACTGGATGTGCTACATATGGTACTGTAAGCACAGGCAGAAGTGTCTCTCCTCTCTGTCCCTCCCCACTGGATGTGCTACATATGGTACTGTAAGAACAGGCAGAAGTGTCTCTCCTCTCTGTCTCTCACCACTGGATGTGCTACATATGGTACTGTAAGAACAGGCAGAAGTGTCTCTCCTCTCTGTTCCTCACCCCTGGATGTGCTGCATATGGTACTGTAAGAACAGGCAGAAGTGTCTCTCCTCTTTATCCCTCACAACTGGATGTGATACATATGGTACTGTAAGCACAGGCAGACGTGTCTCTCCTCTCTGTCCCTCTTCACTGGATGTGCTACATATGGTACTGTAAGCACAGGCAGACGTGTCTCTCCCTTCTGTTCCTCACCACTGGATGTGCTACATATGGTCCTGTAAGAACAGGCAGAAGTGTCTCTCCTCTCTGTCCCTCTTCACTGAATGTGATACATATGGTACTGTAAGAACAGGCAGAAGTGTCTCTCCTCTCTGTCCCTCACCACTGAATGTGATACATATGGTACTATAAGCACAGGCAGACGTGTCTCTCCTCTCTGTTCCTCCTCACTGGATGTGCCTCATATGGTACTGTAAGCACAGGCAGAAGTGTCTCTCCTCTCTGTCCCTCACCACTGGATGTGCTACATATGGTACTGTAAGAACAGGCAGAAGTGTCTCTCCTCTCTGTTCCTCACCACTGGATGTGCTACATATGGTACTGTAAGAACAGGCAGAAGTGTCTCTCCTCTTTATCCCTCACCACTGGATGTGATACATATGGTACTGTAAGCACAGGCAGACGTGTCTCTCCTCTCTGTCCCTCTTCACTGGATGTGCTACATCTGGTACTGTAAGCACAGGCAGACGTGTCTCTCCCTTCTGTTCCTCACCACTGGATGTGCTACATATGGTCCTGTGAGAACAGGCAGAAGTGTCTCTCCTCTCTGTCCCTCTTCACTGAATGTGATAATATGGTACTGTAAGAACAGGCAGAAGTGTCTCTCCTCTCTGTCCCTCACCACTGAATGTGATACATATGGTACTGTAAGCACAGGCAGACGTGTCTCTCCTCTCTGTCCCTCTCCACTGGATGTAATACATATGGTACTGTAAGAACAGGCAGAAGTGCCTCTCCTCTTTATCCCTCACCACTGGATGTGATACATATGGTACTGTAAGCACAGGCAGACGTGTCTCTCCTCTCTGTCCCTCTTCACTGGATGTGCTACATATGGTACTGTAAGCACAGGCAGACGTGTCTCTCCCTTCTGTTCCTCACCACTGGATGTGCTACATATGGTCCTGTAAGAACAGGCAGAAGTGTCTTTCTTCTCTGTCCCTTTTGACTGAATGTGATACATATGGTACTGTAAGAACAGGCAGAAGTGTCTCTCCTCTCTGTTCCTCACCACTGGATGTGCTACATATGGTACTGTAAGAACAGGCAGAAGTGTCTCTCCTCTTTATCCCTCACCACTGGATGTGATACATATGGTACTGTAAGCACAGGCAGACGTGTCTCTCCTCTCTGTCCCTCACCACTGGATGTGCTACATATGGTACTGTAAGCACAGGCAGACGTGTCTCTCCCTTCTGTTCCTCACCACTGGATGTGCTACATATGGTCCTGTGAGAACAGGCAGAAGTGTCTCTCCTCTCTGTCCCTCTTCACTGAATGTGATACATATGGTACTGTAAGAACAGGCAGAAGTGTCTCTCCTCTCTGTCCCTCACCACTGAATGTGATACATATGGTACTGTAAGCAAAGGCAGACGTGTCTCTCCTCTCTGTCCCTCTCCACTGGATGTAATACATATGGTACTGTAAGAACAGGCAGAAGTGCCTCTCCTCTTTATCCCTCACCACTGGATGTGATACATATGGTACTGTAAGCACAGGCAGACGTGTCTCTCCTCTCTGTCCCTCTTCACTGGATGTGCTACATATGGTACTGTAAGCACAGGCAGACGTGTCTCTCCCTTCTGTTCCTCACCACTGGATGTGCTACATATGGTCCTGTAAGAACAGGCAGAAGTGTCTCTCCTCTCTGTCCCTCTTCACTGAATGTGATACATATGGTACTGTAAGAACAGGCAGAAGTGTCTCTCCTCTCTGTCCCTCACCACTGGATGTGCTACATATGGTACTGTAAGCACAGGCAGACGTGTCTCTCCTCTCTGTTCCTCCTCACTGGATGTGCCTCATAGGGTACTGTAAGCACAGGCAGAAGTGTCTCTCCTCTCTGTCCCTCACCACTGGATGTGCTACATGTGGTACTGTAAGCACAGGCAGAAGTGTCTCTCCTCTCTGTCCCTCTCCACTGGATGTAATACATATGGTACTGTAAGAACAGGCAGACGTGTCTCTCCTCTCTCTCCCTCACCACTGGATGTGCTACATATGGTACTGTAAGAACAGGCAGACGTGTCTCTCCTCTCGGTCCCTCTTCACTGGATGTGCTACATATGGTACTGTAAGCACAAGCAGAAGTGTCTCTCCTCTGTGTCCCTCTTCACTGGATGTGCTACATATGGTACTGTAAGCACAGGCAGAAGTGTCTCTCCTCTCTATCCCTCACCACTGCTTGTGCTACATATGGTACTGTAAGAACAGGCAGAAGTGTCTCTCCTCTCTCTCCCTCACCACTGGATGTGCTACATATGGTACTGTAAGCACAGGCAGAAGTGTCTATCCTCTCTGTCTCTCACCACTGGATGTGCTACATATGGTACTGTAAGAACAGGCAGACATGTCTCTCCTCTCTGTCCCTAACCAATGGATGTGCTACATACGGTACTGTAAGAAAAAGCAGAAGTGTCTATCCTCTCTGTCCCTCACCACTGGATGTGATACATATGGTACTGTAAGCACAGACAGAAGTGTCTCTCCTCTCTGTCTCTCACCACTGGATCTGATACATATGGTACTGTAAGCACAGGCAGAAGTGTCTCTCCTCTCTGTCTCTCACCACTGGATGTGCTACATATGGTACTGTAAGAACAGGCAGAAGTGTCTCTCCTCTCTGTCCCTCACCACTGGATGTGCTACATATGGTACTGTAATCACAGGCAGACATGTCTCTCCTCTCTGTCCCTCTTCACTGGATGTGGTACATATGGTACTGTAGGAACAGGCAGAAGTGTCTCTCCTCTCTGTCCCTCTTCACTGGATGTGATACATAGGATACTGTAAGAACAGGCAGACGTGTCTCTCCTCTCTGTCTTTCCACACTGGATGTGCTATATTTGGTATTGTAAGCACAGGCAGACTTGTCTCTCCTCTCTGTCCCTCAACACTGATTGTGATACATATGGTACTGTAAGTACAGGCAGAAGTGTCTCTCCTCTCTTTCCCTTCCCACTGGATGTGCTACATATGGTACTGTAAGAACAGGCAGAAGTGTCTCTCCTCTCTGTCCCTCTTCACTGGATGTGCTACATATGGTACTGTAAGCACAGGCAGAAGTGTCTTTCTTCTCTGTCCCTTTTGACTGAATGTGATACATATGGTACTGTAAGAACAGGCAGGAATGTCTCTCCTCTCTGTTCCTCACCACTGGATGTGCTACATATGGTACTGTAAGAACAGGCAGAAGTGTCTCTCCTCTCTGTCCCTCACCACTGAATGTGATACATATGGTACTGTAAGCACAGGCAGACGTGTCTCTCCTCTCTGTTCCTCCTCACTGGATGTGCCTCATAGGGTACTGTAAGCACAGGCAGAAGTGTCTCTCCTCTCTGTCCCTCACCACTGGATGTGCTACATATGGTACTGTAAGCACAGGCAGAAGTGTCTTTCTTCTCTGTCCCTTTTGACTGAATGTGATACATATGGTACTGTAAGAACAGGCAGGAATGTCTCTCCTCTCTGTTCCTCACCACTGGATGTGCTACATATGGTACTGTAAGAACAGGCAGAAGTGTCTCTCCTCTTTATCCCTCACCACTGGATGTGATACATATGGTACTGTAAGCACAGGCAGACGTGTCTCTCCTCTCTGTCCCTCTTCACTGGATGTGCTACATATGGTACTGTAAGCACAGGCAGACGTGTCTCTCCCTTCTGTTCCTCACCACTGGATGTGCTACATATGGTCCTGTAAGAACAGGCAGAAGTGTCTCTCCTCTCTGTCCCTCTTCACTGAATGTGATACATATGGTACTGTAAGAACAGGCAGAAGTGTCTCTCCTCTCTGTCCCTCACCGCTGAATGTGATACATATGGTACTGTAAGCACAGGCAGACGTGTCTCTCCTCTCTGTCCCTCTCCACTGGATGTAATACATATGGTACTGTAAGAACAGGCAGACGTGTCTCTCCTCTCTGTCCCTCACCACTGGATGTGCTACAAATGGTACTGTAAGAACAGGCAGAAGTGTCTCTCCTCTCTGCTCCTCCTCACTGGATGTGCTACATATGGTACTGTAAGCACAGGCAGAAGTGTCTCTCCTCTCTGTCTCTCCCCACTGGATGTGCTACATATGGTACTGTAAGCACAGGCAGAAGTGTCTCTCCTCTCTGTCCCTCCCCACTGGATGTGCTACATATGGTACTGTAAGCACAGGCAGACGTGTCTCTCCTCTCTGTCTCTCCCCTCTGGGTGTGCTACATATGGTACTGTAAGCACAGGCAGAAGTGTCTCTCCTCTCTGTCCCTCCCCACTGGATGTGCTACATATGGTACTGTAAGCACAGGCAGAAGTGTCTCTCCTCTCTGTCCCTCCCCACTGGATGTGCTACATATGGTACTGTAAGCACAGGCAGACGTGTCTCTCCTCTCTGTCTCTCCCCACTGGATGTGCTACATATGGTACTGTAAGCACAGGCAGAAGTGTCTCTCCTCTCTGTCCCTCCCCACTGGATGTGCTACATATGGTACTGTAAGCACAGGCAGAAGTGTCTCTCCTCTCTGTCCCTCCCCACTGGATGTGCTACATATGGTACTGTAAGCACAGGCAGAAGTGTCTCTCCTCTCTGTCCCTCCCCACTGGATGTGCTACATATGGTACTGTAAGCACAGGCAGAAGTGTCTCTCCTCTCTGTCTCTCACAACTGCATGTGCTACATATGGTACTGTAAGAACAGGCAGAAGTGTCTCTCCTCTCTGTTCCTCACCACTGGATGTGCTACATATGGTACTGTAAGAACAGGCAGAAGTGTCTCTCCTCTTTATCCCTCACCACTGGATGTGATACATATGGTACTGTAAGCACAGGCAGACGTGTCTCTCCTCTCTGTCCCTCTTCACTGGATGTGCTACATATGGTACTGTAAGCACAGGCAGACGTGTCTCTCCCTTCTGTTCCTCACCACTGGATGTGCTACATATGGTACTGTAAGAACAGGCAGAAGTGTCTCTCCTCTCTGTCCCTCTTCACTGAATGTGATACATATGGTACTGTAAGAACAGGCAGAAGTGTCTCTCCTCTCTGTCCCTCACCACTGAATGTGATACATATAGTACTGTAAGCACAGGCAGACGTGTCTCTCCTCTCTGTTCCTCCTCACTGGATGTGCCTCATAGGGTACTGTAAGCACAGGCAGAAGTGTCTCTCCTCTCTGTCCCTCACCACTGGATGTGCTACATATGGTACTGTAAGCACAGGCAGAAGTGTCTTTCTTCTCTGTCCCTTTTGACTGAATGTGTTACATATGGTACTGTAAGAACAGGCAGAAGTGTCTTTCCTCTCTGTTCCTCACCACTGGATGTGCTACATATGGTAAGAACAGGCAGAAGTGTCTCTCCTCTTTATCCCTCACCACTGGATGTGATACATATGGTACTGTAAGCACAGGCAGACGTGTCTCTCCTCTCTGTCCCTCTTCACTGGATGTGCTACATATGGTACTGTAAGCACAGGCAGACGTGTCTCTCCCTTCTGTTCCTCACCACTGGATGTGCTACATATGGTCCTGTAAGAACAGGCAGAAGTGTCTCTCCTCTCTGTCCCTCTTCACTGAATGTGATACATATGGTACTGTAAGAACAGGCAGAAGTGTCTCTCCTCTTTGTCCCTCACCACTGAATGTGATACATATGGTACTGTAAGCACAGGCAGACGTGTCTCTCCTCTCTGTCCCTCTCCACTGGATGTAATACATATGGTACTGTAAGAACAGGCAGACGTGTCTCTCCTCTCTGTCCCTCACCACTGGATGTGCTACATATGGTACTGTAAGAACAGGCAGAAGTGTCTCTCCTCTCTGCTCCTCCTCACTGGATGTGCTACATATGGTACTGTAAGCACAGGCAGAAGTGTCTCTCCTCTCTGTCTCTCCCCACTGGATGTGCTACATATGGTACTGTAAGCACATGCAGAAGTGTCTCTCCTCTCTGTCCCTCCCCACTGGATGTGCTACATATGGTACTGTAAGCACAGGCAGACGTGTCTCTCCTCTCTGTCTCTCCCCACTGGATGTGCTACATATGGTACTGTCAGCACAGGCAGAAGTGTCTCTCCTCTCTGTCCCTCTACACTGGATGTGCTACATATGGTACTGTAAGCACAGGCAGAAGTGTCTCTCCTCTCTGTCCCTCCCCACTGGATGTGCTACATATGGTACTGTAAGCACAGGCAGACGTGTCTCTCCTCTCTGTCTCTCCCCACTGGATGTGCTACATATGGTACTGTAAGCACAGGCAAAAGTGTCTCTCCTCTCTGTCCCTCCCCACTGGATGTGCTACATATGGTACTGTAAGCACAGGCAGAAGTGTCTCTCCTCTCTGTCCCTCCCCACTGGATGTGCTACATATGGTACTGTAAGCACAGGCAGAAGTGTCTCTCCTCTCTGTCCCTCCCCACTGGATGTGCTACATATGGTACTGTAAGCACAGGCAGAAGTGTCTCTCCTCTCTGTCCCTCCCCACTGGATGTGCTACATATGGTACTGTAAGAACAGGCAGAAGTGTCTCTCCTCTCTGTCCCTCACCACTGGATGTGCTACATATGGTACTGTAAGAACAGGCAGAAGTGTCTCTCCTCTCTGTTCCTCACCACTGGATGTGCTACATATGGTACTGTAAGAACAGGCAGAAGTGTCTCTCCTCTTTATCCCTCACAACTGGATGTGATACATATGGTACTGTAAGCACAGGCAGACGTGTCTCTCCTCTCTGTCCCTCTTCACTGGATGTGCTACATATGGTACTGTAAGCACAGGCAGACGTGTCTCTCCCTTCTGTTCCTCACCACTGGATGTGCTACATATGGTCCTGTAAGAACAGGCAGAAGTGTCTCTCCTCTCTGTCCCTCTTCACTGAATGTGATACATATGGTACTGTAAGAACAGGCAGAAGTGTCTCTCCTCTCTGTCCCTCACCACTGAATGTGATACATATGGTACTGTAAGCACAGGCAGACGTGTCTCTCCTCTCTGTTCCTCCTCACTGGATGTGCCTCATAGGGTACTGTAAGCACAGGCAGAAGTGTCTCTCCTCTCTGTCCCTCACCACTGGATGTGCTACATATGGTACTGTAAGCACAGGCAGAAGTGTCTTTCTTCTCTGTCCCTTTTGACTGAATGTGATACATATGGTACTGTAAGAACAGGCAGAAGTGTCTTTCCTCTCTGTTCCTCACCACTGGATGTGCTACATATGGTACTGTAAGAACAGGCAGAAGTGTCTCTCCTCTTTATCCCTCACCACTGGATGTGATACATATGGTACTGTAAGCACAGGCAGACGTGTCTCTCCTCTCTGTCCCTCTTCACTGGATGTGCTACATATGGTACTGTAAGCACAGGCAGACGTGTCTCTCCCTTCTGTTCCTCACCACTGGATGTGCTACATATGGTCCTGTAAGAACAGGCAGAAGTGTCTCTCCTCTCTGTCCCTCTTCACTGAATGTGATACATATGGTACTGTAAGAACAGGCAGAAGTGTCTCTCCTCTCTGTCCCTCACCACTGAATGTGATACATATGGTACTGTAAGCACAGGCAGACGTGTCTCTCCTCTCTGTCCCTCTCCACTGGATGTAATACATATGGTACTGTAAGAACAGGCAGAAGTGTCTCTCCTCTTTATCCCTCACCACTGGATGTGATACATATGGTACTGTAAGCACAGGCAGACGTGTCTGTCCTCTCTGTCCCTCTTCACTGGATGTGCTACATATGGTACTGTAAGCACAGGCAGACGTGTCTCTCCCTTCTGTTCCTCACCACTGGATGTGCTACATATGGTCCTGTAAGAACAGGCAGAAGTGTCTCTCCTCTCTGTCCCTCTTCACTGAATGTGATACATATGGTACTGTTAGAACAGGCAGAAGTGTCTCTCCTCTCTGTCCCTCACCACTGAATGTGATACACATGGTACTGTAAGCACAGGCAGACGTGTCTCTCCTCTCTGTCCCTCTCCACTGGATGTAATACATATGGTACTGTAAGAACAGGCAGACGTGTCTCTCCTCTCTGTCCCTCACCACTGGATGTGCTACATATGGTACTGTAAGAACAGGCAGACGTGTCTCTCCTCTCGGTCCCTCTTCACTGGATGTGCTACATATGGTACTGTAAGCACAAGCAGAAGTGTCTCTCCTCTGTGTCCCTCTTCACTGGATGTGCTACATATGGTACTGTAAGAACATGCAGAAGTGTCTCTGATCTCTGTCCCTCACCACTGGATGTGATACATTTGGTACTGTAAGAACAGGTAGAAGTGTCTCTCCTCTCTGTCCCTCACCACTGCTTGTGCTACATATGGTACTGTAAGAACAGGCAGAAGTGTCTCTCCTCTCTCTCCCTCACCACTTGATGTGCTACATATGGTACTGTAAGCACAGGCAGAAGTGTCTATCCTCTCTGTCACTCACCACTGGATGTGCTACATATGGTACTGTAAGAACAGGCAGACATTTCTCTCCTCTCTGTCCCTCACCAATGGATGTGCTACATATGGTACTGTAAGAACAGGCAGAAGTGTCTCTCCTCTCTCTCCCTCACCACTGGATGTGCTACATATGGTACTGTAAGCACAGGCAGAAGTGTCTCTCCTCTCTGTCTCTCACCACTGGATCTGATACATATGGTACTGTAAGCACAGGCAGAAGTGTCTCTCCTCTCTGTCTCTCACCACTGGATGTGCTACATATGGTACTGTAAGAACAGGCAGAAGTGTCTCTCCTCTCTGTCCCTCACCACTGGATGTGCTACATATGGTACTGTAATCACAGGCAGACATGTCTCTCCTCTCTGTCCCTCTTCACTGGATGTGGTAGATATGGTACTGTAGGAACAGGCAGAAGTGTCTCTCCTCTCTGTCCCTCTTCACTGGATGTGATACATAGGATACTGTAAGAACAGGCAGACGTGTCTCTCCTCTCTGTCTTTCCACACTGGATGTGCTATATTTGGTATTGTAAGCACAGGCAGACTTGTCTCTCCTCTCTGTCCCTCAACACTGATTGTGATACATATGGTACTGTAAGTACAGGCAGAAGTGTCTCTCCTCTCTTTCCCTTCCCACTGGATGTGCTACATATGGTACTGTAAGAACAGGCAGAAGTGTCTCTCCTCTCTGTCCCTCTTCACTGGATGTGCTACATATGGTACTGTAAGCACAGGCAGACGTGTCTCTCCCTTCTGTTCCTCACCACTGGATGTGCTACATATGGTCCTGTAAGAACAGGCAGAAGTGTCTCTCTTCTCTGTCCCTCTTTACTGAATGTGATACATATGGTACTGTAAGAACAGGCAGAAGTGTCTCTCCTCTTTGTCCCTCACCACTGAATGTGATACATATGGTACTGTAAGCACAGGCAGACGTGTCTCTCCTCTCTGTTCCTCCTCACTGGATGTGCCTCATAGGGTACTGTAAGCACAGGCAGAAGTGTCTCTCCTCTCTGTCCCTCACCACTGGATGTGCTACATATGGTACTGTAAGCACAGGCAGAAGTGTCTTTCTTCTCTGTCCCTTTTGACTGAATGTGATACATATGGTACTGTAAGAACAGGCAGAAGTGTCTCTCCTCTCTGTTCCTCACCACTGGATGTGCTACATATGGTACTGTAAGAACAGGCAGAAGTGTCTCTCCTCTTTATCCCTCACCACTGGATGTGATACATATGGTACTGTAAGCACAGGCAGACGTGTCTCTCCTCTCTGTCCCTCTTCACTGGATTTTGCTACATATGGTACTGTAAGCACAGGCAGACGTGTCTCTCCCTTCTGTTCCTCACCACTGGATGTGCTACATATGGTCCTGTAAGAACAGGCAGAAGTGTCTCTCCTCTCTGTCCCTCTTCACTGAATGTGATACATATGGTACTGTAAGAACAGGCAGAAGTGTCTCTCCTCTCTGTCCCTCACCGCTGAATGTGATACATATGGTACTGTAAGCACAGGCAGACGTGTCTCTCCTCTCTGTCCCTCTCCACTGGATGTACATATGGTACTGTAAGAACAGGCAGACGTGTCTCTCCACTCTGTCCCTCTTCACTGGATGTGTTATATATGGTACTGTAAGCACAAGCAGAAGTGTCTCTCCTCTGTGTCCCTCTTCACTGGATGTGCTACATATGGTACTGTAAGAACATGCAGAAGTGTCTCTGATCTCTGTCCCTCACCACTGGATGTGATTCATATGGTACTGTAAGAACAGGCAGAAGTGTCTCTCCTCTCTGTCCCTCACCACTGCTTGTGCTACATATGGTACTGTAAGAACAGGCAGAAGTGTCTCTCCTCTCTCTCCCTCACCACTGGATGTGCTACATATGGTACTGTAAGCACAGGCTGAAGTGTCTATCCTCTCTGTCTCTCACCACTGGATGTGCTACATATGGTACTGTAAGAACAGGCAGACATGTCTCTCCTCTCTGTCCCTCACCAATGGATGTGCTACATATGGTACTGTAAGAAAAAACAGAAGTGTCTATCCTCTCTTTCCCTCACCACTGGATGTGATACATATGGTACTGTAAGCACAGGCAGAAGTGTCTCTCCTCTCTGTCTCTCACCACTGGATCTGATACATATGGTACTGTAAGCACAGGCAGAAGTGTCTTTCCTCTCTGTCTCTCACCACTGGATGTGCTACATATGGTACTGTAAGAACAGGCAGAAGTGTCTCTCCTCTCTGTCTCTCACCACTGGATGTGCTACATATGGTACTGTAAGAACAGGCAGAAGTGTCTCTCCTCTCTGTTCCTCACCACTGGATGTGCTACATATGGTACTGTAAGAACAGGCAGAAGTGTCTCTCCTCTTTATCCCTCACCACTGGATGTGATACATATGTTACTGTAAGCACAGGCAGACGTGTCTCTCCTCTCTGTCTCTCACCACTGGATGTGCTACATATGGTACTGTAAGAACAGGCAGACATGTCTCTCCTCTCTGTCCCTCACCACTGGATGTGCTACAAATGCTCCTGTAAGAACAGGCAGAAGTGTCTCTCCTCTCTGTCCCTCTTCACTGAATGTGATACATATGGTACTGTAAGAACAGGCAGAAGTGTCTCTCCTCTCTGTCCCTCTTCACTGAATGTGATACATATGGTACTGTAAGAACAGGCAGAAGTGTCTCTCCTCTCTGTCCCTCACCACTGAATGTGATACATATGGTACTGTAAGCACAGGCAGACGTGTCTCTCCTCTCTGTCCCTCTCCACTGGATGTAATACATATGGTACTGTAAGAACAGGCAGACGTGTCTCTCCTCTCTGTCCCTCACCACTGGATGTGCTACATATGGTACTGTAAGAACAGGCAGACGTGTCTCTCCTCTCGGTCCCTCTTCACTGGATGTGCTACATATGGTACTGTAAGCACAAGCAGAAGTGTCTCTCCTCTGTGTCCCTCTACACTGGATGTGCTACATATGGTACTGTAAGAACATGCAGAAGTGTCTCTCCTCTCTGTCCTTCACCACTGCTTGTGCTACATATGGTACTGTAAGAACAGGCAGAAGTGTCTCTCCTCTCTCTCCCTCACCACTGGATGTGCTACATATGGTACTGTAAGCACAGGCAGAAGTGTCTATCCTCTCTGTCTCTCACCACTGGATGTGCTACATATGGTACTGTAAGAACAGGCAGACATGTCTCTCCTCTCTGTCCCTCACCAATGGATGTGCTACATATGGTACTGTAAGAAAAAGCAGAAGTGTCTATCCTCTCTGTCCCTCACCACTGGATGTGATACATATGGTACTGTAAGCAGAGGCAGAAGTGTCTCTCCTCTCTGTCTCTCACCACTGGATCTGATACATATGGTACTGTAAGCACAGGCAGAAGTGTCTCTCCTCTCTGTCTCTCACCACTGGATGTGCTACATATGGTACTGTAAGAACAGGCAGAAGTGTCTCTCCTCTCTGTCCCTCACCACTGGATGTGCTACATATGGTACTGTAATCACAGGCAGACATGTCTCTCCTCTCTGTCCCTCTTCACTGGATGTGGTACATATGGTACTGTAGGAACAGGCAGACGTGTCTCTCCTCTCTGTCCCTCTTCACTGGATGTGATACATAGGATACTGTAAGAACAGGCAGACGTGTCTCTCCTCTCTGTCTTTCCACACTGGATGTGCTATATTTGGTATTGTAAGCACAGGCAGACTTGTCTCTCCTCTCTGTCCCTCAACACTGATTGTGATACATATGGTACTGTAAGTACAGGCAGAAGTGTCTCTCCTCTCTTTCCCTTCCCACGGGATGTGGTACATATGGTACTGTAAGAACAGGCAGAAGTGTCTCTCCTCTCTGTCCCTCCCCACTGGATGTGCTACATATGGTACTGGAAGAACAGGCAGAAGTTTCTCTCCTCTCTGTCCCTCCCCACTGGATGTGCTACATATGGTACTGTAAGCACAGGCAGAAGTGTCTCTCCTCTCTGTCTCTCACCACTGGATGTGCTACATATGGTACTGTAAGAACAGGCAGAAGTGTCTCTCCTCTCTGTCCCTCACCACTGGATGTGCTACATATGGTACTGTAAGAACAGGCAGAAGTGTCTCTCCTCTCTGTCCCTCACCACTGGATGTGCTACATATGGTACTGTAAGCACAGGCAGAAATGTCTCTCCTCTCTGTTCCTCCTCACTAGATGTGCCTCATAGGGTACTGTAAGCACAGGCAGAAGTGTCTCTCCTCTCTGTCCCTCACCACTGGATGTGCTACATATGGTACTGTAAGCACAGGCAGAAGTGTCTTTCCTCTCTGTCCCTTTTGACTGAATGTGATACATATGGTACTGTAAGAACAGGCAGAAGTGTCTCTCCTCTCTGTTCCTCACCAATGGATGTGCTACATATGGTACTGTAAGAAAAAGCAGAAGTGTCTATCCTCTCTGTCCCTCACCACTGGATGTGATACATATGGTACTGTAAGCACAGGCAGAAGTGTCTCTCCTCTCTGTCTCTCACCACTGGATCTGATACATATGGTACTGTAAGCACAGGCAGAAGTGTCTCTCCTCTCTGTCTCTCACCACTGGATGTGCTACATATTGTACTGTAAGAACAGGCAGAAGTGTCTCTCCTCTCTGTCCCTCACCACTGGATGTGCTACATATGGTACTGTAATCACAGGCAGACATGTCTCTCCTCTCTGTCCCTCTTCACTGGATGTGGTACATATGGTACTGTAGGAACAGGCAGACGTGTCTCTCCTCTCTGTCCCTCTTCACTGGATGTGATACATAGGATACTGTAAGAACAGGCAGACGTGTCTCTCCTCTCTGTCTTTCCACACTGGATGTGCTATATTTGGTATTGTAAGCACAGGCAGACTTGTCTCTCCTCTCTGTCCCTCAACACTGATTGTGATACATATGGTACTGTAAGTACAGGCAGAAGTGTCTCTCCTCTCTTTCCCTTCCCACGGGATGTGGTACATATGGTACTGTAAGAACAGGCAGAAGTGTCTCTCCTCTCTGTCCCTCCCCACTGGATGTGCTACATATGGTACTGGAAGAACAGGCAGAAGTTTCTCTCCTCTCTGTCCCTCCCCACTGGATGTGCTACATATGGTACTGTAAGCACAGGCAGAAGTGTCTCTCCTCTCTGTCTCTCACCACTGGATGTGCTACATATGGTACTGTAAGAACAGGCAGAAGTGTCTCTCCTCTCTGTCCCTCACCACTGGATGTGCTACATATGGTACTGTAAGAACAGGCAGAAGTGTCTCTCCTCTCTGTCCCTCACCACTGGATGTGCTACATATGGTACTGTAAGCACAGGCAGAAATGTCTCTCTTCTCTGTTCCTCCTCACTGGATGTGCCTCATAGGGTACTGTAAGCACAGGCAGAAGTGTCTCTCCTCTCTGTCCCTCACCACTGGATGTGCTACATATGGTACTGTAAGCACAGGCAGAAGTGTCTTTCCTCTCTGTCCCTTTTGACTGAATGTGATACATATGGTACTGTAAGAACAGGCAGAAGTGTCTCTCCTCTCTGTTCCTCACCACTGGATGTGCTACATATGGTACTGTAAGAACAGGCAGAAGTGTCTCTCTTCTTTATCCCTCACCACTGGATGTGATACATATGGTACTGTAAGCACAGGCAGACGTGTCTCTCCTCTCTGTCCCTCTTCACTGGATGTGCTACATATGGTACTGTAAGCACAGGCAGACGTGTCTCTCCTTTCTGTTCCTCACCACTGGATGTGCTACATATGGTACTGTAAGAACAGGCAGAAGTGTCTCTCCTCTCTGTCCCTCTTCACTGAATGTGATACATATGGTACTGTAAGAACAGGCAGAAGTGTCTCTCCTCTCTGTCCCTCTTCACTGAATGTGCTACATATGGTACTGTAAGAACAGGCAGAAGTGTCTCTCCTCTCTGTCCCTCTTCACTGAATGTGATACATATGGTACTGTAAGCACAGGCAGACGTGTCTCTCCTCTCTGTCCCTCACCACTGGATGTGCTACATATGGTCCTGTAAGAACAGGCAGAAGTGTCTCTCCTCTCTGTCCCTCTTCACTGAATGTGATACATATGGTACTGTAAGAACAGGCAGAAGTGTCTCTCCTCTCTGTCCCTCACCACTGAATGTGATACATATGGTACTGTAAGCACAGGCAGACGTGTCTCTCCTCTCTGTCCCTCTCCACTGGATGTAATACATATGGTACTGTAAGAACAGGCAGACATGTCTCTCCTCTCTGTCCCTCTTCACTGGATGTGCTATATATGGTACTGTAAGAACAGGCAGACATGTCTCTCCTCTCTGTCCCTCTTCACTGGATGTGATACATATGGTACTGTAAGCACAGGCAGAAGTGTCTCTACTCTCTGTCCCTCACCACTGGATGTGCTACATATGGTACTGTAAGAACGTTCAGACGTGTCTCTCCTCTCTGTCCCTCTTCACTGGATGTGCTACATATGGTACTGTAAGCACAAGCAGAAGTGTCTCTCCTCTCTGTCCCTCTTCACTGGATGTGCTACATATGGTACTGTAAGCACAAGCAGAAGTGTCTCTCCTCTCTGTCCCTCCCCACTGGATGTGCTACATATGGTACTGTAAGCGCAGGCAGAAGTGTCTCTCCTCTCTGTCTCTCACCACTGGATGTGCTACATATGGTACTGTAAGAACAGGCAGAAGTGTCTCTCCTCTCTGTCCCTCACCACTGGATGTGCTACATATGGTACTGTAAGAACAGGCAGAAGTGTCTCTCCTCTCTGTTCCTACTCACTGGATGTGCCTCATAGGGTACTGTAAGCACAGGCAGAAGTGTCTGTCCTCTCTGTCCCTCACCACTGGATGTGATACACATGGTACTGTAAGAAAAGGCAGAAGTGTCTGTCCTCTCTGTCCCTCACCACTGGATGTGATACATATGGTACTGTAAGAACAGGCAGAAGTGTCTGTCCTCTCTGTCCCTCACCACTGGATGTGCTACATATGGTACTGTAAGCACAGGCAGAAGTGTCTTCCCTCTCTGTCCCTTTTGACTGAATGTGATACATATGGTACTGTAAGAACAGGCAGAAGTGTCTCTCCTCTCTGTTCCTCACCACTGGATGTGCTACATATGGTACTGTAAGAACAGGCAGAAGTGTCTCTCTTCTTTATCCCTCACCACTGGATGTGATACATATGGTACTGTAAGCACAGGCAGACGTGTCTCTCCTCTCTGTCCCTCTTCACTGGATGTGCTACATATGGTACTGTAAGCACAGGCAGACGTGTCTCTCCTTTCTGTTCCTCACCACTGGATGTGCTACATATGGTCCTGTAAGAACAGGCAGAAGTGTCTCTCCTCTCTGTCCCTCTTCACTGAATGTGATACATATGGTACTGTAAGAACAGGCAGAAGTGTCTCTCCTCTCTGTCCCTCACCACTGAATGTGATACATATGGTACTGTAAGCACAGGCAGACGTGTCTCTCCTCTCTGTCCCTCTCCACTGGATGTAATACATATGGTACTGTAAGAACAGGCAGACGTATCTCTCCTCTCTGTCCCTCACCACTGGATGTGCTACATATGGTACTGTAAGAACAGGCAGACGTGTCTCTTCTCTCTGTCCCTCTTCACTGGATGTGCTACTTATGGTACTGTAAGCACAAGCAGAAGTGTCTCTCCTCTGTGTCCCTCTTCACTGGATGTGCTACATATGGTACTGTAAGCACAAGCAGAAGTGTCTCTCCTCTCTGTCCTTCCACACTGGATGTGCTATATTTGGTATTGTAAGCACAGGCAGACGTGTCTCTCCTCTCTGTCCCTCACCACTGGATGTGCTAAATATGGTACTGTAAGCACAGGCAGAAGTGTCTCTCCTCTCTGTTCCTCACCACTGGATGTGCCTCATATGGTACTGTAAGAACCGGCAGAAGTATCTCTCCTGTCTGTCCCTCCCCACTGGATGTGCCTCATATGGTACTGTAAGCACAGGCAGAAGTGTCTCTCCTCTCTGTCCCTCCCCACTGGATGTGCCTCATATGGTACTGTAAGCACAGGCAGAAGTGTCTCTCCTCTCTGTCCCTCCCCACTGGATGTGCCTCATATGGTACTGTAAGCACAGGCAGAAGTGTCTCTCCTCTCTGTCCCTCCCCACTGGATGTGCCTCATATGGTACTGTAAGAACCGGCAGAAGTTTCTCTCCTGTCTGTCCCTCCCCACTGGATGTGCTACATATGGTACTGTAAGAACAGGCAGAAGTGTCTCTCCTCTCTGTCCCTCACCACTGAATGTGATACATATGGTACTGTAAGCACAGGCAGACGTGTCTCTCCTCTCTGTGCCTCTCCACTGGATGTAATACATATGGTACTGTAAGAACAGGCAGACATGTCTCTTCTCTCTGTCCCTCTTCACTGGATGTGCTATATGGTACTGTAAGAACAGGCAGACATGTCTCTCCTCTCTGTCCCTCTTCACTGGATGTGATACATATGGTACTGTAAGCACAGGCAGAAGTGTCTCTACTCTCTGTCCCTCACCACTGGATGTGCTACATATGGTACTGTAAGAACAGGCAGACGTGTCTCTCCTCTCTGTCCCTCTTCACTGGATGTGCTACATATGGTACTGTAAGCACAAGCAGAAGTGTCTCTCCTCTCTGTCCCTCTTCACTGGATGTGCTACATATGGTACTGTAAGCACAAGCAGAAGTGTCTCTCCTCTCTGTCCCTCCCCACTGGATGTGCTACATATGGTACTGTAAGCACAGGCAGAAGTGTCTCTCCTCTCTGTCTCTCACCACTGGATGTGCTACATATGGTACTGTAAGAACAGGCAGAAGTGTCTCTCCTCTCTGTCCCTCACCACTGGATGTGCTACATATGGTACTGTAAGAACAGGCAGAAGTGTCTCTCCTCTCTGTTCCTACGCACTGGATGTGCCTCATAGGGTACTGTAAGCACAGGCAGAAGTGTCTGTCCTCTCTGTCCCTCACCACTGGATGTGATACACATGGTACTGTAAGAAAAGGCAGAAGTGTCTGTCCTCTCTGTCCCTCACCACTGGATGTGATACATATGGTACTGTAAGAACAGGCAGAAGTGTCTGTCCTCTCTGTCCCTCACCACTGGATGTGCTACATATGGTACTGTAAGCACAGGCAGAAGTGTCTTTCCTCTCTGTCCCTTTTGACTGAATGTGATACATATGGTACTGTAAGAACAGGCAGAAGTGTCTCTCCTCTCTGTTCCTCACCACTGGATGTGCTACATATGGTACTGTAAGAACAGGCAGAAGTGTCTCTCTTCTTTATCCCTCACCACTGGATGTGATACATATGGTACTGTAAGCACAGGCAGACGTGTCTCTCCTCTCTGTCCCTCTTCACTGGATGTGCTACATATGGTACTGTAAGCACAGGCAGACGTGTCTCTCCTTTCTGTTCCTCACCACTGGATGTGCTATATATGGTCCTGTAAGAACAGGCAGAAGTGTCTCTCCTCTCTGTCCCTCTTCACTGAATGTGATACATATGGTACTGTAAGAATAGGCAGAAGTGTCTCTCCTCTCTGTCCCTCACCACTGAATGTGATACATATGGTACTGTAAGCACAGGCAGACGTGTCTCTCCTCTCTGTCCCTCTCCACTGGATGTAATACATATGGTACTGTAAGAACAGGCAGACGTATCTCTCCTCTCTGTCCCTCACCACTGGATGTGCTACATATGGTACTGTAAGAACAGGCAGACGTGTCTCTTCTCTCTGTCCCTCTTCACTGGATGTGCTACTTATGGTACTGTAAGCACAAGCAGAAGTGTCTCTCCTCTGTGTCCCTCTTCACTGGATGTGCTACATATGGTACTGTAAGCACAAGCAGAAGTGTCTCTCCTCTCTGTCCTTCCACACTGGATGTGCTATATTTGGTATTGTAAGCACAGGCAGACGTGTCTCTCCTCTCTGTCCCTCACCACTGGATGTGCTAAATATGGTACTGTAAGCACAGGCAGAAGTGTCTCTCCTCTCTGTTCCTCACCACTGGATGTGCCTCATATGGTACTGTAAGCACAGGCAGAAGTGTCTCTCCTCTCTGTCCCTCCCCACTGGATGTGCCTCATATGGTACTGTAAGCACAGGCAGAAGTGTCTCTCCTCTCTGTCCCTCCCCACTGGATGTGCCTCATATGGTACTGTAAGCACAGGCAGAAGTGTCTCTCCTCTCTGTCCCTCCCCACTGGATGTGCCTCATATGGTACTGTAAGAACCGGCAGAAGTTTCTCTCCTGTCTGTCCCTCCCCACTGGATGTGCTACATATGGTACTGTAAGAACAGGCAGAAGTGTCTCTCCTCTCTGTCCCTCCCCACTGGATGTGCTACATATGGTACTGTAAGAACAGGCAGAAGTGTCTCTCCTCTCTGTCTTTCCCCACTGGATGTGCTACATATGGTACTGTAAGAACAGGCAGAAGTGTCTCTCCTCTCTGTCTCTCCCCACTGGATGTGCTACATATGGTACTGTAAGCACAGGCAGAAGTGTCTCTCCACTCTGTCCCTCCCCACTGGATGTGCTACATATGGTACTGTAAGAACAGGCAGAATTGTCTCTCCTCTCTGTCCCTCCCCACTGGATGTGCTACATATGGTACTGTAAATACAGTCAGAAGTGTCTCTCCTCTCTCTCCCTCACCACTGGATGTGATACATATGGTACTGTAAGTACAGGCAGAAGTGTCTCTCCTCTCTGTCCCTCACCACTGTATGTGATACATATGGTACTGTAAGAACAGGCAGAAGTGTCTCTCCTCTCTTTCCCTCACCACTGGATGTGATACATATGGTACTGTAATCACCGGCAGAAGTGTCTCTCCTCCCTGTTCCTCCCCACTGATTGTGCTACATTTGGTACTGTTAAAACAGGCATAAGTGTCTCTCCTCTCTGTCCCTCACCACTGGATGTGATACATATGGTACTATAAGTACAGGCAGAAATGCTTCTCCACTCTGTCCCTCCCTACTGGTTATGCTACATATGGTACTACAAGCACAGGCAGAAGTGTCTCTCCTAAATTAAAAGAGAGAAGTGCTCAACCTAGGAAACTAACAATAGCATAATAGCTTGTTCTATGGCTAGTTACCACCCAAGAACCTTTTTGCTCAATATGTGCCTTTCACAGAAAATAACTTTCCTGTAGCATAGCAGCCTGATCCTGACCTAACAGTACAGTCCAGTCCAGTCCCGAAATACCAGGCAATCTCTCTCTGAACAAGGGAAACGGCAAAACCCCAGATGTACATTTCGGCCTATTGTGGGCCTTGTCAGTGAGGTGCAGCTATATCCCTCTAGGTACACTGAGCAATGGGTCCACATCTGGATTCTCGCATCACACTTATGGATACTTTCCTAAGAGTCATTATTTGCATAAATTAAAAGAGAGAAGCGCTCAACCTGGTAAAGGAACAATAGCATAATAGCTTGTTCTATGGTTAGTTACCACCCAAGAAGCAGCCTCTTTTTGCTCAACATGTGCCTTTCACAGAGAAGAACTTTCCTGTAGCATATCAGTCTGATCCTGACCTAACAGTACAGTCCAGCCCCGAAATACCAGGCAATCCCTCTCTGAACAAGGGAAACGGCAAAACCCCAGACGTACATTTCAGCCTATTGTGGCCCTCATCAGTGAGGTGCAGCCATATCCCTCTAGGCACACTGAGCAACTGGTCCACATCTGGATTCCCGCATCTAACTTAGGGAGACTTCCCTAAGAGTCATAATTTGCATAAATTAAAAGAGAGAAGCGCTGAACCTGGGAAACGAACAATAGCATAATAGATTGTTCTATGGCTAGTTACCACCCAAGAAGCAGCCTCTTTTGCTCAACATGTGCCTTTCACAGAAAATAACTTTCCTGTAGCATATCAGTCTGATCCTGACTTAACAGTACAGTCCAGCCCCGAAATACCAGGCAATCCCTCTCTGAACAAGGGAAACGGCAAAACCCCAGACTTACGTTTCGGCCTACTGTGGGCTTCATCAGTGAGGTGCAGCCATATCTCTCTAGGCACACTGAGCAACGGGTCCACGTCTGGAATGGATTCCTGCATCACACTTAGGGAGACTTCCCTAAGAGTCTTATGGCTAGATTTAGAGTTTTGTCGGTAACGACCCGCGTAGCTAACGCCGGCTTTTTTCTGGCCGCACCTTTAAAATAACTCTGGTATTGAGAGTCCATATAATGTCAGCGTTAGGCTCCAAAAAAGGAGCGTAGAGCATTTTTAACGCAACTGCAACTCTCGATACCAGAGTTGCTTACGGACGCGGCCAGCCTCAAAAACGTGCTCATGCACGATTCCCCCATAGAAAACAATGGGGCTGTTTGAACTGAAAAAACCCTCACACCTGCAAAAAAGCCGCGTTCAGCTCCTAACGCAGCCCCATTGTTTGCTATGGGGAAACACTACCTACGTCTGCACCTAACACTCTAACATGTACCCCGAGTCTAAACACCCCTAACTTTACACTTATTAACCCATATTCTGCCGCCCCCGCTATCGCTGACCCCTGCATATTATTTTTAACCCCTAATCTGCCGCTCCGTAAACCGCCGATACTTACATTATCCTTATGTACCCCTAATCTGCTGCCCCTAACACCGCCGACCCCTATATTATATTTATTAACCCCTAATCTGCCCCCCACAACGTCGCCTCCACCTGCCTACACTTATTAACCCCTAATCTGCCGACCGGAGCTAACCGCTATTCTAATAAATGTATTAAACCCTAAAGCTAAGTCTAACCCTAACACTAACACCCCCCTAAGTAAACTATAATTTAAATCTAACAAAATTAATTAACTCTTATTAAATAAATTATTCCTATTTCAAGCTAAATACTTACCTGTAAAATAAATCCTAATATAGCTACAATATAAATTATAATTATATTATAGCTATTTTAGGATTAATATTTATTTTACAGGCAACTTTTTAATTATTTTAACCATGTACAATAGCTATTAAATAGTTAAGAACTATTTAATAGTTACCTAGTTAAAATAATTACAAAATTACCTGTAAAATAAATCCTAACCTAAGTTACAATTAAACCTAACACTATACTATCATTAAATTAATTAAATAAAATACCTACAATTACCTACAATTAAACCTAACACTACACTATCAATAAATAAATTAAATACAATTCCTACAAATAACTACAATGAAATAAACTAACTAAAGTACAAAAAATAAAAAAGAACTAAGTTACAAAAAATAAAAAAATATTTACAAACATAAGAAAAATATTACAACAATTTTAAACTAATTACACCTACTCTAAGCCCCCTAATAAAATAACAAAGCCCCCCAAAATAACAAAATGCCCTACCCTATTCTAAATTACTAAAGTTCAAAGCTCTTTTACCTTACCAGCCCTGACCAGGGCCCTTTGCGGGGCATGCCCCAAGAAGTTCAGCTCTTTTGCCTGTAAAAAAAACATACAATACCCCCCCAACATTACAACCCACCACCCACATACCCCTAATCTAACCCAAACCCCCCTTAAATAAACCACTAAGCCCCTGAAGATCTTCCTACCTTATCTTCACCATACCAGGTTCACCGATCCGTCCTGAAGAGCTCCTCCGATGTCCTTATCCAAGCCCAAGCGGGGGGCTGAAGAGGTCCATGATCCGGCTGAAGTCTTCATCCAAGCGGGAGCTGAAGAGGTCCATGATCCGGATGAAGTCTTCATCCAAGCGGGAGCTGAAGAGGTCCATGATCTGATTGAAGTCTTCTATCAACGGCATCTTCAATCTTCTTTCTTCGAGAGCCATCATCTTCCATCCGACGCGGAACATCCTCTTCTCCCGACGCCTACTAGCCGAATGACGGTTCCTTTAAGGGACGTCATCCAAGATGGCGCCCCTCGAATTCCGATTGGCTGATAGGATTCTATCAGCCAATCAGAATTAAGGTAATAAAATTCTGATTGGCTGATGGAATCAGCCAATCAGAATCAAGTTCAATCCGATTGGCTGATCCGATCAGCCAATCAGATTGAGCTCGCATTCTATTGGCTGATCGGAACAGCCAATAGAATGCAAGCTCAATCTGATTGGCTGATTGGATCAGCCAATCGGATTGAACTTGATTCTGATTGGCTGATTTCATCAGCCAATCAGAATATTCCTACCTTAATTCCGATTGGCTGATAGAATCCTATCAGCCAATTGGAATTCGTGGGACGCCATCTTGGATGACGTCCCTTAAAGGAACCGTCATTCTTCAGTTGGACGTCGCCGGATGAAGATGGGTCCGCGGTGGAGGTCTTCAGGATGGAGCCGGTCCTCATCGGATGAAGATAGAAGATGCCGCTTGGAAGATGATGGTTGCCGGTCTGGATCTACTCTTCTTCCCGGATAGGATGAAGACTTTGGAGCCTCTTCTGGACCTCTTCAGCCACCGGATGATGGATCGCCAGGCCCCGCTTGGGTTGGATGTAGATTTTGGAGCCAGGACGGATCAGTGATACCTGGTGAGGTGAAGACAAGGTAGGAAGATCTTCAGGGGCTTAGTGTTAGGTTTATTTAAGGGAGGTTTGGGTTAGATTAGGGGTATGTGGGTGGTGGGTTGTAATGTTGGGGGGGGGTATTGTATGTTTTTTTTTACAGGCAAAAGAGCTGAACTTCTTGGGGCATGCCCCGCAAAGGGCCCTGTTCAGGGCTGGTAAGGTAAAAGAGCTTTGAACTTTAGTAATTTAGAATAGGGTAGGGCATTTTTTATTTTGGGGGGCTTTGTTATTTTATTAGGGGGCTTAGAGTAGGTGTAATTAGTTTAAAATTGTTGTAATATTTTTCTTATGTTTGTAAAAAAAAATTATTTTTTGTAACAGTTCTTTTTTAATTTTTGTACTTTAGTTAGTTTATTTAATTGTAGTTATTTGTCCATATTGTATTTAATTAATTTATTGATAGTGTAGTGTTAGGTTTAATTGTAGATAATTGTAGATATTGTATTTAATTAATTTATTGATAGTGTAGTGTTAGGTTTAATTGTAGATAATTGTAGATATTGTATTTAATTAATTTAATGATAGTGTAGTGTTAGGTTTAATTATAACTTAGGTTAGGATTTATTTTACAGGTAATTTTGTTATTATTTTAACTAGATAACTATTAAATAGTTCTTAACTATTTAATAGCTATTGTACATGGTTAAAATAATTACAAAGTTGCCTGTAAAATAAATATTAATCCTAAAATAGCTACAATGTAATTATAATTTATATTGTAGCTATATTAGGATTTATTTTACAGGTAAGTATTTAGCTTTAAATAGGAATAATTTATTTAATAAGAGTTAATTAATTTCGTTAGATTAAAATTATATTTAATTTAGGGGGGTGTTAGTGTTAGGGTTAGACTTAGCTTTAGGGGTTAATACATTTATTAGAATAGCGGTGAGCTCTGGTCGGCAGATTAGGGGTTAATAATTGAAGTTAGGTGTCGGCGATGTTAGGGAGGGCAGATTAGGGGGTTAATACTATTTATTATAGGGTTAGTGAGGCGGATTAGGGGTTAATAACTTTATTATAGTAGCGGTGCGGTCCGCTCGGCAGATTAGGGGTTAATAAGTGTAGGCAGGTGTCGGCGACGTTGAGGGGGGCAGATTAGGGGTTAATAAATATAATACAGGGGTCGGCGGTGTTAGGGGCATCAGATTAGGGGTACATAAGTATAACGTAGGTGGTGGTCGGCAGATTAGGGGTTAAAAAAATTTAATCGAGTGGCGGCGATGTGGGGGGACCTCGGTTTAGGGGTACATAGGTAGTTTATGGGTGTTAGTGTACTTTAGAGTACAGTAGTTAAGAGCTTTATGAACCGGCGTTAGCCCAGAAAGCTCTTAACTACTGACTTTTTTCTGCGGCTGGAGTTTTGTCGTTAGATTTCTAACGCTCACTTCAGCCACGACTCTAAATACCGGAGTTAGAAAGATCCCATTGAAAAGATAGGATATGCAATTGACGTAAGGGGATCTGCGGTATGGAAAAGTCGCGGCTGAAAAGTGAGCGTTAGACCCTTTTTTTGAGTGACTCCAAATACCGGAGTTAGCCTAAATCCAGCGTTAGGAGCCTCTAACGCTGGTTTTCACGGCTACCGCCAAACTCCAAATCTAGCCGATAATTTGCATAAATTAAAAGAGAGAAGCGCTCAACCTGGGAAAGGAACAATAGCATAATAGCTTGTTCTATGGCTACATGCAATATAAGTTTTTTTACAATGGCACTATTGAGGCTAACCCCACACTGGTTGTATCAAGATATCTTATATTATATAAGTTAATGTTGTGGGTTGGTGCTTGTGCGTAATTTAATCTAGACTGACGAATAGTGAAACAAGATGTTTCACTCCAAAGTACGCACTTGTAGACTGGGGGTTGGACTTCACAGATTGGAATTAAAATATAACTTTTATTATTATTATTAATAAAAATTGAATGATACACACAAAAAACACTCAAATAGTTAAAAACCAAATGCTAGATAAAGTTCTGTCAATGATCAGGTACTATGATGTCAGAAATCTGACATCAATTCAATTAGATAAATTAACAGTGTAATTACTGTGATCGGTATAGCCAAGTTATATGGTTAATAGAAGTGGTGCCAATAGGGTACCCTTATCCCTTATTCTGCTATATTGGTGAGTCTCCTGTGGCTAGCATACCAGGGGTTGTATCGAATGAACTGTCATGTGTCGGATGACAAATAATGTCATTACATTTTCGTAGTTATATATGTGGGACAGTGTTACTGACTCAATTTGACCATGCTGGGAACATGATAATAATAACATGTGTTGTACTAGGACCTGTGATTCATACAGAATATAATTCTTCACTTATGTACTCTGTTCCCAGATGGGTGTTCTGGCTAACTGAATAGCTTATTGTAGTTCCACAATAGGGTTGGGGGTACCAGTTATAGAGTAACTGGATTATAAATAAAGATGTTCATTCCTGCCACCAAGCTAGAAAATTACTAATATATATACAACTCACTGTGTAGTTCCCTCAGGTATAGGGGAAAATAATATGTGCGAGCTCCGCTGATTCTGTTGAAAATTGTATATGAATCTATCAAGAACCACTAAGAAAACTCATATGCGTAGTGACAGTTTGCCAATGGGGTAATAATGACTCCGTTTATTTATACAGACCAATACCCCGCCCCCGTACCCTACACACCTCCCCCCATTACTGCATTACCCACGTGCCAGGACGCCCACTTCCCGCCGCGTCATGAAATATACCACTAAAAATGCCATGATTTCTCTATGCCATCCACCAGCTCTGACCGACAGACCAGTAGCTCATTTCCTGCTTCGTGGCGAAAAAACCCTTAAGGGGCGCTACACGGGCGGTCTTAATCTGAGTGGCGGAAACACCACAGCATCTGCCCTTAGCCGTGTTGCTTGTGATCGCTCTTGTGCGTGACCTCTTCCTTGGGCTAGGCTTCGTCATTTCTAGGGAGGGAGGGAGGAAAAAAGAAAATAATTATTGTGAGCTCCAAGCATTGTGCAATCATCTTTATAGGCAGTTAATTTCCTCAACTCCTGTTCATACCCCCTCTCCCCCTCCTGGCCAATCCCTGTGCTAGCCTATTTAGGATCAGCTAGTTGCAGCTTATCTACACTGCCCATCCCTTCTTCTATTGTCCTGCTATAGCTGTGCTATCCAAAGGAAGGGGCTACGCCTAGCCCCCAACCCCCTATAACCTTCCCAGTCAGTAAAGTCAATCTCCCTTAAGCTGTTCCTCTCCTAGTTTAGTCGATACACTTTGCTAAGGGATTTACACTTTAACTATCTTCACAGGTACCTGCTACCCAAATGCTCCCACTTTACCTTTAGTTTGGTAACCCCTTTTACCCAATTTTCATATACCAATAATGACAGACACAGATTTGGCGTTAGAAAAGGTCACATTTATTAAATTCAAATCTAAATTATGAAAAATGAGCGATCCTCAACTACTAGGATAATAACATATCCTTAATCCAATTTGGATTTGAATTGATAACACAATTCATGCAACAGCATGACGAGAGAACTGGGCGTCCCCACGTAACCAAGGAGCGTGACCGCGCGCAACTCAGGGGCGTCAATTTGCTAGTAATGGGCCGAAAGGTCTGCAGACTAGGAGGGCTTGTGGGTTTGACCGACAGACCAATACCCCGCCCCCGTACCCTACACACCTCCCCCCATTACTGCATTACCCACGTGCCAGGACGCCCACTTCCCGCCACCAAAAGAGGACCCTCTTGCCGCCAACCAAAGCACACCTAGTGACCTTTTCTTACCTTGTAAGGGTCTTTACGATGGCCCTCAGATCTCAGACCTCAGAACAGATCATAATAGCCTGGTTTACATTTTTCCTACTCTTGTCGGATCATAACAGATCATAACAGCCTGATTTACCTTTTTCCTACTCTTGTCGGATCATAACAGCCTGGTTTACCTTTTCCTACTCTTGTCGGATCATAACAGATCATAACAGCCTGGTTTACATTTTTCCTACTCTTGTCGGATCATAACAGATCATAACAGCCTGGTTTACCTTTTCCTACTCTTGGCGGATCATAACAGATCATAACAGCCTGGTTTACCTTTTCCTACTCTTGTCGGATCATAACAGATCATTACAGCCTGATTTATCTTTTTCCTACTCTTGTCGGATCATAACAGATCATAACAGCCTGGTTTACCTTTTCCTACTCTTGTCGGATCATAACAGCCTGGTTTACATTTTTCCTACTCTTGTCGGATCATAACAGATCATAACAGCCTGGTTTACCTTTTCCTACTCTTGTCGGATCATAACAGATCATAACAGCCTGGTTTACATTTTTCCTACTCTTGTCGGATCATAACAGATCATAACAGCCTGGTTTACCTTTTCCTACTCTTGTCGGATCATAACAGATCATAACAGCCTGGTTTACATTTTTCCTACTCTTGTCAGATCATAACAGCCTGGTTTACCTTTTTCCTACTCTTGTCGGATCATAACAGATCATAACAGCCTGATTTACCTTTTTACTACCCTTGTTGGATCATAACAGATCATAACAGCCTGGTTTACCTTTTTCCTACTCTTGTCCGATCATACAGATCAAGGCACCAGCATTGTAAAGAAATAGGCGGCCCCACGTGACTAAGACGTTGTAGGACATAGCAAATAACACAAGGTTTGAAGAGCAGGCGAGCATGTTATTTTTACCGGCAGACCACCACTCAATGTCCATCCTTCCTGTGTGACACTATCCCTCCAAGACAGAGACCAGACTAGTTCAGTCCCCACCCATTTTAGCTTGAACCAGCTGAATATTTATTTTACCTGCTCCTGTAGCTCAATTTAAGGAACCAAACCTATGTCGTTCCCACCCAGGTGTATAATTAAGATATCGGGTAGACCCCACTTTCTCGTAGAGATCTGTGCTGTCCCCAATAACTGGTTTCATTTCATCCCTCTCTTCCCAATCCACCTACTTCCTGCTTCTTTAGAACTAAAACCTAAGTTTGCTCCCTGTCTGGTTGCAGCTGTGTGTGAAGCTGCCCAGTGCACGTAGGAGTGTCTGATTATCCATAATCTTGTGGCTCTTCCTGAAATGGACACACCAAACAACACATTATCACCACAACGTAACCTAGCTTCTCCACTACTAATGAAAAAACCCTTTTGAACTGGAACCTGGTTAAACTACTACCATTCTTGTGCCTAAAGAACATGACGCCATTAGCAGGGGCCACATCTAAATAGCCTCTCACATGTGAAACAGGACATATTTACCCCCTGTTGCTTTAGAAGTTATCCAAGCCCCTTTCCCTTCCCTATCTGTCTGATCTTCATATGAATATTAGTCCTGATTCTACAGGAATTCCATCCTCTATGCTTCCCCAAAGCCAGCATAAATATCGTCGCAAAAATTGTATTCTCAAAACCAGCAGTACAAACCTTGTTTAAAATTTTTTCTAAGATTTCCAATCTCTCCGCTGACCAACCTCTAACCCTTTTCCTAACCAGGAATCTTTTTTGTCGCATCCACTTCCTCCAACAGCTGCGCAAAGGATATTCCTGCCATTACAGTGCTTAAGTTGCCTTTCTTGATACCTGCGTGCCTAGGTTATACCAAATTGTCCAAAAATATCCATGTCCGTGTTGTCAATGATTGTCTGACCAAACCATTGATTACCTCTAATTGCTCCCAATCTGCCAAAGATAAATGGGGCAATCCTTACCTTTCTGCGCCGCATTGGGTGCAAGCTTCCTAAAGGCCTCCCATTTAAACCTTGATAAAGCATCAGCTACGACATTCTTAACTGCTGGTATGTGTTTATAACTTTATATTATGCTCTAAACATTTTAAAACTAGAGGCTGCGTGAATGCTATGGCCTGAGGGGAAGATGCTGATAGGTTATTTAATACAATTACAACTCCTCTATGTCAGACTGGAACAAAATGCTTTTGTTAGCCAATTCTTTCCCCCATAGTTCTATCGCTGTCACAATTGGGAAAGATTCAAGTAACACCAACCCTTTTCATGCCAAGCCTGCGGCCACTTACCCACGCATCTTCTGCCATCCAAATAAGCCCCAAACCCTGCCCTTCCTGCAGCATCTGTATATAACCGGATTTCATTAGCTGTCACCTTCTGCTCCCAAATCCTGATGCCATTAAAACTACTTAGGAAATGATCTCATACTTTTAAATCCCCTTTTTATTGACTGTTCAGTCAAATCATGTGACTAGGCTTTACAACCCATCTGGTACTCACTTCCAACATTCTTTTAATGATTCTTCCCACTGGAATCACCCTGCATGCAAAATGTAACAGCCTCAGTAATTTCTGCATATTCCAAGTGAACCCTTCTTTTATAAATCACCTGCCGTATGGCCTCCCTTATCTTCACAACCTTATCTTGGGGCAATCTGCAATGGGGATTACTGAATAACTCTAAATGCCTAGAAAGAATAACTTAGAACAGGGACACTCTGATTTGTCATCTGCCACTGGAACCCCCATCTCTACAAACATTTTCAGCAGTACATTAAGAACTCTATCACATTCTCCTGTACCCTTTCTACCTACTACCATGAAGTAATCAAGGTAATGCACGATACTACTCTCACCTGCCCTTCTCTCTACCAGCCAATGCAAAATTGCTGGACATTTCAAAATCCACACAAGATATAGCACACCCCATAGGCAGATATTTGTCAATATAAAACTTGCCCTCAAATTTGTATCCCATCAAAACAAAACTTTTTGGCTTTATAGGTAGTAATCTGAATGCAGATTCCATATCAACTTTTGCTAAATCAGGACCCAGCCTGCCAACCTAACCAAATTTACTGCCTGGTCAAATGCTGGTAGGATACTGATGCATAATTTACTGACTGACCCTTAGGGTAGGATAATCGCTGAATCATTCAGAATTTACCATCCTCTTTTTTGGTAACCACTCCCAAAGATAATTTAATCAAATTCTTTAGCTGTTTGTCATTAAAGGGGGGGCCTGCCATCCTTCCTAAGGCTACCTCCTTCCCTAGTTTTTCTCTCAAAACTTCTGGGAATTTATAAGAACCCCCCATATGCCATCCATGTAACAATCAGCGATCAAATGCAAATACCTCATCATCCCTTTTGTCTGTGCATAGAAAGCAAAACCTATAACCCATTCAGGGCCTTCTCAGCGTTTTCCACTAATTTTGTCTTTAAATGCCTAGATAACGGCAGCAACCTTGTTGCTGAGACTTCATCATCTGCATCATATTCCTGATCAGATTGTTCTGTATCCTTATCCTTTAAACCCCCGTTCTCTCCCCTCCATTAGATATTTTGCTTAATAGAATATTTCAGCTGTGTATTCAATAAATATGAGTACAGTTTAGGAGTGCCCTCCCAATGAGATTATTTATGGATTATGAATATTAATAACAACAATAAAATTATTGTCAGCAATACCCCCAATTCATTTAGTAGAATCTTAGCAGTGCACCCCAGAAAATTGTTATATAATTCCAGAAGCGCACTCCAAAATCACACTATTGAGATATTTAGCAATTAATGACAACAAGCTTACTATCAAATATCAAATTAAATAAATAAATATCCCAAATTAAAATATTTGCTTATTTCTGAACAGGTTGTGTTTATAAACACAGTGATTATATGTATGCAGTAAATAGACTATTGGTTATGACCATATATATAAATTGATTATTACCATATAAAAATTATAATATAAAGTAAGGTTAATTAGATTAATTAATATTCAATTAAATCGCCTGTATCCTGGATATGGTCACGTTATTATTAGGAAATGACTTTACCTCAAAATAACTTAACTATAAAATATCACCATTTAATGTTACTAGATAGAACAATTTATGATTAGCCAGTAACCTTAACGAATTTGGAATATGGCTTATATAACATATAGCTAGCAAATATTAAAGCTACTATAATTTCCAGGAGGTATAATTTAGCTATCTAACCGAAATAGTTATATATGACTTAAATTAGGGCTCAACAATCCCAGGAGCCTGAGAGCCACTGGCTCCTAGAATTTTTCCCCCCGGCTCCTAAAGGGTTATTATCCATATATCTATATACAAATCTAACTGTCTGGCTCTAGAAGATATGCCTGGCTCCTAAATATTATTACTGGCTCCTAATTTTAAACAAACATGTAAAAACACTGACTAAATAATCAACCAGAGCATTTTATACCTATTAACAATTCAATATATCAACAAGTACAGCATAATGAGTCTGATCTGGCCACAATCAATTTCAAAACATTTACCAGTAACTAAAAATAGCTTATGAGTATAAAAAACAAAAACCCTTTCTACAGTGGTAAATTGAATCAATGCTAGCATGAATATTATATAGGATACAATGATCTATTTGATATTAAATTATAGATATAAAATACACTATTAAATCACAGCTTTAAGCTGTAGAACCTATTTATACATTACCAGCTAGAAATGTAACAATGAATGAGACTTCGGTATACAAAGTTCTTTCCAAATTTCTTAGCAATTATCCTGTTCCTTGGAGCCATTTCTGCAACAAAGAAAACTGCTCTGCTCTGAAAAAAGAAAATAATTATTGTGAGCTCCAAGCATTGTGCAATCATCTTTATAGGCAGTTAATTTCCTCAACTCCTGTTCATACCCCCTCTCCCCCTCCTGGCCAATCCCTGTGCTAGCCTATTTAGGATCAGCTAGTTGCAGCTTATCTACACTGCCCATCCCTTCTTCTATTGTCCTGCTATAGCTGTGCTATCCAAAGGAAGGGGCTACGCCTAGCCCCCAACCCCCTATAACCTTCCCAGTCAGTAAAGTCAATCTCCCTTAAGCTGTTCCTCTCCTAGTTTAGTCGATACACTTTGCTTCCCTATAGTAAAAGGTTATTAGTCACCCACACTGGTTAACTCGAATTGGCTAAGGTTAATTATACAGAGTGGTTCGAGTTCGTCAGCTAATGCTAGGTCTGCTAAATAATAAGCGCTGGAATGTTAGCGCTCCTACTAGAGGGTTGATATATGTGGCAGGTATTACCTGTATATCACTAACTGGTTTCAGTACTCGTAGGTTTTGTATTATCCACACTTATAATAATGCTTATTAGAAAGTAACTAGGAGGTTAGTACATTAAATCCTTATGCAGATTATTCTCCACTCGTGACTTGCTGAATTATTTCTTATGTCAGCGTTTTTCAATATTATTATTTGTGATGTTACAATATCATAAGTTAGTGTGTATACACTTGTCTCTTTATTTGCAGGCGTATTGGAACCTCGTGTAACACAGAGAATATTGTTACTTGTTATTTATATTAACAAAACAGTGTGACAATGTCAAGATCAGTATATATAAAAATGATTTGTTTAATAATAATGTTTTGATTAAAAAAACAGTACTGGTTACTAATCAGTCCCACAACAGCATAACACAAGGATATCGAATTTATATCTTGCCTGCAAATGCAGACATACTAGCGTCTCATGTAAGTTAGCAAAGGTTATTTGTGAATGGTGTTTTACATTCATTGTGCACCTTGCCTGCACATGCAAGCGTGATGGTGCCAATGGCCACCACAATTATAGTTTTAAATAACAGAATCATTCTTGGCTATAACGAAGAACTATCTAGACATTTAAATTAAAAATTGCTCTCCTCTTCACTACTCTGACATGTTTCGCCCATTCCAGGCTTTCTCATAGGAGGCACCATCACGCTTGCATGTGCAGGCAAGGTGCACAATTAATGTAAAACACCATTCACAAATAACTTTTGCTAACTTACATGAGACTCTAGTATGTCTGCATTTGCAGGCAAGATATAAATTCGATATCCTTGTGTTATGCTGTTGTGGGACTGATTAGTAACCAGTACTGTTTTTTTAATCAAAACATTATTATTAAACAAATCATTTTTATATATACTGATCTTGACATTGTCACACTGTTTAACATTGTTAATATAAATAACAAGTAACAATATTCTCTGTGTTACACGAGGTTCCAATACGCCTGCAAATAAAGAGACAAGTGTATACACACTAACTTATGATATTGTAACATCACAAATAATAATATTGAAAAACGCTGACATAAGAAATAATTCAGCAAGTCACGAGTGGAGAATAATCTGCATAAGGATTTAATGTACTAACCTCCTAGTTACTTTCTAATAAGCATTATTATAAGTGTGGATAATACAAAACCTATGAGTACTGAAACCAGTTAGTGATATACAGGTAATACCTGCCACATATATCAACCCTCTATAGGAGCGCTAACATTCCAGCGCTTATTATTTAGCAGACCTAGCATTAGCTGACGAACTCGAACCACTCTGTATAATTAACCTTAGCCAATTCGAGTTAACCAGTGTGGGTGACTAATAGCCTATTACTATAGGGAATAAACGGAGCCATTATTACCCCATTGGCAAACTGTCACTACGCATATGAGTTTTCTTAGTGGTTCTTGATAGATTCATATACAATTTTCAACAGAATCAGCGGAGCTCGCACATATTATTTACCCCTATACCTGAGGGAACTACACAGTGAGTTGTAACATAGTAACATAGTAACATAGTAGATAAGGTTGAAAAAAGACTGAAGTCCATCGAGTTCAACCTATACAAATCTAAAATACTTACAAAAAGCTCCAGTTAAGCTTAAATAACCCCATTAAAATGTGACCCATTTAATACTAGCAATCATATCCATGAATTTTGTTTATATACAGAAATTTATCCAGACTATTTTTAAATGTATCTATGGTATTGGCATTCACTACCTCCTTTGGTAATGAGTTCCACAATTTTATTGCTCTTACAGTGAAAAAACGTTTCCGTTGCAGGAGATTAAATCTCCTTTCCTCCAACCTTAAATTATGACCTCTTGTCAGAACCAATTTTCTTGGAATAAAAAGAGCTTCTGCCATCTCTGTATATGGGCCTTGAATATATTTATATAAAGTAATCATGTCACCTCTCAAGCGCCTTTTTTCTAAAGAGAACAGACCCAGTTTGGCTAGCCTCTCCTCATAGGTTAATTTCTCCAATCCCCTTATTAGCTTTGTGGCCCTTCTCTGAACTTTTTCTAGTTCTGCAATATCTTTTTTAGCAATCGGTCCCCAGAACTGCACTCCAAACTCAAGGTGAGGTCTTACCAGGGCTTTATATAATGACAGAATTATGCTTTCCTCCCTTGAATCAATGCCTCTTTTAATACATGCTAGTATCTTATTAGCCTTTGAAGCCGCTGCCCTGCATTGTGCACTCATCTTTAGCTTGTTATCTATTACTACTCCCAAATCCCTTTCCTCCTGTGTTTGGCTAAGTCTTGTCCCATTTAAAAAATACATAGCCTGCTTATTTTTACTTCCAAAATGTAGAACCTTACATTTTTCCGTATTAAATCTCATTTTCCATTCACTTGCCCATAGTTCTAATTTTAGCAAATCCCTTTGCAAAGAGAGTTCATCCTGCTCTGACCTAATGACCTTACTTAACTTAGTATCATCTGCAAAAATAGAGATGTCGCTATTTAATCCTTGCTCCAAGTCATTTATAAAAATATTAAAAAGAACAGGGCCCAGTACTGATCCCTGGGGGACGCCACTGATTACCTTTGTCCAATCTGAGTATGATCCATTTACTGCTACTCGTTGCTCCCTATCTTTTATCCAGTTATTTATCCATGAGCTAACATTTTCAGCTATTCCCAGTCCCTTAATTTTGTGCATTAATCTCTCATGTGGCACTGTATCAAATGCCTTTGCAAAATCTAAGTATATCACATCAACTGATTCCCCTTTATCTATATTTTTACTTACTTCCTCGTAGAATCTAATTAGATTAGTTTGACATGATCTATTTCTCCTAAAGCCATGCTGATTAGAACTCATATAGTTGTATATATATTAGTAATTTTCTAGCTTGGTGGCAGGAATAAACATCTTTATTTATAATCCAGTTACTCTATAACTGGTACCCCCAACCCTATTGTGGAACTACAATAAGCTATTCAGTTAGCCAGAACACCCATCTGGGAACAGAGTACATAAGTGAAGAATTATATATTAGCCCCTGATCTGTATGAATCACAGGTCCTAGTACAACACATGTTATTATAATCATGTTCCCAGCATGGTCAAATTGAGTCAGTAACACTGTCCCACATATATAACTACGAAAATTTAATGACATTATTTGTCATCCGACACATGACAGTTCATTTGATACAACCCCTGGTATGCTAGCCACAGGAGACTCACCAATATAGCAGAATAAGGGATAAGGGTACCCTATTGGCACCACTTCTATTAACCATATAACTTGGCTATACCGATCACAGTAATTACACTGTTAATTTATCTAATTGAATTGATGTCAGATTTCTGACATCATAGTACCTGATCATTGACAGAACTTTATCTAGCATTTGGTTTTAACTATTTGAGTGTTTTTTGTGTGTATCATTCAATTTTATTGATAATAATAATAAAAGTTATATTTTAATTCCAAACTGTGAAGTCCAACCCCCAGTCTGGGCTATAGAGTGCTACAAGTGCATACTTTGGAGTGAAACATCTTGTTTTACTATTCGTCAGTCTTGTTCTATGGCTAGTTACCACCCAAGAAGCAGCCTCTTTTTGCTCAACAGGTGCCTTTTACAGAGAAGAACTTTTCAGTCTAATCCTGACTTAACAGTACAGTCCAGCCCCGAAATACCAGGGAACATACGTCTGGGGTTTTGCTGTTTCTCTCGTTCAGAGAGGGATTGCCTGGTATTTTGGGGTCGGACTGTACTGTTAAGTCAGGATCAGACTGATATGCTTTAGGAAAGTTCTTCTCTGTGAAAGTCACATGTTGAGCAAAAAGAGGTTACTTCTTGGGTGGTAATTAGCCGTAGAACAAGCTATTATGCTATTGTTGGTTTCCAGGTAATGGTTTCCAGGTATGCTATTGTTGGTTGCCCCAGTAGAGCACTCTTGTGAGTACATATATAGGAGGGAAGCAGTCTCTCAGGAAAAGCTAAAACATAACTTTTAATAATTTTAGAATAAATTGTGTGCGATTGTGCAATAAAACTTTAATTAAAATTTATCAAAAAAGATAAAGAATCCCAACAGCCTTGAGCCAAAATTCTATTAGGAAACACAAAGTGATCAAACAATTGGCTACAGAGTAACCATAGTCTTAGTGCTACACATAAATACAACTAGAAAAAGAGGACATAGTTCTCACCACAATTAATCTAATAGCGCTAAACAGAGATGGGAATCGCTAAATGCCCAGCAACAATTAAAGGTGGCCTAAATATACAAGACTGAGCGATTTAGAGCATACGCCTGATGTGCATTTTGCCAAACGATTTTTTCAAAGACTAACCTGATTGGTACCAACTTCCCAGGTTAAGTATCCTGTTTAAACCAATCAGAGGGGATGTTCCATAACACCCCCCTAAACAGCCTATCACACAGCAGACAAGAATTGATTGGACCGTCACCAGTCACGTGCCCTTAGTTGCGTCACACATGTAAACAGACTAATGTAGCATTTGACAATCTGTATTGGAAATTTTTTTCCAATTCTCTAGTGCACATCAGGTATAGTGCAGTGCTGTAATAAGTGTAACTTGTCAGTAGACATATAAATCAGTGTACACAATCAATGATTGTATTCTCAAAGCTCCTTATGTGTCCATGTCACGATAAATTCATAATGATTCATATTAATGTATGCACTGTTTAATGAGTCTATTTGTATATTGACACCAAGAGATATCATATCGTTCACATATTAATGGTGCTGATATCTAGACCGACAGTAACATGCTTTACTTAGCGAATAGGCGATTACATTCTCTGTGTATTGTAGCATCTGGTGCCAGTTCTCAATCATTTATCGCCACATAACCTTCATTATAATGACAGATTCACACAATTGTTCCGTAGTCCCTCATAAAGGGATTTTTTACAATATTAAGAATATGCTTGCTAAGTGAAATGTTTAGCATGTATAAAGTACACTACGTTATACTTTTAAACACAAGTCTTTAGTTATATTGAGGATATTATAAAGATGACTACATATGGTACTGTAAGTAGAGGCAGAAGTGTATGTCCTCTCTGGCCCTCCTCTCCCTGCTGGTTGTGCTATATAAGTTACTGTATGCACAGGCAGATGTGTCTCTCCTCTCTGTCCCTCACAACTTGTTGTGCTGCATATGGTACTGTAAGTAGAGGCAGAAGTGTATGTCCTCTCTGGCCCTCCTCTCCCTGCTGGTTGTGCTATATAAGTTACTGTATGCACAGGCAGATGTGTCTCTCCTCTCTGTCCCTCACCACTCGTTGTGCTGCATATGGTACTGTAAGCAGAGTCAGAAGTGTATGTCCTCTCTGGCCCTCCTCTTCCTGCTGGTTGTGCTATATAAGTTACTGTATGCACAGGCAGACGTGTCTCTCCTCTCTGTCCCTCACAACTTGTTGTGCTGCATATGGTACTGTAAGTAGAGTCAGAAGTGTATGTCCTCTCTCGCCCTCCTCTCCCTGCTGGTTGTGCTATATAAGTTACTGTATGCACAGGCAGACGTGTCTCTCCTCTCTGTCCCTCACAACTTGTTGTGCTGCATATGGTACTGTAAGTAGAGTCAGAAGTGTATGTCCTCTCTGGCCCTCCTCTCCCTGCTGGTTGTGCTATATAAGTTACTGTATGCACAGGCAGATGTGTCTCTCCTCTCTGTCCCTCACCACTCGTTGTGCTGCATATGGTACTGTAAGTAGAGGCAGAAGTGTATGTCCTCTCTGGCCCTCCTCTCCCTGCTGGTTGTGCTATATAAGTTACTGTAAGCACAGGCAGATGTGTCTCTCCTCTCTGTCCCTCACAACTTGTTGTGCTGCATATGGTACTGTAAGTAGAGGCAGAAGTTTATGTCCTCTCTGGCCCTCCTCTCCCTGCTGGTTGTGCTATATAAGTTACTGTATGCACAGGAAGATGTGTCTCTCCTCTCTGTCCCTCACCACTCATTGTGCTGCATATGGTACTGTAAGCAGAGGTAGAAGTGCAAAATTGCAGCATAAGGAAATACAATACTGCCTGGGGCATCAAACAGATCTGAGGTTTTATATATATATTTGTAGCTTATATTAAACACATTGTTAAATCATTTATCTAGTTTGTTGTGACCTCATATCTAACATTATCCACTGGGCTTCCATATAGGGATCCACCATTTTGCCATGTAGGCTTCTAGCACATTGCCATATAGATCTACTGACAAACTCTGTGAGCCACTGGAAGTCCAATGTGCTGGGCCACCACTAATAGTGCTTATTACCATCACTTTGGAGTGCGGCACCTGTGAGTCTCATTTTGTTTTTGCTTTCACCTGATCTTTACCGAATCCCACCCGGTGCCTTCCAATTGCTGTTCTTGTTCAGTTCAATGTAGAACTTCAGCCCATTATTTTACATTGCTTTTTAGTTGAGGGGTTAAAAGAAAATTTATGCTTACCTGATAAATTTATTTCTTTTTTGACACGATGAGTCCACGGATCATCTTAATTACTATTGGGAATACCACTCCTGCCCTGCAGGAGGCGGCAAAGAGCACCACAGCAAAGCTGTTAAATATCACTTCCCTTCCCTCCCAACCCAGTCATTTGACTGAAGTAAAGGAGAGAAAGGAAGTAAGGTGCAGAGGTGTCTGAAGTTTATAATAACCAACAACCTGTCTTTCAAAAACAGGGCGGGCCGTGGACTCATCGTGTCAAAAAATAAATAAATTTATCAGGTAAGCAAAAGCATACATTTTCTTTTCTTTTTAATGACACAATGAGTCCACAGATCATCTTAATTACTATTGGGAATCAATACCCAAGCTAGAGTACACAGATAATATCGGAGGAACAAGACAGGGAACCTAAACAGAAGGCAGCACTGCTTGAAGAACCTTTCTCCCAAAAGCAGCCTCTGCCAAGGCAAAAGTGTCAGATTTGTAGAATTTTGAAAAAGTGTGAAGAGAGGACCAAGTTGCAGCCTTGCAAATCTGTTCCACAGAAGCTTCATTCTTGAATGCCCATGAGGAAGCAACAGCCCTCGTGGAATGAGCCGTAACTCTCTCTGAAGGCTGCTGTCCAGCCGTCTCATATGCAAAACATATGATACTCTTCTGCCAAAAAGAAAGAGAAGTAGCCGTAGCTTTTTGTTCCTTACGTTTTCCTGAGAAAACCACAAACAAAGCAAAAGAGTGACGAAAATCCTTAGTCGTCGGCAGGTAAAACTTTAAAGCACGAACCACGTCCAAATTGTGCAGAAGCCGTTCCTTCTGAGAGGTAGGATTAGGATACAAGGAAGGAGCAACAATCTCCTGATTAATGTTTCGATCAGAAACAACCTTAGGAAGAAATCCTAATTTAGTACATAAAACTACCTTATCTGAATGAAAAATAAGGTAAGGGGACTGCAATGCCGATAGCTCTGACACTCTGCGAGCAGAAGAAATAGCAAGAAGAAATAAAACTTTCCAATATAACAACTTAATATCTAAGGAAAGCATAGGCTCAAACGGAGCCCCTTGAAGAACTTTGAGAACCAAATTAAGACTCCATGGAGGAGTAACTGGTTTGAACATAGGCCTGATCCTGAGGCCTGACAAAAAGATTGCACATCTGGAACATCTGCCAGACGTTTGTGTATCAAAATAGATAAGGCAGAAATTTTACACTTTAGGGAACTTGTCGATAATCCCTTCTCCAATCCCTCTTGGAGAAAGGACAAATTTCTAGGAAATCTAATTCTACTCCAGGAGTAGCCCTTGGATTCACACCAATAGAGATATTTCCACCATATCTTATGGTAAATCTTTCTAGTTACAGGTTTACGAGCCTGAATCATGGTCTCTATGACCGATTCTGGAAAGCCCCACTTGGATAAAATTAAGCGTTCAATCTCCAAGCAGTCAGCTTCAGAGAAACTAGATTTGGGTGATGGAAGGGCCCTTGAATTAGAAGGTCCTTCCTCAATGGAAGTCTCCAAGGTGGCAGAGATGACATTTCCACCAGATCTGCATAACAAATCCTGCGAGGCCAAGCCGGTGCAATAAGGATCACCGAGGCCCTCTCCTGCTTGATTCGAGCAATAACCAGAGGAAGAAGAGCAAAAAGAGGATATAGGTATGCTAGACTGAAGGTCCAAGGTACCGCCAGGGCATCTATCAGTACCGCCTGAGTGTTCCTGGACCTCGACCCGTACCTCGGAAGCTTGGCATTCTGCTGAGATGCTATGAGATCCAATTCTGGCTGACCCCATTTGAGAATCAGGCTGGAAAACACTTCCGGATGGAGTTCCCACTCCCCTGGATGAAAAGTCTGCCTGTTTAGGAAGTCCGTCTCCCAGTTGTCCACCCCTGGGATGTGGATTGCCGACAGACAGCAAGAGTGGGTTTCCGCCCACTGAATTATATTGGTTACCTCTGTCATCGCTAAGGAACTCCTCGTTCCCCCCTGATGATTGATGTAAGCCACTGAAGTTATGTTGCCGACTGGAACCTGATAAACTGGACCGAGGATAACTGGGGCCAGGCCAGAAGAGCACTGAAGATCACTCTCAGTTCCAGAATATTTATAGGTAGAACAGACTCTAACTGAGTCCAAACTCCCTGAGCCTTTAGGGAGCCCCAGACTGCTCACCATGCTAGAAAGCTGGCGTCTGTTGTTGCAATCACCCAAGATGGTCTGAGAAAGCAGGTACCCTGGGAGAGATGATCCTGAGACAACCACCATTGAAGAGAATCCCTTGTCTCCTGCTCCAGAAATATTCAAGGAGACAAATTTGCATAATCTCTGTTCCATTCCCTGAGCATGTTTAACTGCAGAGGTCTGAGATGGAACCGAGCAAACGTTATGATGTCCATTGACGCTTCCATCAGCCCGATTACCTCCATGCACTGAGCTACTGATGGCCGATGAGTGGACTGAAGAGCTAAGGAACTCTTTTCCAAATTTACCTTCCATCTGTGAGATCGCAGGAAGGATAACAACATTTCCATGTGGGATCTTGCTTGTTGTAAGGATGGCGTCTGGACTAGGATGTCGTCTAGATAGGGCGCCACTGCAATGCCCCGTAGTCGAAGCACCGCCAACAGCGATCCCAGAACCTTTGAGAAAATTCTGGGAATTGGAAGTGTTTGTATAGAAAGGCAAATCTTAAAAACTTGTGATGATGACCTGTGAATGGGAACATGCAAGTACGCATCCTTCATATCCACAGTTGTCATAAATTGACCCTCCTGGACTAAAGGGAGAATGGAACGAAAAGTTTCCATCTTGAAGGACGGTACTCTGAGGAATTTGTTTAGACTCTTGAGATCTAAAATAGGCCTGAAGGTTCCCTCTTTTTTGGGAACCATGAACAGATTGGAATAAATTCCCAGACCCTGCGCCTGAATCTGAACAGGAACTATCACTCCCATGTCGGAGAGGTCTCCTACACAGTGTAAGAATGCCTCTCTCTTTGTCTGATCTACAGATAATCTTGAAAGCAGGAACCTGCCTCTGGGAGGAAAACTTTTGAACTCTAGTTTGTATCCCTGGGACACCATTTCTACTGCCCAGGGATCCTGAACATCTTGAACCCAAGCCTGAGCGAAGAAGGAAAGTCTGCCCCCTACAATAGCAGGCTTCTTGGATTGTTTTCCCTTATTCCAAGACTGATTGGGTCTCCATGAAGGTTTAGACTGTTCCTGCTTGGAGGTGGAAAAGAAAGAATTTCCCTTGAAATATCGAAAGGAATGAAAATTACTCTTTCGTCCCTTTTATTTGTTTCTCTTATCCTGAGGGAGAATATGACCCTTACCTCCTGAAATATCAGAGATAATTTCCGTCAAGCCAGGCCCAAACAAGGTCTTATCCTTGTAAGGAATCGCTAAAAGTTTAGACTTAGAGGATACATCCGCAGACCAAGGTTTTAGCCATAAGGCTCTGTAAGGTAGAAAAGAGAAACCTGAAATCTTTGCTCCCAGTTTGATAACTTGAAGGGAAGCATCCGTAATAAAGGAATTAGTCAATTTAAGATCTTTTATCCTATCCTGGATTTCATCCAGGGGAGTTTCTGTCCTGATAGCAAAAGAAAACGCATCAAACCAATATGCCGCCGCACTAGTGACGGTAGCAATGCACACAGCTGGCTGCCATTGTAAGCCCTGGTGTACATACAACTTTTTGAGTAACCCCTCTAATTTTTTGTCCATATGATCTTTGAAAGCACAACTATCCTCTATGGGTATAGTAGTTCTCTTAGCTAAGGGGGAAACAGCTCCTTCCACCTTGGGGACTGTTTTCAAAGCCTCCTTAACTGAGTCGGCTATGGGAAACATCTTTTTAAATATAGGAGATGGAGAAAAAGGTATACCCGGTCTCTCCCACTCCTTAGAAATGATCTCAGAAGCTCGGTCTGGTACCGGAAAAACATCTATTGAGGAAGGTAACTCAAAATATTTGTTCATCTTACTGGATTTCTTAGGAGTAACAACGACCGTGGGGTCGCTGTTGTCCAACGTAGCTAAAACCTCCATAAGTAACAGACGGAGGTGTTCTAGCTTAAATCTGAAGGATACAATTTCAGTATCAGCAAGAGGAATTACACTGTCAGAATCTGAAATTTCACCTTCAGACGCTACTACGTTATCCTCCTCCTCAGGCTTCTGTGAGGGGACATCTGAAATAGCAACAACTGCGTGAGAAACCTTGCTTACTGAATTGATTTTCCTCTTACGCTTTCCCTGCAAAATTGGGAAAGCAGACAACGTATCTGAAACTGCAGAAGACATGAGAGAAGCAATGTCTTTTAAAGTAACTTCAGGGGGAGCTAGAGAGGAAGCGCAGGGCACTGCATGTGAGGGCGGTAAAATTTGGGGCACTTGAGGAGAAAGCTGCGGCATATATTGAACATTGTCATTAGAATCCTGAACAGCATCCTCTAGAAAATGTTGGCTCAGAAAAAAGTCTATCCCTGCAGCTTAAAGTTCTCTCAATACATGAGGAACAGAAAGGGATTGGTGGTTCCACATTGGCATCAAAACATAGAGAGCAAGTGACACTTTCTAAGGCCTTTTGGTCCATTCTAACACACAATTAGACAATTTGGTATAAAAGAATTTAATTTTTATTAGTAAAATTCCAAAAAAACAAAAACGTTACTGTCCCTTTAAATAATAAACTGTAACTTTTTTCCTTTTATATATCATTTATGCACATATTGTGTAGATAGGCTTAAAACCCTAAAATAAACTATCAAACACCTCTACACCTCAGCAACACTTTGCTGAGGTGTCTACCTCCTCTGAGTAGGAGCCGTATTTTCCCTTCAGACGCACTGTCGGTCTCCAGTACAGATATGACAACGCTTTCTCTGCTCTCAGGAGTTTACATGCAGCTACGATGTAGATAAAAAAGGGCGCACAATTACTAGCCGCTTCCTATAGTACCTCCCATCGTGGGCATAACCCAAGGAATCTCCCGGTCGGTTAATAAAATTACAAAACCGCCGGGAGATGTGGAACCACCAAAGTAAAAGTAAAATCAGCCCCAGTGCCTGCTGCTACGCTTTCAAATGTCCCCTGTGCTCTTAGGATAATCTGTAAAATTGTTAAGCATGAGGTTTGCCCCATTCAATGAATAAAGTGCCCTCCTTTATTTCTGAGTCTAATTTTCTTCCCTCATAAAGAAAGCCAGCATTTACCTCATCTGCAGCCTGACAGCAAGGCAGTTCCCAGGTTTGAGAAGCCCTCTCCCTCACATGGACCTGTGAATAAAAAGAAAGTCCTGAGTAAGTATCTCTCAGGTTTTTTCAAGGGCAGGGCAGCATCAATATATGGGAGACACAGTGAGAATTATGTCCCACAAGTTCCCATTGCTCTAAAGCGACCACTGAGTTTAGTTTTGGATCAATTCGAATTCGGATACATTTGAATGTATTCGTTTTGGATTCATTCGGATTCGAATAAATTTGGATGTATTCGTTTCGGATTCGATTCGTAATTCGGAAGTTCGGTATGTGTTATGTTGATTCAGATGGTTCCAAGTTACAGAAACGGAATTATTTCACTGTTCTATCTCACTAAATCTCACTAAATCTCACTAAATTTAATACTGAATTGTGATTAGTCCATGGCCATTCAAATGTAACAAATAAATCCAAACTAATTCGGATTTATTCGTTACAAATGCATTCAGATTAGTTTAGTTTCGTTGGTAGGGTAATTCGGAAATTCGAATAGATTTGAATCTCCGAATTTGTCCAAATTTCGATTCGGAGCGAAACGCACATGTCTAGTGCAAAAGTCAGTTTATTCAAACAAGGTAACAACAGTAAACAGCATAGAGTTACTTAACCGTGAAACAAACAAGCCTCTTACTTACTTTTTATGAAGTCACACTTCGTCAAGAAGCTTGTTTGTTGCACGGTGGAATAATTCTACTCTGCATAATGTTGTTAACTTGTTTCACGTAAACTGACATTTGAACCTTGAACTATTTGCTGAAACACTTATTACCATTATTTGCGGTGGGTATCTGCTTTTCAGCAGCTGGCACCAAGATTTGGTTTCTCCACAACTTGTGATGTGTCCAGGGTATACGCCATAGTGTGGGTGGTGCTCCTAAAACTGCCTCGTCCAAAGACATTGATCAAAGAGAAGCTGCTTAAAAGGCAGACACAGGATCAGCAAACCCGAGACGAGACAATAAGGTGAGACGTTAAAAACCACTAGAGCTATTACCAAAAACAGACACAGCCTGTCTCATAAACTGGGATATATCTTTAATATTAACTCACTTGAGGATATATCTTTAATATTAACTCAAAAAGTTAAAAGACAAGCAAGATTTTGTTTTTAGTTATACTGTAGTCAAATTTGTCATATTCTGTACACTTATTATTATATTATTTACTAGATTTAGACTATTAGATTTAGATACTCAGTGTGCCAGCAGAACTTCCAAATGGCAAAGAAATTAAATCACAATCCAAAATTTATTTTTAGACATATATGAATGGTCTTAACTATTTTTATTAAATATTGTGTACTGTATTCTATGAATGTAGAATGTATCTTCTAAAGTTGACTGATTTATATATTATCTATTTCAGTTTCTTTGAATGAAAGAAAAAGCAGCGTTAAATTTCAGTGAACATTGGAAAAAACATACTATTGTTGGTGATAACACTTGGTTGTTTCCTGAGAAGAACAAATACTTCATCAAATCCTTGACCTAAAAAACGCAGAATACAGCATTCTTAATTGTTCAAGCAGATTTCTATAAAAAATATATCAAGTGTACAGTTTTTCAGTTGAAGTGAATAGAAGTGTATATAGGAATGTGTTCCTTTGTGCTAGCAACAATATCACTGGTACATTTTTCTCACATTTTTTTTTTTATCTCACCAGCAATATCAATGAGATATTTTATTTATGGTAGTTTTTTTCAAGATGTATAGTTCAGACCTAAAGAATTGTCAAGGCTATAGTGTAGTGTTCAAATAAGTCACATAGAGAAAGAACAATTGTTTATGATTTAGATAGACTATTTCTTTTTTAGAGTTTTCGTTTCTAAATATGCTCTAAACACAGTCATGGGGAGAACTCTAGAGTACTCTGAGAGCTTATTCTTACTTTTTACTTGAACACAAAGCAATATACCAATAACTTATAAGCTTAAAATGTACATAAGTGTGAGCCAAGTACTTCTCAGCACAAAGTATAGCAAACAAATAACACAATATCTTATTAATTTATATAAGAAAGAAGCATTTCACACAAAACAAAATTAAAACTTTTTTTGTTAATGTCTATCTGGACCACAAACGCTTTTGATGCAGAACCCCATGGAAAATTATTGTTCAAATTAAATGGACTGGGAGTTGTGCAAAGCATTAGTAAATGGGTGTCTACTCCAATCTGTTAATTAGCTGTGCTAAATTAGGGCTTGTTTCCATTGAAGTGGTAAAGTATGGAAACTGGTGGTAATTTTTTTTATCTGCATTAAAGTCTATGGAGAATTTTTATTTTTACCACCTCAATGGAAACTAGCCCAAATTTGGATGTTTTTCAATTTGAGACCATTCCAAGCCATAAGATAACTTCCTTTTTAATTAATTTGAACCACCCTTACCAATAGTTTTTAAATCTGTTATATAATGCATCTGCATATATTGTTGCATGATTTTTTAATTAATCTAAAATAACAACCTTGACCAATTAAAACCCTGTTTTGTGAATTCTCCTCTCTAAGAAACTTATATCTGAATAACAACTTACTTACACACCAAGAAATGGTGGCCAGGTTTGACCCCCCCCCCCCCCCCAACTGGAGTTTGAGTTTATGCGACTGAGATCCCTCATGAAAGTGTGGAGATTCTTAACAGATAAGATTAGATGGCATGGTAAGTTAGGGAAAATTCAAAGGGTTTGTGGCATTGAAGCCAAGTGCTGAATTAGGCACTATTTAATTAGATAGAGTAAGTTAAAATTGACACTTTATTTAACATTTATACAAAGACAGACAATTCACTTAAATTGGATCACACTAAAGAAACAGATTATCATCAATTGTTTCTATGTACGAATCATAGTGAGTGATCCAACTAAAAAATAATAAAACCAAAAGGTTAAAAATAAGGGCAAAGTGCTCTAGTAGCAACTAGCGAAGTTGTGATAGAATGAGTCTAGATGTAGTGGTCTGGGAGATATTTAAGTAAGAACCAAGTGCAAACATACAGGCTATGCGCTCAATGGCGTCCTCCTACCTGCGTACTGCTGGGATTTAACCCAGTCAGCTGATTTCTTACTTAATCCCTATCAGTAAGTTAACAAAGCATTCATACAGTATCAGTGTGTCTATTAGAATCACACTCTTATGCTTGTGTGCAAAAAAAAGATAATTAGGTAATAACTGTGGTGTAACGTTAATAATCATTACTGTGGTCTGCAGTGTACATCAAATTCCCTTATAATTATACGGGCAAATCTAAGCAAACTAATAATGCTCCTTGAGCCTAGAGAAAATTCAATAAAGTTCTGAGTGCATATCATCACTGGTCGAACTAATTCTCTATATTATTGGCACCATTTGCACATTAGTAATGTACGGCTATAAACCATATGCACTATAACGCTACAAGACAGATACACTATTAAAATGGCAGATATTGTAACCAACAGGCATAAGTTATCAGTAGCTGTTCATTCACAACGCTAGAGCTCTAGAGCATGCGCACCGACGCGGTGTTCACTAGATCTAATGAAACTCACACTAGAATATGAAAGGAGTCACTATGAACAGCTAACTAAACTAGTAGAAGAGGCAAAAGTGCAAACTAACAAATTTACCTCACATAAAGATTTTGAGGCTCTAGACCAAAAACTAAAATTCCATATTGATAAACTTAAAGAAGAACTTAGTGAGACTAAAAATAGAAAACTACAGAGAGACTGGTCAGACCACCAAAAAGGCAATATTTACAAAGTGAATTATAAACGTAGGAATGTGAGACATATACAAGAAAATAGAGGTAAAAATACCACAGCAGAAAGCTCTTCTGCAGAATTAGAATTGTCAGATGAGGAATTAACACCAGTAACTACAGCTACAGCTATAACACCTATGACTGAACCATACATTACTAGGATTTTTTTAGAGAAGGACTTGCTTCCACCAAAAAGAACTATAAAAACAAGGCAACAAACCAAGACAAAATCGAACAAACAAAAATGAAAGATAATGAATTACAAATCATCAACTTGGCAGGGATTACTCTGAGACATGAACAACACAGTTTATTATCTAAGGGGCTTTCCTTTATCCCTACCCCAAAATATGACACCTTTAATTGGGTTAAAGATACACATCTTTTCGCCAGAAAGCTGGCGTTACATAAATATCATAAGGAGGCGAATAAAGCATGCCTTATTGATATGGGAGTGGATGAAGAGGATCTAGAAATAGTTACTCTGATGAAAACATTACTAGATGAAAATGATGACACTGATGTTGCACAAATAAGCAGCCTTGTAAAACCCAAAAGTACATTCATGCCCACAATCTCTAAATATCCAACTATAGACAAATTTGTAACACTGGTAACCACAGAACTTGAAGCTCTTAATTGTAAAAGTAAAACTAAAAAGATTCTTAGCTTTAAGGAAAGAGAAGCATTGGTTGAACTTACCAATAACACTGATATAACAATTAAGAATGCCGATAAGGGCGGCAATTTGGTTATCATGTCAAATCCCCAGTACAAGAAGATGTGTCTTGATATTTTAACTAATAAAGAAAATTACCAAATTCTACCTAAGGACCCAACAATAACATTCACAAAATAATTGAAATCTATACTAGACAAAGGGTATGGCGAAAGAATTATTACAAAACCTGAATATCAATACATGTGTGAGTTGAAACCCAGAGTAGCAACTTTTTATAGCCTGCCGAAGGTTCATAAAGATCTACTGTCACCCCCAGGAAGGCCAATAGTGTCAGGGAATGGATGCTTGACAGAAAAAGTCAGCACCTTTGTAGACAAGAAATTAAGAGAGTATGTACACACACTGACATCATATGTCCAAGATACCAAGGAAGTCCTTAAGTGCTTGGAAAATATTTATGTAAGTGAGAATACACTACTAGCAAGCATTGACGTGGAGAGTTTATATTCAAATACATCACACTCTCTAGGCAAACAGGCTATACAATTCTTCTTAAAAATGACTAATCCTACAGGCAGCACGGCTGATGATTTTGTAATCGAACTCCTTGATTTTGTGCTGCAACACAATTACTTTCTTTTTGATAACAAAGTATATCTACAGAAAAAGGGCACAGCAATGGGCACATGCTGTGCCCCGACTTATGCAAATTTGTTCTTGGGTTGGATAGAACATACATATATCCTAAATGAAGAAATGAATCCATTCATGAAATATATGGATTTATTTATTCGCTACATCGATGATGTCCTTATACTATGGACAGGTTCTAAAGAGAATTTTAACGATTTCATGTTATGGCTAAATAGCAATACTCATGGTATGCACTATACCTCAACGATTGAATAAACTAGTATTTCCTTTTTGGACCTAGAGATTCGAAAAGAGTCCGATGGATACCTAAGCACCAAACTATTTAGGAAAAAGACAGCAACTAATAATCTCCTAAACTGGAAAAGTTACCATCCTAAAAGTCAAAGGATTGGCATTCCATTTGGCCAATACTTAAGGGCTAGGCGAAATTGCAGCTCACTGGAGGACTTTGAACTAGAAGCTCAAGAACTAAGAAAAAGGTTCAAGGAAAGGGGGTATCCTAACAGATGCCTCAAAAAAGCATACCAACGAGCGAAGGCATTAGAAAGACCCCCCCTACTACAAGAAAAAAGAGATACTGACAAAAATAATGCCAGTCAGCAAATCAGAATTATAGGCACTTTTGATGAAAAACACAGCAGCATTCAACATATCTTTCAGAAACATTGGCACGTTTTACAAGAGGACCCTGAGTTATCTGAAATAATTACAGACAGACCTCAGATAACTAATAGGAGATCACATCATCTTAAAGATACCCTGACTAAAAGCCATTTTGTACAAAGCCTACAGAAAACGTGGCTCCAAGAAACAAAAGGGTTCTTTAAATGTGGTCGCTGCCAAGCGTGTAAAAATATGTCTCCAATGAAAAAATGTGTTCATCCACAAACAGGGAAAAACTACTCTATAAATGAGTTCATGAACTGTAGAACCAAGAGAGTTGTATACGTTGCCATGTGCAAGTGTCCCCTTATTTATGTAGGTGAAACCTCAAGAGAGCTAAGAACAAGAGTTCTAGAGCATATAGGGGACATTAAATGGGACAGGAATGTACCAGTAGCTAAGCATATGAACACAGTTCACAGCCAAGACAAATACCAGATACATTTTTTTGCCATTGAACAACTTAAATTAAAGGGCAGAAGGGGTGATATTAACAAACTTCTGCTTCAAAAAGAATGCAGATGGATACATGAATTAAAATCAGCATCACCAAAGAGTCTGAATGAGGCAATCTCATATAAGAGTTTCCTTTAGAGATAGTATCCTAAGCAAAGATCCATGTCTAAGTCTATATACCATCTGAAATAAATTATAATGAATAGGGCTCAGCTATAGATATGAATATTGAAATATCTTGACACAGCAAACATATATCCCTTTATAGATAAACGCAATTGAGACTTACTATTGTGCATCTTTTTATAAAGATCTCTATAGGGAACAAGTGAAAACTGCTAGATATTGTCTGGTGATATATAAAGATATAAATAAAGCTCAGCTCTATCTAGATTTATTCTATAGAATTATTGATATGTAATATATTTGAATCTATGTTTGGCAATAAAAATGTGAGCATTAACCACCTATTATAGGTACCAATGCCTAATATATATAAAAATCTTAACTACTGAGGTGTTCCTATGTTGATTGCAAGTGTTAACTGCTGTAATACCCAAACAATCGAGTATCTCTCTATTGTAAGAATATACACAACCACACTGCACTAATTGTTACCCTTGATTAAGGAATGTCAAGAGAAATGGAAGCCTTTATAGTGTTGTGAAAAACATGGGTTTTATTTTGACTGAGGAGGGAATTCCGTTACCATACCTTATATACGAATTGCAAATGCATAAGCAAAGAGTAAATGATTATACTTAGGTTACCATGAAGTACAGGAGAGATTGTATACAGACTGCTGCTAATAAATTTGAATGCAACAGATTCACATATCATTATGTGAATAATTATATACTTAGTAGGAGGACAGCTTCCAGTATCTGCAAATTTTCCTCTAGTAAATTGTGGGTTAATGACATTGAATAAATCTACATTTCCATAGATCATATTACTTAGTTGTAATACCCGATCACAATACCCGATCACCATAGCTATTGCGGTGAACACTTCCGCAATACACAAGCCGTTACTACGGCAACTGCGGATGATAAAAGACGGAATATGAGGCTGGGCGGGCCCTATGCCCTGACGAAGTCCCGTATAGTGACGAAACGCGTTGGTGGGCGTGCTCTAGAGCTCTAGCGTTGTGAACGAACAGCTACTGATAACTTATGCCTGTTGGTTACAATATCTGCCGTTTTAATAGTGTATCTGTCTTGTAGCGTTATAGTTCATATGGTTTATAGCCGTACATTACTAATGTGCAAATGGTGCCAATAATATAGAGAATTAGTTCGACTAGTGATGCACTCAGAACTTTATTGAATTTTCTCTAGGCTCAAGGAGCATTATTAGTTTGCTTAGATTTGCCCGTATAAGTATAAGGGAATTTGATGTACACTGCAGACCACAGTAATGATTATTAACGTTACAACGCAGTTATTACCTAATTATCTTTTTTTGCACACAAGCATAAGAGTGTGATTCTAATAGACACACTGATACTGTATGAATGCTGTGTTAATTTACTAATAGGGATTAAGTAAGAAATCGGCTGACTGGGTTAAATCCCAGCAGTACGCAGGTAGGAGGATGCCTTTGAGCGCATAGCCTGTATGTTTGCACTTGGTTCTTACTTAAATATCTCTCAGACCACCACATCTAGACTCATTCTATCACAACTTCGCTAGTTGCTACTAGAGCACTTTGTCCTTATTTTTAACCTTTTGGTTTTATTATTTTTTAGTTGGATCACTCACTATGATTCGTACATAGAAACAATTGATGATAATCTGTTTCTTTAGTGTGATCCAATTTAAGTGACTTGTCTGTCTTTGTATAAATGTTAAATAAAGTGTCAATTTTAACTTACTCTATAAGATTAGATGACAGACTGGACTCCAACTATATAAGCCTCTCACGACACACTATAAATGCCTTTTGGGGGACCCTGTACTCATAAAGACGAGACCGAATTGAGACTGACCTACACAGCACAAGAGTGGACTAAGGCCATTAGCTGGATATGGATGGGAGGGCGGACAGCGCCTAAGACTTAATACCGGCTACACTATTAGGAAGACCCCCTATTAGGTCTAGGAGTTATAACAGTGGAGGATAAATAGGAGCGCCTAGGGCTTAGGTATAAACAGGAATCACACTTTGATTAAAAATACATTAATTTATTACACCATCTCAATATAAACAAAAATATTAAAATATAAAAATGAATACGACCATTGATTGGAACAAGTTATTTGGACCCTTGTTAGAGGATCTTAGCTTAATTGAATCAGTTTCTCTTCTGGTTGTGACAGATATAGAGATTAAAACAGATGCTGTGCTTAATCACAATAAGAAATCAAAACATACTGTGCTTGATCACAATGGTACATATAATGTGACAAGATAGTAAATCAGTGATTGTAGTGCTGACGTGGAAAACTGTGATCAAAAAATATATATATGGTACCAAACAAAAAGTGGTAGAAAAATTCCAAAAATATTCAAATAGTCAAAAAATCGAAAAATCAAAAAATCAAAAGATGAAAAAATCGAAAAATCGAAAAATCAAAAGATGAAAAAATGAAAAATAAAAGGCAAAACCGGTTTGTCAATAAAGTGAATTAGAATTTTTTTGCTTAAAAAGCTATGTGATAAATTATGTCACAATGGTGGAAGTGATTCTAATCAATTCTACAATCGACCATGACACAGACTCCTAATAGAAAAGAATCTCATATAGTAAGCTATGATATTGGCCCAAAAGACAAATCAAAAGGCCAAAAAACAATATAGTGGCTATATTATTGTTTCCAATATAGGCTAAACGAATTGCAATGTTGCTGGCAATAACTTTCAAATATGTCAATGAATTACTAAAAAATACAATTTAAAATACACAAAATATTAGAAAATACAGATTCTATAACAAGTCCAAGAGATTAATCCATTTGGAAATAATCCAAACTGGGGAAACTGTGGAAGAGATTAAAAACAAGATATCTTGAGAAAGGCTCCGCTGCAGGGCCGAAACGCGTAGAGATTTGTGAGGCTTCATTAGTATCAGGACATTTGGCTTTTGGGGTAAGTTTGATTACCATTAGACTTTATCCTATAGGCCCTTTATGTGAGGATTTTTTCTGTTTTTGTTTTCAGGTCCATGTTGTAAAGACTAGGATTCTGGATCAGGACAGCCCTTAAGGATTTTGTTTTTAATCTCTTCCACAGTTTCCCCAGTTTGGATTATTTCCAAATGGATTAATCTCTTGGACTTGTTATAGAATCTGTATTTTCTAATATTTTGTGTATTTTAAATTGTATTTTTTAGTAATTCATTGACATATTTGAAAGTTATTGCCAGCAACATTGCAATTCGTTTAGCCTATATTGGAAACAATAATATAGCCACTATATTGTTTTTTGGCCTTTTGATTTGTCTTTTGGGCCAATATCATAGCTTACTATATGAGATTCTTTTCTATTAGGAGTCTGTATCATGGTCGATTGTAGAATTGATTAGAATCACTTCCACCATTGTGACATAATTTATCACATAGCTTTTTAAGCAAAAACACTATTCTAATTCACTTTATTGACAAACCGGTTTTGCCTTTTATTTTTCATTTTTTCATCTTTTGATTTTTTGATTTTTCGATTTTTTGATCTTTTGATTTTTTGATTTTTCGATTTTTGACTATTTGAATATTTTTGGAATTTTTCTACCACTTTTTGTTTGGTACCATATATATATTTTTTGATCACAGTTTTCCACGTCAGCACTACAATCACTGATTCACTATCTTGTCACATTATATGTACTATATGTCGTGTAACTAAGCTAAGTTAATTTACCATTGTGATCAAGCACAGTATGTTTTGATTTCTTATTGTGATTAAGCACAGCATCTGTTTTAATCTCTATATCTGTCACAACCAGAAGAGAAACTGATTCAATTAAGCTAAGATCCTCTAACAAGGGTCCAAATAACTTGTTCCAATCAATGGTCGTATTCATTTTTATATTTTAATATTTTTGTTTATATTGAGATGGTGTAATAAATTAATGTATTTTTAATCAAAGTGTGATTCCTGTTTATACCTAAGCCCTAGGCGCTCCTATTTATCCTCCAGTGGACTAAGGCCATTGCAATAACTAAATCTGCATTGCACTGTGTGACGATGTATGAGCTCTATTTTAAAATCATTACTAGGTGGCATCTTGTCCCGACTAAGTTACAGACCCAGTACCCCGGCCACTCGCCTAAGTGCTGGAGAGATTGTGGGGAGGTGGGTACCCCGCTCAACATATGGTGGTCGTGCACTAAATTTCAATCACTTTAGTCTAAACTCCGGACTGTATGTGCTAATTTGGGTTTACCAGAGGTCGTCTGCCCGAGCTTAGCCCTTCTGCATCTGGGGGAAAATAAACTCCCTACCCATAAGCGATCTCTTCTCCTTTACCTGCTGACTTCAATAAAAATGCTGATAGCTAGGACCTGGAAAAAGGTAAATCCTCCTAAGTGGCAGGGAGTAGTAGAATATCTGAATTATGTAAAATCCATGGAAGATTACATCTTCAGAGTAAAAAAACAGTCGGCAGAATTTAGTTGCATTTGGGAACCCTGGGAGGCATATCTGTCACGGTGAAAGCAGTAGGTTATGTTAGGATTTGAGCGACAGACCTGAATAATCCCATTAGAGAATGCAGGACAGTACTGGATAGGACACCTCGCTGTGAGTAAAATGAGGTGCCCTAGTTTGGAGATGAGAGACCCCCCTTTTCCCCCGCGTCCTCCTTCGCCCTTCACCCCCCTCCTCTAGCCCTTCCTCTTTTTCTTTTTTCCTCTTTCTTTATTCTAAGCCAATGAGGCTAGGATTCAGCAAGTGATGTGTGTGATTGGGATTCTACTAAATCACCCGCTAATGTAACTAAACAATATTGATATGTAAGTGTATCTAGGTATGGCGACATTCGCGGCATACCTCACCCTATGGAATGTTTTCTTGACCGTACAGGTATGTTGCAATATTTCCACTTTAGGAGATGTCGGATGGAAAGTAACAGAATATCATGACTTGTATGTAATGAACACTGGAATGTCTAAAATGTCATGTTAGCTATCCAGAGAATATATTGATTTATTCTTGTACGCTGTCTATGGAAGATTACTTGTTATATTGTTACTGCAATTTTTACCTATAATAAAAATTATTTTGAAAAAAAAAAAAAAAAGTTAATTAAAACCCTGTTTTGGCAAGCTTGAATTCAATATCATGGCTTTTTGTACTGTGTCATTTTTTTAAAAGGGACATTAAAGACAAAATTAACTTTGATGCTTCAGATAGATTATGCAATTTTCTAACACTTTCCAATTTACTTTATTCTTGTGGTATCCTGTATTAAAATGTATTAAAGAGCGTATGCTCAGTAGTATGCATGTTTCTTCAACTCTATATGGAGCAGTGTTTAAAACAGAGTAGAACATGTTATTTATCAAAATTCTCCTTTTCCTTTCACTGCATACACTTGGAGAAGTTGTTTGTTTAGCTGTTGGAGTCTCACAGAAGACTTTGGCCTAGTTTCCATTGAGGTAGTAAAGTTTGGAAACTGGTGGTAACATAATAATTCTCCATAGACTTTAATGGATACTAGCCCTTTGTCTGTAAAAAAAATTGTGCAAATAAACAAGTGTAAAAGGTTAGCTGCTCATTCTTGGAGGACACTCTCTGAGATATTTTTTGAGATTTTGTGAGAATTCACAGCCCATATACATTGATTAGTCTGTAATCAAATAAAAAAAATCTCCTGCATGTTTGAAATGTAATTACAGTGTAATTTTATTAGGATTGTGCCATTGTACTGTATATAATTGTCCTTTAAATGCTTAAGTTATTATGAATTCTTTCACATGTTAAAGGGAAAGTTTACTGTAAAATTGGTTTCTCCCTAATGGGTTTATAATAATTTGTTATACCAACTGCAGAGTTTTAAATAAATGGGAAATTACACCATATATTATATAATTTTGTATATGAAATAACTTACTGCTAATTGAATCCTCAACCCAATTAAATGGGTTGAGCTAGCAAAGAAAGCATACCTCACTAGCTTTTCTGTCTAATTATTTACACAAGTCCTTCCTATCTTCTGTTTTTACCTTTTACTCAAAGGCCAATACTCAAGGATGATCTAAACCTCGCAATTTCATACATGTTTTTTCTCAATGATTCTCGCGGGGGCTGCCCTGGTAGAATTATTGTAGAAAAGGGGCAGTCCCTGCGAGTAGAAAGATGTCTCCTACTGAAACTAATGGAGCTTGCTGGAAAGGGATACTTTGTACCATGGAGCAAAGTTAGCAGGACGCAGGGGGCACAGTTTCAAAATTAAATCCTGCAGCCAATATAAATCACATTACAGTGCTTTCTGCGTATAGCATTTTACAATTGCCTATATCTCTGTATGCATGTGTTGTCTATTACGGTAATAAATATTTTCAGTGTTTTGAGAAGAGCGTTTCACCTTTTAGTTGGCGACAAAAAACTGTAAGATCTGTAGTGTGAAAATCTTTACAGAATTACGCTGGGATTAGAGAGAGAATTTAATATACACCAATGCAACGCCCATGATCAGCACATTTAAAAAACAAAAAAACAAAACAATTACTCTTTGTATTTTGTTTTGTTCCTTTTTTTTTCTTCTTTTATTTCCTTCAAGGGCAAAAATAATACAGGGACAAGGGGAGTAGATTTATCAAAGCTTCAACTGATAATACGCTGGAATCCTGCGTCAAATTTGACACGAGATTGATCCACCGTAGTTAACAGAGCATCAAGATCGTCAAATGTTGAAATGTGTGACGTAATATACACTCCCACGATATCAATCCGACGCAGATTGATGCTTGCGTCATTCCAGATGTTTCAAATTCACATTCGACTCTAACCCTCTTCCCAATTTATCAAACATTCAACAGGTATGCTCGAGTCAATTCCAATGCAGCATACCTATCGTTCAATAGAACTCAATGGGAGTCTGAAAACACAGAAAGGTTATGTTCGATGCTGCAAGACAATGAAGCATATTAAATAATAAAAGTAAATTAGAAACTTTATTAAAATTGTATACTTTTTCTAAATCAAACAATATTATTGCTCCAAATTTGGTGCAAAGTATTGCTTCGGATTTGTTGCAAAGTACTGCTCCAAATTTGGTGCACTAGTAGATATAGGGATAAAAATGAAATAAATACATTACTACTTACTGATTGTTACATCTTTGTGTCTCATTACAAAGCAAGGGGACAATAGTATTGCTCCAAATTTGTTGCAAAGTACTGCTCCAAATTTGGCGCACTAGTAGATATAGGGATACAGATGAAATAAATACATTATTACTTGTTGATTATGTTACATCTTTGTGTCTCATTACAAAGCAAGGGGACAATAGTATTGCTCCAATTTGGTGCAAAGTATTGTTCCAAATTTGGTGCAAAGTTTTGCTCCAAATTTGATGCAAAGTATAGCTCCAAACTTGGTGCACTAGTAGATATAGAGGAAAAAATGAAATACATAAAATAGATTCCTTTTTTTTTTGATAAATCTATTTGCATCATGTTCAAGGCATGTAATACAAGTCCCACTTTACACTTTACACTAAATTTGACGCAACACTTTTCGCACCAAATTTGACGCAATACTCCTAAACAACCCACAAACTAGTGAAATTTTCCACCAATTTTGATTGGGAGATGCATAATCACATGATTTATCACATCAGCCAATCTGATTTAAATGTACATTTTCTACTATCTCTAACTAAACAAATTGCTCGTTACTTGTGTCACTGATCACTCATTAGAACATGTAATTGCCATTTGTTACATTGTGTATTATACCGTACTATGAAAACAGGCCCAGACTGGCCATCGGGCATAGCGGCATTTGCCCGGTGGGCCACTGGTCCCCTTAACCCCACCCACCTCTTAATGATAACCCACACTGACACACTCTACTTTTCTGATGTTCCTTCTAACCCTTTCATTGGTCCCGCTCACCTGTCAATCAAGGCAGCGCATCACAGGGGGCCTTGAGCATAATACTAAAAAGGCAGTATTTTTTCCAACAACTGTGTTAGAAAAAATACTGCCTTTTTTTAGTATGATTTAGCTCAGCTAACTCCCCTGCCGAACACAGCAGTGAAGACAGTAGCGGGGGGTTGGGCTTTCAGCACGGAGAAGGATACCTATGAGAGAGGTTTGTTTGTTTTGCAAATTGCCCTGTTTCAGGATGTCGGTTTTATGGCCCTCTCCCTGCACTGCGTGGTCAGACACAGTGACAGTGACAGGTAATGCTCAAAATGCTGTATCTCCAAGGGAGTCTCTGCTGCAACTAGTCAGACTGCTATAAGACAGTAAGTAACTGTGGGGCTTACTAGATGTGGTCGTTTTTTTGGGCATCAGATGCAACCAGCTGCACCACCAAGCATAAGAAAATATATAAGTTCAAATAAAGTTGCTCCCTTCTGAAATAAAGCAAGCATATATAAAAAATGTAATCCTCTGTGAAATAAAGTGTGTGTGTGTATATATATATAGATACAGATAGACACACACACTACATCATATATGGGTATCTGTAACTCATTGTATGGGGTCCTGGGGTTAGCAAGCACATTAGCTGGCAGTCTTCAGCTGCCACTGTTTGTTACCCTGGTATTAGCACTGCTCATCATATAAAACTGAAGGCATACTAGTATTATCACCAGGGGTTAGACGTCATCACTACCAGGTGTTAGAAGTCACCATTACCTGAGGTCAGAGGGTATACAGCCTTCCTACTCCTGCTTAACCCACACACCATTACTTTTCCACAAGAAATCTAACAGGTATGTAACCCTGGGAGAGAAAAGCTAGCTGCTTCTGAGTATGTGCCCAATAGAATTTTAAAATGTCTTTTTTTTAATGCATGGGACAATGCAGGACAGATGGCTAGAAACCCAGGACAGCGGGACAGACCCCTAAAATCGGGACTGTCCCACAAAAATCGGGACAGTTGGGGGGTATGTAACTATGTTTGCAAAATATTTCTGACATAACACACATATATATAAAAATATATACACACATATATATATATTTATATATATACAAGTATGTGTAACGAAATATGTACAAATTCTAGCATTAATAATCATTTAAAAAAAGCAACACATGAGATAGGCATATCATGATTTCTAGAAATACAAATACTCATTAATTTATGTAGAAATATCATATATCAGTTTTTTGTATAACAAATACGTAGAAAAATACTTTCTAAGAGATATTATTGTTTGTTTCAGTGACGTGCCGTAATAGGAGGCAGGTGAGGCCCCCCCGACCGCCGACTCTGCCATCATGATGACGTAGATGTACAATAACCAAATGTACCAATTCAAACAAAGGCTGCCTTGGAAAGCGATCCATATTGCACAATGAAGGAGAGGCTGTGAGCCACTCAGCTCCCCTCCGTTGCGCAATATGGATGTCTCAGTAAATGTTTGTATGAGCCAGTTGCGATTAAGGCTTTTTCACGGTTCATACAGCTCCCAAAAGAAGCTGCTCTCTAAGCAGCCTCGGGAGCCAATGAGCGGTCCGGTGTCGGATTCACATGACTCTGTGAATCTGTCACTGTCTCTCTTTCTTCTCCCTGTCTGGGCGGGAAGAAAGAGCCGAAAGCTGTTGAGTCACACATAAGGAGGACAGAGGAGAGCTGCTGGAGCTGGTCGTGAGTGAAGAGAGTGCATGATTGCATTTACACTAGTTTACTTTGCTCACGTTTGCTGGCACTATGGCACACAGCACAGTCTGGACACTCTGTATGTGTCGCATAAACCACCGGGTCCTCCAGAGTCAGACTCCTAAGGAAAGGTGTCATGTGAGGCATTGTGAGCAGTGCACTGAGCACTATACAAAGTGTAGATTGGGGCTGGCTGGGGGATTATTGCGATTGGGAATTTGAGACTACTTTGGCTGCCCTTCTCATTGTCACATTGTGAGATCATCTGCCGCGCTGGGCAGCTCTGGGCTATTCAACTAAGTTTAAAAATCCTGCTGCTGCTTCCCTCCTCGCCTCTCAGCAGCTGTCAGATATCCAAAAAAAAACAAAAAAGAGTAACGCTTTGACTGTCAGAGAGAGAGCTGATAAGCGTCTGTTCAGGCAGCCAACAATAAAAACAAACAAACTTACGAATAGATTACGAGTTTTGTGGTAAGGTGAAAAAGCAGCGTTAACAGGTCCTAACGCTGCTTTTTTACTACCGCTGGTATTACAAGTCTTGCAGGTTTAGGGGCACCACATACTTTTTGGCCTTACGGCAAACCAACGTACGCAAATTGCGTTTAGTCTTTTTTCTATGGGACTTCCCTAGCGCCGGTATTATGAGTTTGTCCTGGGAGGCCAAAAAGTGTACACCCTATCCCGCAAGATTTCTAATGCATTTTAAAGTCAGTAGTTATGAGTTTTACACTACAAAGCCGTAGCATAAAACTCATAACTAAAGTGCTAAAAAGTACACTAACACCCATAAACTACCTATTAACCCCTAAACCGAGGCCCTCCCACATCGCAAACACTAAAATAAAATTATTAACCCCTAATCTGCCGCACTCCCGCCTCACAAACACTAGTTAAATATTATTAACCACTAATCTTCCGCCCCTAACATCGCCGCCACCTACCTACATTTATTAACCCCTAATCTGCCGCTCTGGACATCACCGCCACCTACATTATACTTATTAAACCCTAATCTGCTGCCCCTAACATCGCCGACACCTACTCTCCCTCCCCCAATGTCGCCGCAACCTACCTACATTTATTAAACCCTAATCTGCCACCCGCAACGTCACCGCCACTATTCTAAATGTATTATCCCCTAAACCTAAGTCTAACCCTAACCCCCTAGCTTAAATATAGTTTAAATAAATCTAAATAAAACCTACAATTAATAACTAAATAATTTATATTTAAAACGAAATACTTACCTGTAAAATAAACCGAAGCTAGCTACAATATAACTAATAGTTACATTGTATCTAGCTTAGGGTTTATTTTTATTTTACAGGCAAGTTTGTATTTATTTTAACTAGGTAGTATAGTTAGTGAATAGTTACTAACTATTTACTAACTACCTAGTTAAAATAAATACAAATTTACCTGTAAAATAAAACCTAACATAAGTTACACTAACACCTAACACTACACTACAATTAAATAAATTCCCTAAATTAAATACAATTAAATAAATAAAATACAATTATCTAAATTACAAAAACAAACAAACACTAAATTACAGAAAATAAAAAACAAATTACAAGATCTTTAAACTAATTACACCTAATCTAATAGCCCTATCAAAATAAAAAAAAAAAACACCCAAAATAAAAAACCCTAGCCTAAACTAAACTACCAATAGCCCTTAAAAGGGCCTTTTGCGGGCCATTGCCCCAAAGAAATCCGCTCTTTTACCTGTAAAAAAAAATACAAATACCCCCAACAGCAAAACCCACCACACACACAACCAACCCCCCAAATAAAACCCTAACTAAAAAAAAACCTAAGCTCCCCATTGCCCTGAAAAGGGCATTTGGATTGGCATTGCCCTTAAAAGCCCAAAGCCCTAACCTAAAAATAAAACCCACCCAATAAACCCTTAAAAAAACCTAACACTAACCCCCTGAAGATCCACTTACCGGGAGAAGTCTTCATCCAAGTGGCAAGATGTCCTCAACCAAGCCGCTAGAAGTGGTCCTCCAGACGGGCAGACGTCATCATCCAGACAGCATCTTCTATCTTCATCCTTCCGGCGCGGAGCGGGTCCATCTTCAAGACATCCGGCACAGAGCATCCTCTTCCAACGACGACTACCCGACGAATGAAGGTACCTTTTAGTGATGTCATCCAAGATGGCGTCCCTTAGATTCTGATTGGCCAATCGGAATTAAGGTTGAAAAAATCCTATTGGCTGATGCAATCAGCTAATAGGATTGAGCTCACATTCTATTGGCTGATTGGAACAGCCAATAGAATGCGAGCTCAAGCCTATTGGCTGATTGGATCAGCCAATAGGATTGAAGTTCAATCCTATTGGCTGATTGCATCAGCCAATAGGATGTTTTCAACCTTAATTTCGATTGGCTGATAGAATTCTATCAGTCAATCGGAATCTAAGGGTCGCCATCTTGGATGACGTCACTTAAAGGTACCTTCATTTGTTGGGTAGTCGTCGTTGCAAGAGGATGCTCCGTGCTGGATGTCTTGAAGATGGAGCCGCTCCAAGTCGGAAGGATGAAGATAGAAGATGCTGTCTGGATGAAGACTTCTGCCCGTCTGGAGGACCACTTCTGCCGGCTTCATTGAGGACATCTTGCCGCTTGGATGAAGACTTCTCCCGGTAAGTGGATCTTCGGGGGTTAGTGTTAGGATTTTTAAGGGTGTATTGGGTGGGTTTTATTTTTAGGTTAGGGCTTTGGACCGCAATAGAGCTAAATGCTCTTTTATGGGCAATGCCCATCCAAATGCCATTTTCAGGGCAATGGGGAGCTTAGGTTTTTTAGTTAGGGTTTTATGTGGGGGTTGGTTGTGTGGGTGGTGGGTTTTACTGTTGGGGGGGGGTTGTGTGTATTTTTTTTTACAGGAGCTGATTTCTTGGGGGGGGGGGGGGGCAATGCCCTGCAAAAGGCCCTTTTAAAGGCTATTAGTAGTTTAGTTTAGGCTAGTTTTTTAAAAAAAAAAAAATGTATTAATCACTCTGAAATGTGACATGACGTCTGCTAAGAGGAATTGATCCAGATTAACCCTTTAGCACAAAATGATGCCAGCATGTTTTGAAGTACATTAAATAGAAACAGAATGTCTCTTTTACTGCTTACAACTATGCAGATGTGGTTCCTGACTAAGGCATGTATATTTATATAGATATATATATATATCTATATAAATACACAGAAAAATGTGATTGTATAACAGGTGAATACATAATTTTTGTATCCCTTTATCTTTTTCCCATGTCTCCCATAATTTTTGTTCATGTCTCTCTCTTTACCCTCCATCTGTTTTTCACTATTCAAATCTTTCTCTCTTCTCTCTCATTCCCTTCTTAATCACTTTGACACTTTTCCTGTTTCCCACTTTAATCCTGTCACCTTTTAGTTTTTGATCCCTCTAACTCACCTCTGCCTGATGTGTTTCATGGCTACCCAATCTCTCTTGTGTCACTATGTGTTTTTTTATATCAAGAACTCAGAAAAAGTTTAGGAAACCAGATTCTTTTGGTGGAGTATGTGAATGTGAGTAAGTAAGAGTAAGTGAATTAATGTATGTGAGTGAGTAAGAGTAAGTGAATTAATGTATGTGAGTATGTGTGTGTGTGTATGCATGTGTGCGTGTATGTAAAGCCCCAAGACAGTAGTAGTAATAATTTTAAAAATATTGAGTTAATATCAGTCTAATTTCAGCCTCTGTATTATCTGTATAAACTAGGATTATTTGTGGTGTCCTGCTATACAGATGCCGGAGGGTTAGTATTTTAATCCTTACTTGCTTATTTTGTTCATGTGCTATAAAGGTATTCTTCCACCAAGGATGTGCTTGAGAAGGGGATAAGGGAGATAAGGAGCTTGATGATTTAACCTACATAAAGAAATTAGTATGGCTAAATTATAATACTAGTACTGGTACTTTAACTATGTGTTTACCCCCTTTGTGGGTGGAGCTGAGGGGTGGGGCTTTATTTCAAGGGGTGAGGTCTAGCGCCCCACCATCTTGAAAATTCACCAGCCTTCAATGATTTTATAAATATATATATATATATATATATATACACACACATATATACACACACACACACACACACATATATATATATATATATATATATATATACATACATACATACTATACTACGTGTGTGTTTCTCTGGAGTATCATAGCCATTGCCTCCCTAGTCTCTGACCTCACCACATGTCACTGGTTTTTTCAGGTATAAATCTAGCTATTTCTTGGACATTAACAGATGAAAATAAAAGATTAGCTTTAGAGAAGTGTGCTTGTTCATGGACAGTAATGAAATGGTATTAATAAAGTTGGAAAAAAACAGAATATCTGCGACATCAATGACTCATCGCTCCGTACTTGACGCACGTGTTTTTGACAGACTTTTTAATAAATAAGGCCGTCGTATATAGATTCACAGCAGCAATGTCGGACGATCGTATTGACTCCAGCGAATGCGTCGAGATTAACACAATGATAAATTGTCCCCAATGCATAAACCAAAAGAGATACAGTGTAGTCCAACTTTTGACAATGTGTTGACGGAGAGATAGCATATATTACAATTCCGTTTTAACAATTACAATATTTCTATAAGATGTATTAGCCTTCTCTTGCTGTTCTATTCAATTTTATTAAAGGGACACTGAACCCAAAGTTTTTGATTTGTAATTCAGAAAGAACATGCAATTTTAAGCAACTTTCTAATTTACTCCTATTAGCAATTTTTCTTCGTTCTCTTGCTATCATTATTTGAAAAAGAAGGCATCTAAGCTTTTTTTTGGTTTCAGTACTCTGGACAGCACTTTTTTATTGGTGGATGAATTTATCCACCAATCAGCAAGGACAACCCAGGTTGTTCACCAAAAATTGGCCGGCATCTAAACTTACATTCTTGCATTTCAAATAAAGACACCAAGAGAATGAAGAAAATTTGATAATAGGAGTAAATTCGAAATTTGCTTAAAATTTCATGCTCAATCTGAATCACGAAATAAAATTTTTGGGTACAGTGTCCCTTTAAAATAATGTGACCTAAAACCGCCAATTGAAGGTTTAAAACAAGAAAAAACAGCAGGAGAAAAAAAGAAGAAAAAGAAAATGTAACCAAGGATTGATTTATAACTGTATTTGATCTCTTCTCTCTTCTTTCATACATGGGGGCCGATTTATCAAGTGTCTGGCGGACATGATCCACTGTAGCGATCATGTCCGCCAGACATCGATAAATGCTGACGGCATTTATCATTGCACAAGCAGTTCTGCCGCTAGCATGTCAACCAACCCGATCGTATGAGATCGGCAGATTGATGTCCGCAGCCTCAGAGGCAGCGGACTAGTTAAGGAGAAGCGGTCTTTAGAAAGCTGCTTCTAAACTCCTGTTTCCAGCGAGCCTGAAGGCTCGCGCGGAAACAGGGTTATAAATTATACAGCCCAATTCGGCCGTGATAAATTGTCCCCATTGTCCCAAAAAAGAAGGCTAACTTATCTGTTTATATTTTACAATTTCCCTTCTGGAAAAAAAAATCAAAAGAAAACAAAAAATTAATTTAGTATTTAAGGGTTCCCTTAAAAGTACAACTTTCTAACGCCTAGATTTAGAGTTCTGCGTTAGCCGTCAAAACCAGCGTTAGGGGTTCCTAACGCTGGTTTTGGGCTACCGCTGGTATTTAGAGTCAGTCAGGAAAGGGTCTAACGCTCACTTTGCAGCCTCGATTTTTCCATACCGCAGATCCCCCTACGCCATTTGCATATCCTATCTTTTCAATGGGATATTTCTAACACCGGTATTTAGAGTCTTGGCTGAAGTGAGCGTTAGAAATCTAACGACAAGACTCCAGCTGTAGAAAAAAGTCAGTAGTTAAGAGCTTTCTGGGTTAACGCCGGTTCATAAAGCTCTTAACTACTGTGCTCTAAAGTACACTAACACCCATAAACTACCTATGTACCCCTAAACCGAGGTCCCCCCACATCGCCTCCACTCTAATAAAAATTTTTAACCCCTAATCTACCGACTGCACACCGCCGCCACCTACGTTATACTTATCTACCCCTAATCTGCTGCCCCTAACACCGCCGAGCCCTATATTATATTTATTAACCCCTAATCTGCCGTCCCCAATGTCGCCGCCACCTACCTACAATTATTAACCCCTAATCTGCCGACGGGACCTCACCGCTACTATAATAAAGTTATTAACCCCTAATCCGCCTCACTCCTGCCTCAATAACCCTATAATAAATAGTATTAACCCCTAATCTGCTCTCCCTAACATCACCGACACCTAACTTCAAGTATTAACCCCTAATCTGCCGACCGGACCTCACCGCTACTCTAATAAATTTATTAACCCCTAAAGCTAAGTATAACCCTAACACTAACACCCCCCTAAGTTAAATATAATTTTTATCTAACAAAATAAATTATTTCTTATTAAATAAATTATTCCTATTTAAAGCTAAATACTTACCTGTAAAATAAACCCTAAGGCCTAGATTTGGAGTTTGGCGGTAGCCGTGAAAACCAGCGTTAGAGGCTCCTAACGCTGGTTTTAGGCTACCTCCGGTATTTGGAGTCACTCAAAAAAGGGTCTAACGCTCACTTTTCAGCCGCGACTTTTCCATACCGCAGATCCCCTTACGTCAATTGCGTATCCTATCTTTTCAATGGGATTTTTCTAACTCTGGTATTTAGAGTCGTGTCTGAAGTGAGTGTTCTAACGACAAAACTCCAGCCGCAGAAAAAAGTCAGTAGTTAAGAGCTTTCTGGGCTAACGCCGGTTCATAAAGCTCTTAACTACTGTACTCTAAAGTACACTAACACCCATAAACTACCTATGTACCCCTAAACCGAGGCCCCCCCACATCGCCGCCACTCGATTACATTTTTTTAACCCCTAATCTGCTGACCGCCACCTACGTTATCCTTATGTACCCCTAATCTGCTGCCCCTAACACCGCCGACCCCTATATTATATTTATTAACCCCTAATCTGCCCCCCACAACGTCGCAGCCAGCTACCTACAATAATTAACCCCTAATCTGCCGACCGCAAAGCGCCGCTACTTAAGTTATCCTTATGTACCCCTAATCTGCTGTCCCTAACACCGCCGACCCCTATATTATATTTATTAACCCCTAATCTGCCCCCCTCAATGTCGCCTCCACCTGCCTACACTTATTAACCCCTAATCTGCCGAGCGGACCGCACCGCTACTATAATAAAGTTATTAACCCCTAATCCGCCTCAGTAACCCTATAATAAATAGTATTAACCCCTAATCTGCCCTCCCTAACATCGCCAACACCTAACTTCAATTATTAACCCCTAATCTGCCGACCGGAGCTCACCGCTATTCTAATAAATGTATTAACCCCTAAAGCTAAGTCTAACCCTAACACTAACACCCCCCTAACTTAAATATAATTTAAATCTAGCGAAATGAATTGACTCTTATTAAATAAATTATTCCTATTTAAAGCTAAATACTTACCTGTAAAATAAATCCTAATATAGCTACAATATAAATTATAATTATATTATAGCTATTTTAGGATTAATATTTATTTTACAGGTAACTTTGTATTTATTTTAACCAGGTACAATAGCTATTAAATAGTTAAGAACTATTTAATAGCTAAAATAGTTAAAATAATTACAAAATTACCTGTAAAATAAATCCTAACCTAAGTTACAATTAAACCTAACACTATACTATCATTAAATTAATTAAATAAAATACCTACAATTACCTACAATTAAACCTAACACTACACTATCAATACATTAATTAAATACAATACCTACAAATAACTACAATGAAAAAAACTAACTAAAGTACAAAAAATAAAAAAGAACTAAGTTACAAAAAATAAAAAAATATTTACAAACATAAGAAAAATATTACAACAATTTTAAACTAATTACACCTACTCTAAGCCCCCTAATAAAATAACAAAGACCCCCAAAATAAAAAATGCCCTACCCTATTCTAAATTACTAAAGTTCAAAGCTCTTTTACCTTACCAGCCCTGTTCTTTTTTATTTTTTTGTACTTTAGTTAGTTTATTTCATTGTAGTTATTTGTAGATATTGTATTTAATTAATGTATTGATAGTGTAGTGTTCTTAGTTCTTTTTTATTTTTTTGTACTTTAGTTAGTTTATTTCATTGTAGTTATTTGTAGATATTGTATTTAATTAATGTATTGATAGTGTAGTGTAGTGTTAGGTAATTGTAGGTATTTTATTTAATTAATTTAATGATAGTATAGTGTTAGGTTTAATTGTAACTTAGGTTAGGATTTATTTTACAGGTAATTTTGTAATTATTTTAACTATTTTAGCTATTAAATAGTTCTTAACTATTTAATAGCTATTGTACCTGGTTAAAATAAATACAAAGTTACCTGTAAAATAAATATTAATCCTAAAATAGCTATAATATAATTATAATTTATATTGTAGCTATATTAGGATTTATTTTACAGGTAAGTATTTAGCTTTAAATAGGAATAATTTATTTAGAGTTAATTAATTTCGTTAGATTTAAATTATATTTAAGTTAGGGGGGTGTTAGTGTTAGGGTTAGACTTAGCTTTAGGGGTTAATACATTTATTAGAATAGCGGTGAGCTCCGGTCGGCAGCTTAGGGGTTAATAATTGAAGTTAGGTGTCGGCAATGTTAGGGAGGGCAGATTAGGGGTTAATACTATTTATTATAGGGTTAGTGAGGCGGATTAGGGGTTAATAACTTTATTATGATAGCGGTGCGGTCCGCTCGGCAGATTAGGGGTTAATAAGTGTAGGCAGGTGGAGGCGACGTTGTGGGGGGCAGATTAGGGGTTAATAAATATAATATAGGGGTTGGCGGTGTTAGGGGCAGCAGATTAGGGGTACATAAGGATAATGTAAGTAGCGGCGGTTTACAGAGCGGCAGATTAGGGGTTAAAAATAATATGCAGGTGTCAGCGATAGCGGGGGCGGCAGATTAGGGGTTAATAAGTGTAAGGCTAGGGGTGTTTAGACTCGGGGTACATGTTAGGGTGTTAGGTGCAGACGTAGGAAGTGTTTCCCCATAGCAAACAATGGGGCTGCGTTAGGAGCTGAGCGCGGCTTTTTTGCAGGTGTTAGGTTTTTTTCAGCTCAAACAGCCCCATTGTTTCCTATGGGGGAATCGTGCACGAGCACGTTTTTGAGGCTGGCTGCGTCCGTAAGCAACTCTGGTATCGTATCCTTTTTTGGAGCCTAACGCAGCCTTTATGTGGACTCTCAATACCAGAGTTATTTTTATGGTGCGGCCAGAAAAAAGCCGGCGTTAGCTACGCGGGTCCTTACTGACAAAACTCTAAATCTATCCGTAATATAGCTACAATATAAATTATAATTATATTGTAGCTATTTTAGGATTAATATTTATTTTACAGGCAACTTTGTATTTATTTTAACCAGGTACAATAGCTATTAAATAGTTAATAACTATTTAATAGCTACCTAGTTAAAATAATTACAAAATTACCTGTAAAATAAATCCTAACCTAAGTTACAATTAAACCTAACACTACACTATCAATAAATTAATTAAATAAAATACCTACAATGATCTACAATTAAACCTCACATTACACTATCAATAAATTAATTACTTACAAATACCTACAAATAAATACAATTAAATAAACTAACTAAAGTACAAAAAATAAAAAAGAACTAAGTTACAAAAAATAAAAAAATAATTTACAAACATTATAAAAATATTACAACAATTTTAAGCTAATTACACCTACTCTAAGCCCCCTAATAAAATAACAAAGGCCCCCAAAATAAAAAAATGCCCTACCCTATTCTAAAATAAAAATTGAAAAGCTCTTTTACCTTACCAGCCCTTAAAAGGGCCTTTTGCGGGGCATTCCCCAAAGAATTCTGCTCTTTTGCCTGTTAAAAAAAACATACAATACCCCCCCAACATTAAAACCCACCACCCACATACCCCTAATCTAACCCAAACCCCCCTTAAACAAACCTAACACTAAGCCCCTGAAGATCTCCCTACCTTGTCTTCACCACGCTGGGTATCACCGATTCGTCCAGAAGAGGGTCCGAAGTCTTCATCCAAGCCCAAGCGGGGGCTGAAGAGGTCCATCATCCGCTGAAGTCTTCTATCAAGCGGCATCTTCAATCTTCTTTCTTCCGGCTCCATCTTCATCCCGCCGACGCGGAACATCCATCCTGGCCGACGACTTCCTGACGAATGACAGTTCCTTTAAGGGACGTCATCCAAGATGGCGTCCCTCGAATTCCGATTGGCTGATAGGATTCTATCAGCCAATCGGAATTAAGGTAGGAAAATCCAATCAGCCAATCAGATTGAGCTCGCATTCTATTGGGTGATCGGAACAGCCAATAGAATGCAAGCTCAATCTGATTGGCTGATTGCAATGCCCCTGCAAAAGGCCCTTTTAAGGCCGTTGGTAGTTTATTGTAGGCTTTTTTATTTTGATAAGGCTATTAAATTAGGTGTAATACGTTTAAATATTTGATAATTTATTTTTTTATTTTGTGTAATTTATTTTGTTACAATATTTTGTTTATTTTGTTACAATATTTTTTTTTTTTTTGTAATTTAGTTAATTGTATTTAATTAATGTAATTTATTTAATTGTAGTGTAAGGTTAGGTGTAACTCAGGTTAGGTTTTATTTTACAGGTAAATTTGTATTTATTTTAACTAGGTAGCTAGTAAATAGTTAATAACTAATTACAAACTAGTCTACCTAGATAAAATAAGTTGCGGGACTGATGTTGCGGTACAGGCTAAAAGGTGTGCGGTACACCTATACCGACAAGACTTGTAATGGCTGTGGTGCTGTTTTAACGATGAATTACAAGCTGCAACGATGTGTAATCTAGCTGATTGGCTGTTACTTGTTGATTTGAATAGAGAGATATTGGTTGTTACCTATATTTTTTGAGAACATATTCATGTTTCATATTTAGTTATATTATTTATTTAGGTACATACATACATACATACTCATTTATATTGTAATCAAAAATATACTTAGACCTTCAATACCTTCAGCTTCAGACACACATACTTCCCCTTGTTCACACTTTACAGCTTCCTACCTTGACAACATTAACCTTTCATTTAACTTAACTATTTACTTCCCAAGACAACTTTAAATTAATTGTATTATTTTATTTCATAACTTTTTTTTTTCCTCAGATGTTTTATTCCACTCTTGACAAACTTATTAAATAATTGATCTTGCCCCTTATTTCTTGACAAAACCTTCACTTTTAAATTAAATTAAATTGCAGCAAGAGTATAATGCCGTACTTCATTGGATAATATTGTTAAAGGTGCAAATTTGGGGCATTTATTTGGAATATAATTTGTAAATCATTTGGTTCAATTGTAAATATGTTTATAATGTATTGAATTATTGTTAAAGTTATGTAAATTTTTATCAATAGGTGGCAGTATTGTGAAATTGAATGTGGATAGGTGATTAACACACCTGTGATTGTACACACTTAGGGATAGATTACAAGTGGAGCGCTAAATTATTGCGCTCCCGCAAACGGGCAAATTTTCCTGTTTGCAGGAGTGCAATAATTAACCAGACATTACAAGTGGCTGGTTATTGCTACCGCAACCTCACAGTAGCAATTAGCATTTGGAACATTAACCAGAGATCCAGGTCCAGACTGGGGCCAAAGAAAGGCCTTGCATTTTAGAACAAAAAGGCCCACTCCCCCTCTCTGCCCACCATTTCTTATCCACATACATGCAGGCACACAACATATACAACATTTACATACATGCAGCCACACATACTACATAGCATTCACCTACATGCACACAATACACACACACACACACACTACACAGCATTCACATACATATAGACACACAACACACATTACACAGCATTCACATACATATACATGCAGACACACAACACAACATTCACATACATATACATGCAGACACACAACACACACTACACAGCAATCACATACATATGCATGCAGACACACAACACACACTACACAGCAATCACATACATATACACGCAAACACACAACACACACACACACTAGGCTACTGGCTACACATGCAGCTTGACCAGCTTTAGGGTTGCCACCAAGCCGGTATTTTACCGGCACAGCCGGCAATCAGAGAATGGGTGCCGGAATTATAATACCGGCAATACAAAAGCCGTTTTTTTTTTTAATTTTCCCTTCGCTAGGGCCTTTTTTTCCCCCATATCCATTATCCTTATCCTTTATCCTAATCCTATTATCCGTTCCATGGTGGCTTCCTGGCTACGCAGCGCTGTCTCTCTGTCTGACTCTGGGAGCGTGCGGTGACATGCCTGACTGTGGGTGTGACTGACGATGACCGGCTGTGCTCTGCTTCATACAACAAGAAAACTTGCCCTGGTAAGGAGCCTCAGAGTCAGCCTACTAGTAATTGTTTTATGAACTAAAACAATCGGGACTGTCTTACATAAGCATGTTATTTAATGACAACACAGACACTCATGCCTCTCTGTATTATAAATATGCAGTTAATTTTAACCAATGTAAGTTAGTTCTGATTCTGATTTTGGGTAGAGAGTGAGACTGAGAGAGGGAACCAAAAATATCTAATTCATGAACTTCCGCTCATTCCCAATATTAAATCATTAATTACAGATAGATTCCATTCCAGGTGATCTCAACTACCATAGCTTTGCACAAATGTTGCTTGAAGACTCTTGCTCTAGCGAGAAAGATATTTAGGGGCCTATCTATCAAGTTCCGAAAGGAGCTTGACGGCCCGTGTTTCTCGCCAGAAACAGTAGTTATGAAGCAGCGGTCACAAAGAGCAGGCGGACAGGAGTCGCAACAATTCAACCCGATCAAGTACGATCGGGTTGATTGACACCCCCTGCTGGCGGCCTTTTGGCCCGCGAGTCTGCAGGGGGTGGCTTTGCACCAGCAGCTCTTGTGAGCTGCTGGTGTAATGTTAACTCTCCGCATTCAGCGATGTCTTGCAGACCTGATCCGCACTGTCGGATCAGGTCCGCAAGACTTTTCTTAAATAGGCCTCTTAGAGTAAAATCTATGCAACAGTTTCAACAAAGGATTCCAAAAGAATCTAAATTGTTTTTTTTTTTTTAAATTGTATGCTCTATGTAAAATCAATTCCAAGTTTATTCAAGGGGAGTATCTTGGTAGTGAAACTCTACAAATGTTACTAACAAAAGAGACATTTATAAAATGCTTCTAAAACATTTGTTTTGTTTTTTACAGATCTTTTACACAATAGTAATTAAACTGCTGATTTATATTGTGTAAAGAATGGTTTTCTGAATTGACTTGAACTATCTATCTTTGTTGAACTTGATTACTTCTGCCTCTCTTTGTAGTCTACCAGATTTTCTGTCTTTGTTATAGCTCAAATCCTTACTAAATCTTTGACTGTGCACACAAAGATGAAATAATTCTACCTGGATTTGTTGTAGATAAAAAAAGTGCAACATATGGTCCCCAAGGCGGAACATGCTGGACTTAATTGTAAATAGTTTTTCAAACTAAGGGTAGAAATGTGAATCATGATTGCTGCCAGGTAACGTGTACGTTTAATAGACATCAGCACCTTGTTTATGTGAAATATAATGTTTTACAAAATGAAGGATAAACTGAACTGTGAGTCTGTGACTGATCATCATACATATGTGTTAAAGATACAAGGAGCACCTATATATTAAGGCCAAGACAACTGTTAGGGATTATTGTTAGCATGACTAGCGCCATCTTGTTCTTGGCTGCCATCTTGTCTTTGGCATCCATCTTCTACTGAATAACATTTATTATAATGGTTTATTCTGTAGTGGGAAATACATGTTTGTTATTAGTTTGTTAGAGCTAGGTGGCCTTGCAGATGTTCTGGTGCAAAATGCCGGGAAATCGCTATCTCTATAAGATGCCCACATAACCTTTCTTTGGTCCTAGATGCATTTCTTATTATGACTATAGAAATATTGTTTCTAGCTAGTATTTTTCCTGACAAACACTGTGTAAAATGACGCGGTCATAACGTGTCATCATGTTAACCCTGTATGCTGTAATTGTTGCCTATAAGACATGTTGTGTGTCTTTCAATAAAGAAGAATAGTTTTGTACTTATTGGTGCGTGGTCTGAATTCTATTCTAAGGATATCCTTATCAAATAATATATTAATTTCCAGTTGGTACGGTGTGCCCGAGGCCTAGTCCTGACTGACACTCCCCCTCTGAAAACAACACCTAACAGTTTCTGGTGTCAGCTCATGGGATTCGCACTGGGTAAGAAGATGAGTGTTTTTTTACTCTACTTACCCTCTGTGAATCTGAACCTAAATTTATTTTTTGTAATAGGTGTTGGTCATATATGATAAAGGGTTAAGGGGATTCTGCAGTGAAGAAGCAGGTTTTTACAGAGGTTTCCAGACCTGCCAGCAGTTGTGATAATCCCCTCTAGACAGGTTAGAGTCCTGTGCTAGTTTTGGACAGGTGTTGCAGTCCTGTCTGGTGAAGCGCGCAAGAGATAAAAGTTAGCATGCATTTGACGGGAGGTTCTTAGTCCCCCGGGTAAGTTAGCATCGCTGTGTGATGGTGAGTTGGAGTCTCACCTGTGTTGAAGTTGTCCTTATACATTCCTATAGTAGATCACTGGACTTGAATTACTTTTTGGTGCTTGCTTGCTTTTAATTGCTATATGATTGTGCTGTGCTTAGAAAATATTAAGTGACTATGCATTTTAGCATTGCTGCTCTTATTGTGTTAAAAAATGGGGTCTGTTCATAGCAAAATATTGATAATGCATAAAGAAAAGGAGAATGTTATTGCATTTTTAATGTCTACAAAGGGGTTAACAGAAGCATTTCAGGCAGAGAGATATCCACTCCAGAAAGGGAGGGGGATTATAAAACTGTCAGTGAGCACAGCTGTGTAGAGTCAGCGAGAAAACTGTTACAGAAGCTCTGATTGTAAAACTCTTTTGTTGTATGCGTGTTTGCAGTAATGTAAAGGAGATTTTGTATATTTTATGTGTAATGAGTGTTGGTCTGTCGGTGTCTTGTATGACGTGTAAAAGATTTACTCTAAACCAAAAGTACTCTAAACCAAAAGATCTGAGAATGTATTATTCTGTTTGAAATGTGTTTTTCTCAATTTGTGGGGAAAATGGCCATTCCTTGCAAATTCGGACACTTTCAAATACATTTTAAATTTGGTGGAAAGTTAATCTTATTGTATTCTTAAATGTCTTTGGTATGTTATGAGATATATGTTTTTCTGAAAAGAAAGAGACTGTTAATGTGTTTTCTGTGTCACTAAGAGTTTCATGTATGTTGAAAATGCTGTAGAATAAATGTTGGAGGGAATTTCTGGTATGCAAGATGATATGAGCTTGTGTGTGTATCGCTGTAAAAATGACCTTGGTGCATTTTTCTTTCTGTATGGTAATTATTTAGGCTAGTTTCTTAGCTAAGAAATCAGACGTTGTAATGCGGTATTTTGTAGTGTTATTGTTGTAACTCTATTTTTTTATGTGTGTTATTAATAGCAGTTTTTAGTTTTAAGTGATATTTGTTGTATGCAAATAAAAAACTGTCCACCTGTTGCGGCATATAAATATATTGTTTTTGCAAGTGAAATAATTAAGGGATTTGTGAATGTGCGGAGGATTGTGTGATTTTCGGTCATGTTCTGATAAATAAATAAAAGATTAACAGGTTGATCCATGTATGTTGTATTTGCAAGATTTGTGCACGGCGTTAGTGGAAAAGATAAAGTAAGGTTATAAGCTGTATATCATTAAATTTATCTAAAAGTATTTGGGTCCGTTTCTGTTGCAAGTAAATTAATTCAGTAGAAGTTTTAATATAAATGGGTATTATTTATGCGGTGATGGCTCTCATTTAAATATGCAGGTCATGACACAGTAAAGAAGTAGAATTTTTATGGTAAATAATACAAGTTTCCTAATCATGGCTAGGGTATACATATGTAATTTACATGATAAATGGTTAGTCCTTAAAGGGACAGTACACTGTAACATAGTTTTTATATTAATGTATTTTTAATGACTTGTGATACAAGCTGAATTGTATAAATATAGGAGAAATTGCATTTGCAAGTTTATTTGTATATATGAAGTAGCTGGTGTTGTGCTGTCAAAACACAGTTGATTGCAATGGTTTGAATTTCGGATAATAAGTATATCTTATTGTGTTCCTTATCTTATATTTATCTTTAAAATCGTAGCTCAGGGCTTAGACAGAGCAATGGAAAATTGTCATTTTATTACTTAAAGGACCAGTTCACTCATGTGAAAGGAGTTCATGAGCAGCCATAACACTGTATTAACAAGTAAAAAAGATTAGTAGTTTGCAAGATATATATTTTTTAAATCTGCCGTATAGATAGCAGACAGTTACGCAGTGTAAATCAATTCCCTTTGTAATGCAAACTGAACTGATATGTTGCCTGCAATCTTGGTGTTGTGATCTGTGAGACTTGCGGAAAAAAAAAGAGGAGAGAAAATATTTAAAGGGATAAAGGCAAACTGATATAAAATCTGAGATTTTAAAGAAATATTTACAGAGAGAGAAAATGAGGTTTACTGTAAGCCTAACACTAGTATATTTAACTGTGTCAGCAGTTTCAATGAAAGATATTTTTTAATTTGGGTAACATGTCCCTTTAACTAGCCTGCACCCCACTGTGAGTGTGTTTTTTTATGCTGGCTGTGTTTGCTTAGGCTATCCAATGGACGTCAGTATACATTTTTATTATAAGTAAGGACAATTATCCTTTTAATTTATTAGTGTAAATTATTATTATTATTCTTTTTAGAAAGCTCATTTTGTTGTCTACAATTGTTATATTTAGCTAGAGAGCTGCAAAATGGTGAATATCAAATTATAGAAAAGTTAAATCAAATAATTGTGTATTTAGTAACATCTTGGTTATGTAAAAGTATAGACTGGATTCCAGAGCGTTTCACAAATTATTTGTGCCACACATGATTTATTTAACAGTGGACTTGCACTGTGCATGCGAGCAGGGGCTATATAGAACAGTGGCTGTACCATTATTATCTGATCTTTCCCAAAATATGGTACTTAGGTGTTTGTGTGTTCCTTTATAAATTTATGGTTCAGGATTTTATTTGTAAATATGCAACTGGAGTTTATTGATCATTTGAAGTGATTGCATCATTAGTATGATCTCATAGTATTGTGCATGGTAGAATTTGCAGAACCAGGGTATAGATGGTTGTTATAGGATTTTAATTATTTGAAGTGTTTTGCGAGTGCTGTGTTTCAGTGAATGTATAAGTATATGTGTTGAATTTCAGGTTAATTATGGTTGTTTAACGTTTATGTAGGCTATTATTGTTTTGTTTTGTGGAAAGGACTATTGGTTTTAAATGTTTTCTAAGAGAATGTTATGTTTTTCTCTTTCGTGACTGCGTGTGGAAGCATGCTGTATGAATGGAATATTGAATATTGAGGTGTATTTGATTTTGCATGATGTTAAGAATAATATACTACATGCCTGAGTGGAGTGCATGAATTGTCTTTTAGTTTGCTGTTATTTTGTGTTTGCGTGACACATAGGGTGTTTTCCGCAAACAAAGGGGGACGTATTGCTGAGTATCTTTATGAGATTTGGGTGATTATTATTTTAAGTAAGAAAGTGAACCTAAAATGTTTTTATTTTTTCTATTTTGTTCTTAACACAATATTTGTATTTGCAGGATGAGATCATGAAGCTTTATCAAGAGATTAAAGACACTAACTAAATTATTTTTGAGTTTTTCATATTTAGGTAAAATCTGTACAGATAAAATTCCATAGTGCACTCTCCAAAAGATTGAAGAGTGAATGCAAGTAAACCTTTTAAAGAAGGAAACAATGAAGATAAAAGACCTTTTGTCAAGCTTGTTTTAACCACCATACTGCAGTAAAAGTTGCTGAACTATCTTTGGATCCATTCTTTGCTTTGCATGCTGGTACCAGTCCCAGAACTGGACTCTTCAGAACATAAAGACTATCCTTCTCTGGACTGTGCCTTGCCTGTTGATATTGAGGACCTGTTACGCTGTTACAGAGGCAAACACAATTAAATTAGGGGAGTATTGTTTTAACTTGTTTATTTATATTGCTTGTTTGGTATTCTCTTGTATTTGTGTTCTTTTTTTGTTGATCATATTAGTTATAAGAAGTCATAGTTTTGTCTGCAGAAAAGTATGCCTTATTTTTATCAGTGCATTAGTTATAAGAAGTCATATAGTTTTGTCTGCAGAAAAGTATGACTTATTTGTATCAGTGCACATTGTAGTTTATGTACTTAAACAAATTAACCCTTTAGATAAGTGTAACCCTAAACCTTGCAGTATTGTAATCTATTGAATTGCCCACTGAGTATAGAAAATATGTGTGCACCTTTATAGTTTAAAGAAAATGCTGCAGTATATCAGAATATTTTAGACCCTTCACCCTTGTGGAACATAGTGAGGACACGTCTCAGCTAGAAATTTATATTAATTATACAAATAAATATTTGTTTAGGGAGTAGCATAATTATAGTTATATTGATGGTATATTGTCTACCTACCATGGCTCTTATTGGAGCTGTGTTATGAAATTAAATTTATTTTTTCCTTTTATTAATTGGTATGGTATCTGCAATTTGAATTTGGTAATTCCAGATGTTTGTCAATGAAAGGAATTATCTTACCATAAAGATGTGTTTACCTTTAAAAGATTTTGTAGTTTTAAATGATGTTATGATTGTATTCTTCCCTCATACAGGAGTGTGAGATAATTTAGGTTGCATAAAATAATTAGTAAACTAGTAGTGTTTATATCAGATGAGATTGCTGACTATTAGGATCATCGTTGGAGAATTATAAACATTACAGATAGTAGCTTTGCAGAATAAAGCAACACTAGGTTCTTTTATTTTTAGTAGTTCCAAGTGACAGTGTGAAGAGATTCATTTTTTAAGAAAATATTTTTATTGGCTGTTTTATTTTTCATTTTTGTTACAGGGCAGGCCTTAGCATAAGTTACTTAGCGTAGCCATTCAGCCTCCTGATGAAATCTAGCAGTTTTTACTTGCTTAGTATTCATGAAGTATCATTTAAATTGTATAGAGAAGCTGTGAGTTATTCTCTGTAAAAGTATCAATGTATTTAGTTTGTATTATATATTTACAATGTTTTTCTGGTTTTAAATGACATAGGATAAGTTAAGCTAAAGGAATGGTGATGCTTACAAAAAAGGTGAAAGAAGTTTTATTTGGACATAATTGTGGTTGTATCGGGGTGTGTACTCGTCTTGTGCTGTTTTGTTTCCTTCTTAGACTCCTTCTGGCTCGAGTGTCTGCTTGCTATGGGGATCCACTGGCTACCTTGTCTACCCCATGAACAAACCATCAGACTTCCAGCATCTACCTGCAGAATAACACTGGATAAGCACCCCTACTGCAAATGGACTATGGTATTGAAGCAAAGTGTCTGAGGAAGGTGGAGCACTCTAAAAGGACAAAGACTGTTCTTAAAGGGATCAGAGGCCACCTAGAGACATTTGTGCTGTTCCCAATGCTTCACTGTGGAGAATGTACAGAGCAAGAAACTGTTGGAAATATTGGGGGGAGCTAGCAATGCAGGTGGAGAAATATAAGATGCAGCGTTTTTTGGGGGTAGATAGGGGGCTGGTTGGGTCTTTGTGCAGATAGACCAGTAGTTTGAGGAAAGGTAGACAGAGAGTATTGGAGAGGCCGAAACCTATGTGCAGTGAAAATTGTGCCCTATTGGCCTATAAAATTATACCACTACATGTGAATATCTTTCTCTATAGTATTCTCACATAGATTCATGTTATACCAAAGTATTAGGTTTGTACTGTTGTTAAAGGATTTACTAAATTTCTGTGCCTTTCAATTTTTATGTTATTATGTTAGAATAAAAGGGTGGTATGTTAGGGATTATTGTTAGCATGACTAGTGCCATCTTGTTCTTGGCTGCCATCTTGTCTTTGGCATCCATCTTGTACTGAATAACATTTATTATAGTGGTTTATTCTGTAGTGGGAAATACATGTTTGTTATTAGTTTGTTAGAGCTAGGTGGCCTTGCAGATGTTCTGGGCAAAACACCTGGAAATTGCTATCTCTATAAGATGCCCACATAACCTTGCTTTGGTCCTAGATGAATTTCTTATTATGACTATAGAAATATTGTTTCTAGCTAGTATTTTTCCTGACAAACACTGTGTAAAATGACGCGGTCATAACGTGTCATCATGTTAACCCTGTATGCTGTAATTGTTGCCTATAAGACATGTTGTGTGTCTTTCAATAAAGAAGAATAGTTTTGGACTTATTGCTGCGTGGACTGAATTCTATTCTAAGGATATCCTTATCAAATAATATATTCATTTCCAGTTGGTACGGTGTGCCCGAGGCCCAATCCTGACTGACACTCCCCCTCTGAAAACAACACCTAACAACAACTATGTTATAAAATATATATCCTCATTTTTTGATTTTTAAAGGAATTTTTTATAAAAAAATATTTTTATTCATCTGTTTTTTTATTGCAATTCACACATATATATATGGTCTAGCACAACTTTTTATTTATATTTTTTTTTTGTGTTTTTTTTTTTGTGTTTTTTTTTTTGTGTTTTTTTTTTTGTCCAACCGGCACCATTTTTTTGAGGCAATTACTAACTGTGTAAGGAATCAGCACGCATTGGACTAGGATCATTTAACAGGACAGATTATTCAGTGATCACTGTTTTAAGTTTTATCATACCCATATAATTAATTTGTAGGAGGTTAACCACGTTTATTATAAGCCACTTATTTATTATAAGCAAATTTATTGTTTTATTGGATCCATGATATCAAACTGTTATATACATTTCTAATATATATGCTATCAAACTGTTATATACATTTCTAATATATATGTTTTAATAAATATTTTTAATACATTTTTAATATATGTTTCATAAATATTTTTAATATTGAATATCTATGAGGATATATATTTTATAACATAGTTGTCTTGGCCTTAATATATAGGCGCTCCTTGTATCTTTAACACATATGCTATTTCTTAAAGGGACTGCTAGGGACCCTTTTCTCAAGGAGCTATAAGACATTCATTTTGGTTAAGCGCTGTGAGATATATTTTTTATAATCACTGATCATCATACAGTAGGACTGTCTGTGCCAGCCGATGATTGTATGCCTGAATATTACAGTATTGTACTGCACAGATCCAAGCATGAAACTTATTATTAATTTTGTATTTTTTTCTCATGATTTACTACTAAGGGAGTGTCTAGAGAGTGGACAGTGGACAGGTTAACTTACTGACTGTTTGTTCACTATTTGTGTTCAACTTCAGTAAGTTAGTATGCTGTTTGTGCCTACAGAATGGATGGATGAATGGATTGGTGGTGGGTGGCATGGAGTGGTGCAGGAGGGAGCCTGTGCATATGGGATCATAAAGAACTTCTCCCAAGTTGTTGCTCCACTCACAGAGCTAACTAAACAAAACAAAACAGAGACTGCAATAATTGGCCTCCTGTAGCTGTGGATGCTTTCTCTCATTTTAAAAAAGTCTTTTGTTCTGCTCCTTTGCTCCGCCATCCTGATCCTGACCTGCAGTTCACTTTAGAAGTTGATGCCTCTGAGATAGGAGCTGGTGCAGTCTTAACCCAAATGGACCCTTTAACCTCCAAGTTGCACCCGGTAGCCTTTTTCTCCAAACGCTTCACTCCTGCAGAAAGGAATTATGATGTGGGCAATCGTGAACTCTTAGCCATTAAGATGGCCCTGACTGAATGGCGTCATTGGCTAGAGGGTACCCCCAACCCCATTCAGATTCTCACTGACCACAAGAATCAGACGTACCTAGAGACTGCCTCGACTCAATCCTCGACAAGCCAGGTGGGCCCTTTTCTAATCTTGTTTTAGCTTTATAGTCTCTTACCTTCCTGCGACCAAGAATAAAAAGGCTGATGCCATTTCCTGTCAGTTTTCTCAGTCTAGTGACTCTTCTGAAGTTCCTATCGAACACATCATACCCCCCTCCTGTGTGGTTGCTCAGCTCAACACCTCTCTTCTTCAAAGACTGCAACAAGCCCAGTCAAGAAAACCTTCTGAAGCCCCTGCGGCTCCTGAGATCCTTTTGTTCCTCCAAATCTTCGCTCCCCTGTATTATCCTGGGCTCATGACAGCAAGCTGTCAGGTCATCCTGGTTTGATAAGAACCTTTAAACTTGTTTCCCAACATGAGTGGTGGCCTACCATGAAGTCGGACTATCAGGATTATGTCAAAGCTTGTCAGACTTGTGCTGTTAATAAGACTCCCCGTTCCCTACCACATGGCCTACTTCAACCATTGTCCATACCTAAACAACCATGGACACACATAGCTATTGATTTTGTTGTAGACCTTCCTCCTTCTGACCATCATACAGTCATATGAGTGGTGGTGGATTGGTTCTCCAAACTTGCTCATTTTGTACCTTTAACAAAGTTACCTACAGCCCAAGAATTGTCCACTCTTTTTCTGTTACATGTGGTAGGACTACATGGTATAACCATAAATATCGTCTCTGACAGAGGACCTCAATTTATATCTACCTTTTGGAGAACCTTTTGCAAATTGCTTGGAACCACTGTTTCTTTGTCCTCTGGTTATCACCCCCGGACTAGTGGGCAAACGGAGAGAACCAACCAGGATCTAGAAGCTTATCTCAGAGCATATGTCAATTCACAGCATACTAATTGGTCTGGGTTGTTACCCCTAGAACTTGCAAAGAACACTTATTGGCATTCTTCTCTACAATGCTCTCCTTTCCAGGCCACAGCTGATTATCAACCTTGTGATTTTCCTCTTTCTGCTCAATCCACAGGAGTCCCTGCAGCAGAACTTCGCTTCACTGACCTCACTACCTATTGGCAACGAATACACTTTCAGTTACACTCAACCACCTCCAGATATAAGAGGTTTGCCTATCATCATCGAGCCAGTATTCATGCCTTTGTTGCAGGTGATCATGTCTGGGTCTCTACCCGACACATCCGCTTACATCAACCTTGTCACAAATTGGGACCTCGGTATATAGGCCATTATAAAGTCATCAAAAGACTTTCTCCTGTTGCCTACAGAGTGGCCTTGCCTAAAACCTTGCACATTCACCCAGTCTTTCACATATCCCTGCTCAAACCCTACATCACAAATAGGTGTACTCGACTCCGACGTCCTCCTCCTCCACTCCTGATTCATGGCGAACCAGAGTATGAGGTTGCCAAAATCTTGGATTCCAGAATCAGACACAGGCAGCTCCAATACCTCATACAGTGGAAGGGATACTCTGTGGCAGAGTGTTCCTGCCCATAATGTGCATGCTCCATCTTTGGTCTCCAAATTCCATGCTGCTCACCCTTCAAAGCCGACTCTGGTTCCCGGAGGGAGCCCTTGAGGGGGGGGGGCTATGTCACGGTGCTCCCTTATGCCGCTCTGGCTGTCGCCAGGGAAACATCGGTTGCAGTGAGCGTGTGGCGAAGACATCATCGACCCATGTCTATTCCCCTCTAAAGCCGGATCCTTTGAACTCCTTGGCGCGAATCGGTGCCTATGTAAGTACCTGCATAACTTACATTCACTGCTCAATAAACATGAAGGAGCAAATTCAAATAATTTTATACTCTGCAGTTGGTACAACAATGCCGAGACTGCACTAGAATATTTAGCACAGCTTAAGATCTGAAGTAAACTGTAAGGGATAAAAAAAAGTTGCACAAAACACATGTAAAACACATTAAAATAAAGAATTACACACACATATATAAACTTTTTAATAAAAAAATATATTTAAATATTATTAAAATGGGTTAGAAGGGATATGGTATATGTCAAAGTGCTCCAATGCATGTATATACCATCATATGCAAATGTTTAGGCACCCCTGACAATTTCCATGATTTTCATTTATAAATACTGTAATTGGGTGTTTGGATCAGCAATTTTATTCTGATCTATCAAATAAAATCTGATCTATCAAATAACTAAAGGATACAGTAATATTTCAGTAGTGAAATGAGGTTTATTGGATTAACAGAAAATGTGCAATATGCATCCAAACAAAATTAGACAGGTTCATACATTTGGGCACCCTTGTCATTTTGTTAATTTGAATACCAGTAACTACCTAGCACTGATTAATTGGAACACACAATTGGTTTGGTGAGCCCATTAAGCCTTGAATATTATAGACAGGTGCATCCAATCATGAGAAAAGGTATTTAAGGTGGCCAATTGCAAGTTGTTCTTCTCTTTGACTCTCCTCTGAAGAATGGCAACATGGGGGCCTCAAAACAACTCTCAAATGACCTTAAAACAAAGATTGTTCAACATTATGGTTTAGGGGAAGGCTACAAAAAGCTATCACAGAGATTTAAGCTGTCAGTGTCCACTGTGAGGAACATAGTGAGGAAGACCACAGGCACAATTTTTGTTAAGGCCAGAAGTGACAGGCCAAGTAAAATATCGGAGAAGCAAAGGCAAATGATGGTGAGAATGGTCAAAAACAGCCCACAGACCACCTCCAAAGACCTACAACATCATCTTGCTGCAGATGGTGTCACTGTGCATTGTTCAACAATTCAGCGCGCTTTGCACAAGGAGAAGCTGTATGGGAGAGTGATGCGGAAGAAGCCTTTTCTGCACACACGCCATGAACAGAGTTGCTTGAGGTATGCAAACACACATTTGGACAAGCCAGCTTCATTTTGGAAGTGCTGTCGACTGATGAAACAAAGATTAAGTTATTTGGTCATAACAAGGGGCGTTATGCATGGCGGCAAAAGAACACAGCATTCCGAGACAAACACTTGTTACCCACAGTAAAATTTGGTGGATGTTCCATCATGCTGTGGGGCTGTGTGGCCAGTGCCGGTACTGGGAATCTTGTTAAAGTTGAGGGTTGCATGGATTCCACTCAATATCAGCAGATACTTGAGAATAATGTTGAGGAATCAGTCACAAAGTTGAAGTTACACCGGGGCTGGATATTTCAACAAGACAACGACCCAAAACACTGCTCAAAATCTACTCTGGCATTTATGCAGAGGAACAAGTACAATGTTCTGGAATGGCCATACCACTCCCCAGACTTGAATATCATTGAAAATCTGTGGGGTGATTTGAAGCGGGCTGTCCATGCTCAGCAACCATCAAACCTAACTGAACTGGAAATGTTTTTCAATGAGGAATGGTCCAAAATACCTTCATCCAGAATCCAGACACTCATTACAGGCTATAGGAAGCGTCTAGAGGCTGTTATTTCTGCTAATGGAGGCTCTACTAAATATTGATGCAATATTTCTGTTGGGTTGCCCAAATTTTTGCACCTGTCTAATTTTGTTTGGATGCATATTGCACATTTTCTGTTAATCCAATAAACCTCATTTTACTACTGAAATGTTACTGTGTCCTTCAGTTATTTGATAGATCAAAATGAAATTGCTGATCCAAACACTAATTATTTATAAATGAAAATCATGGTATATATATATATATATATATATATATATATATATATATAGTATATATATTTGTGTATATCTATGTTATTTAAGTTTAAATATGTATGTGCAAATATACATATATATATGAATTTTTGTTTTAAGAAGAAAAGTGATACATAATAATATCACTTGTAAAAGACAGGGATTTCAGCACTCTTTTATAATAATAGATGAATAACACTCAATTGATACATATCCAAACTTGTGGGTTTATTGTGTGTCAGGCTGATTAGGAGACCTGAACAGTACAAGATACATAAATATAACATTAATTACACATAAAGTGAAGTGAAATATTCTAAAATCCTTTCAAGGATATAATAGTGGGACCGGTCCCCGTGTCTACCAAGCTGGTTCAGTTTATTACATGGAGAACGTGAGCCATATTAATTCAAAATAGGGTGAGAGTGTGGTATGCTCTCAGCAAGTCATCAGACCATTCACGGTTTTAGTAATCAACTGAGACAGGCTTAAGACTTCACCTTTAACTCAACTTAGCAAAAGACAGTAAAAAGTAAGTGCATACACAGTAAATCACTCAATGCAGGCAGTAACCACAAAGTTGCTTTGTTGCAACAATTATCCTGTATAAACTTGGTCTATTCAAACCAAAAAAGAGCACTTGTATTTATAACAACAGGTCAAATGCTAAAGAATATGGCAACACCTCTCATGAAAGTGTTAATTGAGTAGCGTGAGCAATTTCAGCAAAAGAAACAGTTCAGTAGGAATCAGTCTAATGTTAATAGAAGTTCCGTTAGTATGCAAATGTTCATTACGAAGAACTGTTAACATAGCATAGTAGAAGCCTGCATGTAGTTGTAAATGCGGCGTTAGGCAAGCAGTAGAGAAATCACCAAACCAGGTTGGGATAAGTAGCAGTGAGAGTCAAGCAATTAATATGTTGGTAGATAATACAAAAGGCAGTCACAAGATGACCAAGCATTAAGTTGTCTAGTAGATAAGAGTGTAAGCTATTGCAGGGTTAGGTACAGGAGGATACTTTGTGTTGATATACTGTATCCCTCTGTCGACTCCACCTTCCTTTGTCAGCTTTAGAAAATGTCATCCGGCCGTCAGTACCAGGTATTGCTCGTTTCAGATGGAATAGAGGTATTGCTTTTCTTTCCCTCTCCTCCTCCTTTCGGAAGGCTGTTATTCATCCGCTTGTTTTTTTTGCTTGCTTATACTTCCCAAATGTACTGGGTTGGAAAGTTAGCCGCCTTTGTTGACTGCTATGGTGCAGGAGATATAGCCAAAACATATGTTGTTGGGCTTTCGTAAAAGCCGCTCGTAATGCTCCGCTCTGCTCAGTGGCTTGCTTGTTCAGCGTGGAAGATCACGTGGGTCCGGTCAGCCTATTGCCGATGCGCGTTTCACCCCCTCGTCACATAGGAATAGACGGGGCTTCCTCAGGGCATATTGCAAGGACTTCATGTGAGCTAATTTATAACTCAAGCAGTAACGCCCATAGGCGGAGGTGAAAGTTTGAACTAAAAAACCATATACAATAATTTACAATCATGTACAAAATGAAACATATTAAGTTCATACTGATGGACTTTTTATTAAGTGCTGTTTAATCTCACTTAGTTAAATAAAGACCGCTCTCTCGGTCAGCTTGAAGGGACATAACAACCTAGGTTTAAATATCTTATTGCAGATAGCTTGCCATGTCCAACTTCTCATTCATTCCACCTTCACCAGTGGTAGACAGGTTAAAGATCCACCTGCATTCTTTCTGCAGCAGGGCTTTATCATTATTACCCCCTCTGCCACTGGTGATGCCTCTGTCTATACCTGCGACCCTCATACTGTCTGGTATACTGTTGTGAAAAACTTCAAAGTGTCTGGCCACACTGCTGCTTTGTGCCTTATTTTTGATATCGTCACGATGCTCTAGAATTTTGTCTTTCAGAATTCTTTTAGTTTTGCCAACGTACAAATAAGGGCAAGAACAGGTAAGTAGATAGATAACACCTTCAGTGTTGCAATTGATGAAGTATCTGATTTTAAAGGTTCTGCCTGAGTGGACTGAGAAGACTTTTGTCTGGTACATAAATTTACATGCAACACATCTTTTACAGGGAAAATTGCCAACCAATTTCTGACTAGATAGCCAGTTTTTTTGGGGTGAAACAAATTTGCTTCTGACTAATTTATCTTTTAGGTTTGGTGCCCTTCTTGCTGTAAGGGTGGGGAAATTTCCTACTTCTTTGGCTACATTGTCATCATTTAGGAGGATACTCCAATTGTTCTTTAGTATATTTCTGACACTGCCCCAGTGGCAATTAAACTTAGTTATTAGTCTTATCTTCTCCTCTTTCTTTTTCTCTTTGGGGAACAGAAGCTGACTTCTGTCTATTTTTTTACCATGTTTTTTGCATGTGAGAGTGTACTTTTCAAATATCCTCTTGTTTTAAATCTATCCTCCATCAGTGCAGCATGCTCATCATATTTCGTTATTGATGAACAGTTTCTACGCAGACGCAAGAATTGTCCCTTTGGGATTCCCTTTTTAAGGTGGATTGGATGATCACTTTGAGCTTCAAGTAGACTGTTAGTAGCAGTCTCTTTTCTGAAGTTCTCAGTCATCAGTACATTTCTAACAACAGTAATCTGTACATCTAGAAATGATAAATTAGTCTCACTATAATTTAGTGTTAAAGTAATGTTTCTTTCATTTATATTTAGCATAGACACAAATTCTTTAAGTGCACTTTCTGTGCCTTCCCAAATTAGGAGGATGTCATCCACATAGCGTAGCTGTTTTGTTTCCTTCTTAGACTCCTTCTGGCTCGAGTGTCTGCTTGCTATGGGGATCCACTGGCTACCTTGTCTACCCCATGAACAAACCATCAGACTTCCAGCATCTACCTGCAGAATAACACTGGATAAGCACCCCTACTGCAAATGGACTATGGTATTGAAGCAAAGTGTCTGAGGAAGGTGGAGCACTCTAAAAGGACAAAGACTGTTCTTAAAGGGATCAGAGGCCACCTAGAGACATTTGTGCTGTTCCCAATGCTTCACTGTGGAGAATGTACAGAGCAAGAAACTGTTGGAAATATTGGGGGGAGCTAGCAATGCAGGTGGAGAAATATAAGATGCAGCGTTTTTTGGGGGTAGATAGGGGGCTGGTTGGGTCTTTGTGCAGATAGACCAGTAGTTTGAGGAAAGGTAGACAGAGAGTATTGGAGAGGCCGAAACCTATGTGCAGTGAAAATTGTGCCCTATTGGCCTATAAAATTATACCACTACATGTGAATATCTTTCTCTATAGTATTCTCACATAGATTCATGTTATACCAAAGTATTAGGTTTGTACTGTTGTTAAAGGATTTACTAAATTTCTGTGCCTTTCAATTTTTATGTTATTATGTTAGAATAAAAGGGTGGTATGTTAGGGATTATTGTTAGCATGACTAGTGCCATCTTGTTCTTGGCTGCCATCTTGTCTTTGGCATCCATCTTGTACTGAATAACATTTATTATAGTGGTTTATTCTGTAGTGGGAAATACATGTTTGTTATTAGTTTGTTAGAGCTAGGTGGCCTTGCAGATGTTCTGGGCAAAACACCCGGAAATTGCTATCTCTATAAGATGCCCACATAACCTTGCTTTGGTCCTAGATGAATTTCTTATTATGACTATAGAAATATTGTTTCTAGCTAGTATTTTTCCTGACAAACACTGTGTAAAATGACGCGGTCATAACGTGTCATCATGTTAACCCTGTATGCTGTAATTGTTGCCTATAAGACATGTTGTGTGTCTTTCAATAAAGAAGAATAGTTTTGGACTTATTGCTGCGTGGACTGAATTCTATTCTAAGGATATCCTTATCAAATAATATATTCATTTCCAGTTGGTACGGTGTGCCCGAGGCCCAATCCTGACTGACACTCCCCCTCTGAAAACAACACCTAACAACAACTATGTTATAAAATATATATCCTCATTTTTTGATTTTTAAAGGAATTTTTTATAAAAAAATATTTTTATTCATCTGTTTTTTTATTGCAATTCACACATATATATATGGTCTAGCACAACTTTTTATTTATATTTTTTTTTTGTGTTTTTTTTTTTGTGTTTTTTTTTTTGTGTTTTTTTTTTTGTCCAACCGGCACCATTTTTTTGAGGCAATTACTAACTGTGTAAGGAATCAGCACGCATTGGACTAGGATCATTTAACAGGACAGATTATTCAGTGATCACTGTTTTAAGTTTTATCATACCCATATAATTAATTTGTAGGAGGTTAACCACGTTTATTATAAGCCACTTATTTATTATAAGCAAATTTATTGTTTTATTGGATCCATGATATCAAACTGTTATATACATTTCTAATATATATGCTATCAAACTGTTATATACATTTCTAATATATATGTTTTAATAAATATTTTTAATACATTTTTAATATATGTTTCATAAATATTTTTAATATTGAATATCTATGAGGATATATATTTTATAACATAGTTGTCTTGGCCTTAATATATAGGCGCTCCTTGTATCTTTAACACATATGCTATTTCTTAAAGGGACTGCTAGGGACCCTTTTCTCAAGGAGCTATAAGACATTCATTTTGGTTAAGCGCTGTGAGATATATTTTTTATAATCACTGATCATCATACAGTAGGACTGTCTGTGCCAGCCGATGATTGTATGCCTGAATATTACAGTATTGTACTGCACAGATCCAAGCATGAAACTTATTATTAATTTTGTATTTTTTTCTCATGATTTACTACTAAGGGAGTGTCTAGAGAGTGGACAGTGGACAGGTTAACTTACTGACTGTTTGTTCACTATTTGTGTTCAACTTCAGTAAGTTAGTATGCTGTTTGTGCCTACAGAATGGATGGATGAATGGATTGGTGGTGGGTGGCATGGAGTGGTGCAGGAGGGAGCCTGTGCATATGGGATCATAAAGAACTTCTCCCAAGTTGTTGCTCCACTCACAGAGCTAACTAAACAAAACAAAACAGAGACTGCAATAATTGGCCTCCTGTAGCTGTGGATGCTTTCTCTCATTTTAAAAAAGTCTTTTGTTCTGCTCCTTTGCTCCGCCATCCTGATCCTGACCTGCAGTTCACTTTAGAAGTTGATGCCTCTGAGATAGGAGCTGGTGCAGTCTTAACCCAAATGGACCCTTTAACCTCCAAGTTGCACCCGGTAGCCTTTTTCTCCAAACGCTTCACTCCTGCAGAAAGGAATTATGATGTGGGCAATCGTGAACTCTTAGCCATTAAGATGGCCCTGACTGAATGGCGTCATTGGCTAGAGGGTACCCCCAACCCCATTCAGATTCTCACTGACCACAAGAATCAGACGTACCTAGAGACTGCCTCGACTCAATCCTCGACAAGCCAGGTGGGCCCTTTTCTAATCTTGTTTTAGCTTTATAGTCTCTTACCTTCCTGCGACCAAGAATAAAAAGGCTGATGCCATTTCCTGTCAGTTTTCTCAGTCTAGTGACTCTTCTGAAGTTCCTATCGAACACATCATACCCCCCTCCTGTGTGGTTGCTCAGCTCAACACCTCTCTTCTTCAAAGACTGCAACAAGCCCAGTCAAGAAAACCTTCTGAAGCCCCTGCGGCTCCTGAGATCCTTTTGTTCCTCCAAATCTTCGCTCCCCTGTATTATCCTGGGCTCATGACAGCAAGCTGTCAGGTCATCCTGGTTTGATAAGAACCTTTAAACTTGTTTCCCAACATGAGTGGTGGCCTACCATGAAGTCGGACTATCAGGATTATGTCAAAGCTTGTCAGACTTGTGCTGTTAATAAGACTCCCCGTTCCCTACCACATGGCCTACTTCAACCATTGTCCATACCTAAACAACCATGGACACACATAGCTATTGATTTTGTTGTAGACCTTCCTCCTTCTGACCATCATACAGTCATATGAGTGGTGGTGGATTGGTTCTCCAAACTTGCTCATTTTGTACCTTTAACAAAGTTACCTACAGCCCAAGAATTGTCCACTCTTTTTCTGTTACATGTGGTAGGACTACATGGTATAACCATAAATATCGTCTCTGACAGAGGACCTCAATTTATATCTACCTTTTGGAGAACCTTTTGCAAATTGCTTGGAACCACTGTTTCTTTGTCCTCTGGTTATCACCCCCGGACTAGTGGGCAAACGGAGAGAACCAACCAGGATCTAGAAGCTTATCTCAGAGCATATGTCAATTCACAGCATACTAATTGGTCTGGGTTGTTACCCCTAGAACTTGCAAAGAACACTTATTGGCATTCTTCTCTACAATGCTCTCCTTTCCAGGCCACAGCTGATTATCAACCTTGTGATTTTCCTCTTTCTGCTCAATCCACAGGAGTCCCTGCAGCAGAACTTCGCTTCACTGACCTCACTACCTATTGGCAACGAATACACTTTCAGTTACACTCAACCACCTCCAGATATAAGAGGTTTGCCTATCATCATCGAGCCAGTATTCATGCCTTTGTTGCAGGTGATCATGTCTGGGTCTCTACCCGACACATCCGCTTACATCAACCTTGTCACAAATTGGGACCTCGGTATATAGGTCATTATAAAGTCATCAAAAGACTTTCTCCTGTTGCCTACAGAGTGGCCTTGCCTAAAACCTTGCACATTCACCCAGTCTTTCACATATCCCTGCTCAAACCCTACATCACAAATAGGTGTACTCGACTCCGACGTCCTCCTCCTCCACTCCTGATTCATGGCGAACCAGAGTATGAGGTTGCCAAAATCTTGGATTCCAGAATCAGACACAGGCAGCTCCAATACCTCATACAGTGGAAGGGATACTCTGTGGCAGAGTGTTCCTGCCCATAATGTGCATGCTCCATCTTTGGTCTCCAAATTCCATGCTGCTCACCCTTCAAAGCCGACTCTGGTTCCCGGAGGGAGCCCTTGAGGGGGGGGGGGGCTATGTCACGGTGCTCCCTTATGCCGCTCTGGCTGTCGCCAGGGAAACATCGGTTGCAGTGAGCGTGTGGCGAAGACATCATCGACCCATGTCTATTCCCCTCTAAAGCCGGATCCTTTGAACTCCTTGGCGCGAATCGGTGCCTATGTAAGTACCTGCATAACTTACATTCACTGCTCAATAAACATGAAGGAGCAAATTCAAATAATTTTATACTCTGCAGTTGGTACAACAATGCCGAGACTGCACTAGAATATTTAGCACAGCTTAAGATCTGAAGTAAACTGTAAGGGATAAAAAAAAGTTGCACAAAACACATGTAAAACACATTAAAATAAAGAATTACACACACATATATAAACTTTTTAATAAAAAAATATATTTAAATATTATTAAAATGGGTTAGAAGGGATATGGTATATGTCAAAGTGCTCCAATGCATGTATATACCATCATATGCAAATGTTTAGGCACCCCTGACAATTTCCATGATTTTCATTTATAAATACTGTAATTGGGTGTTTGGATCAGCAATTTTATTCTGATCTATCAAATAAAATCTGATCTATCAAATAACTAAAGGATACAGTAATATTTCAGTAGTGAAATGAGGTTTATTGGATTAACAGAAAATGTGCAATATGCATCCAAACAAAATTAGACAGGTTCATACATTTGGGCACCCTTGTCATTTTGTTAATTTGAATACCAGTAACTACCTAGCACTGATTAATTGGAACACACAATTGGTTTGGTGAGCCCATTAAGCCTTGAATATTATAGACAGGTGCATCCAATCATGAGAAAAGGTATTTAAGGTGGCCAATTGCAAGTTGTTCTTCTCTTTGACTCTCCTCTGAAGAATGGCAACATGGGGGCCTCAAAACAACTCTCAAATGACCTTAAAACAAAGATTGTTCAACATTATGGTTTAGGGGAAGGCTACAAAAAGCTATCACAGAGATTTAAGCTGTCAGTGTCCACTGTGAGGAACATAGTGAGGAAGACCACAGGCACAATTTTTGTTAAGGCCAGAAGTGACAGGCCAAGTAAAATATCGGAGAAGCAAAGGCAAATGATGGTGAGAATGGTCAAAAACAGCCCACAGACCACCTCCAAAGACCTACAACATCATCTTGCTGCAGATGGTGTCACTGTGCATTGTTCAACAATTCAGCGCGCTTTGCACAAGGAGAAGCTGTATGGGAGAGTGATGCGGAAGAAGCCTTTTCTGCACACACGCCATGAACAGAGTTGCTTGAGGTATGCAAACACACATTTGGACAAGCCAGCTTCATTTTGGAAGTGCTGTCGACTGATGAAACAAAGATTAAGTTATTTGGTCATAACAAGGGGCGTTATGCATGGCGGCAAAAGAACACAGCGTTCCGAGACAAACACTTGTTACCCACAGTAAAATTTGGTGGATGTTCCATCATGCTGTGGGGCTGTGTGGCCAGTGCCGGTACTGGGAATCTTGTTAAAGTTGAGGGTTGCATGGATTCCACTCAATATCAGCAGATACTTGAGAATAATGTTGAGGAATCAGTCACAAAGTTGAAGTTACACCGGGGCTGGATATTTCAACAAGACAACGACCCAAAACACTGCTCAAAATCTACTCTGGCATTTATGCAGAGGAACAAGTACAATGTTCTGGAATGGCCATACCACTCCCCAGACTTGAATATCATTGAAAATCTGTGGGGTGATTTGAAGCGGGCTGTCCATGCTCAGCAACCATCAAACCTAACTGAACTGGAAATGTTTTTCAATGAGGAATGGTCCAAAATACCTTCATCCAGAATCCAGACACTCATTACAGGCTATAGGAAGCGTCTAGAGGCTGTTATTTCTGCTAATGGAGGCTCTACTAAATATTGATGCAATATTTCTGTTGGGTTGCCCAAATTTTTGCACCTGTCTAATTTTGTTTGGATGCATATTGCACATTTTCTGTTAATCCAATAAACCTCATTTTACTACTGAAATGTTACTGTGTCCTTCAGTTATTTGATAGATCAAAATGAAATTGCTGATCCAAACACTAATTATTTATAAATGAAAATCATGGTATATATATATATATATATATATATATATATATATATATATATATATATATATATATATAGTATATATATTTGTGTATATCTATGTTATTTAAGTTTAAATATGTATGTGCAAATATACATATATATATGAATTTTTGTTTTAAGAAGAAAAGTGATACATAATAATATCACTTGTAAAAGACAGGGATTTCAGCACTCTTTTATAATAATAGATGAATAACACTCAATTGATACATATCCAAACTTGTGGGTTTATTGTGTGTCAGGCTGATTAGGAGACCTGAACAGTACAAGATACATAAATATAACATTAATTACACATAAAGTGAAGTGAAATATTCTAAAATCCTTTCAAGGATATAATAGTGGGACCGGTCCCCGTGTCTACCAAGCTGGTTCAGTTTATTACATGGAGAACGTGAGCCATATTAATTCAAAATAGGGTGAGAGTGTGGTATGCTCTCAGCAAGTCATCAGACCATTCACGGTTTTAGTAATCAACTGAGACAGGCTTAAGACTTCACCTTTAACTCAACTTAGCAAAAGACAGTAAAAAGTAAGTGCATACACAGTAAATCACTCAATGCAGGCAGTAACCACAAAGTTGCTTTGTTGCAACAATTATCCTGTATAAACTTGGTCTATTCAAACCAAAAAAGAGCACTTGTATTTATAACAACAGGTCAAATGCTAAAGAATATGGCAACACCTCTCATGAAAGTGTTAATTGAGTAGCGTGAGCAATTTCAGCAAAAGAAACAGTTCAGTAGGAATCAGTCTAATGTTAATAGAAGTTCCGTTAGTATGCAAATGTTCATTACGAAGAACTGTTAACATAGCATAGTAGAAGCCTGCATGTAGTTGTAAATGCGGCGTTAGGCAAGCAGTAGAGAAATCACCAAACCAGGTTGGGATAAGTAGCAGTGAGAGTCAAGCAATTAATATGTTGGTAGATAATACAAAAGGCAGTCACAAGATGACCAAGCATTAAGTTGTCTAGTAGATAAGAGTGTAAGCTATTGCAGGGTTAGGTACAGGAGGATACTTTGTGTTGATATACTGTATCCCTCTGTCGACTCCACCTTCCTTTGTCAGCTTTAGAAAATGTCATCCGGCCGTCAGTACCAGGTATTGCTCGTTTCAGATGGAATAGAGGTATTGCTTTTCTTTCCCTCTCCTCCTCCTTTCGGAAGGCTGTTATTCATCCGCTTGTTTTTTTTGCTTGCTTATACTTCCCAAATGTACTGGGTTGGAAAGTTAGCCGCCTTTGTTGACTGCTATGGTGCAGGAGATATAGCCAAAACATATGTTGTTGGGCTTTCGTAAAAGCCGCTCGTAATGCTCCGCTCTGCTCAGTGGCTTGCTTGTTCAGCGTGGAAGATCACGTGGGTCCGGTCAGCCTATTGCCGATGCGCGTTTCACCCCCTCGTCACATAGGAATAGACGGGGCTTCCTCAGGGCATATTGCAAGGACTTCATGTGAGCTAATTTATAACTCAAGCAGTAACGCCCATAGGCGGAGGTGAAAGTTTGAACTAAAAAACCATATACAATAATTTACAATCATGTACAAAATGAAACATATTAAGTTCATACTGATGGACTTTTTATTAAGTGCTGTTTAATCTCACTTAGTTAAATAAAGACCGCTCTCTCGGTCAGCTTGAAGGGACATAACAACCTAGGTTTAAATATCTTATTGCAGATAGCTTGCCATGTCCAACTTCTCATTCATTCCACCTTCACCAGTGGTAGACAGGTTAAAGATCCACCTGCATTCTTTCTGCAGCAGGGCTTTATCATTATTACCCCCTCTGCCACTGGTGATGCCTCTGTCTATACCTGCGACCCTCATACTGTCTGGTATACTGTTGTGAAAAACTTCAAAGTGTCTGGCCACACTGCTGCTTTGTGCCTTATTTTTGATATCGTCACGATGCTCTAGAATTTTGTCTTTCAGAATTCTTTTAGTTTTGCCAACGTACAAATAAGGGCAAGAACAGGTAAGTAGATAGACAACACCTTCAGTGTTGCAATTGATGAAGTATCTGATTTTAAAGGTTCTGCCTGAGTGGACTGAGAAGACTTTTGTCTGGTACATAAATTTACATGCAACACATCTTTTACAGGGAAAATTGCCAACCAATTTCTGACTAGATAGCCAGTTTTTTTTGGGGTGAAACAAATTTGCTTCTGACTAATTTATCTTTTAGGTTTGGTGCCCTTCTTGCTGTAAGGGTGGGGAAATTTCCTACTTCTTTGGCTACATTGTCATCATTTAGGAGGATACTCCAATTGTTCTTTAGTATATTTCTGACACTGCCCCAGTGGCAATTAAACTTAGTTATTAGTCTTATCTTCTCCTCTTTCTTTTTCTCTTTGGGGAACAGAAGCTGACTTCTGTCTATTTTTTTACCATGTTTTTTGCATGTGAGAGTGTACTTTTCAAATATCCTCTTGTTTTAAATCTATCCTCCATCAGTGCAGCATGCTCATCATATTTCGTTATTGATGAACAGTTTCTACGCAGACGCAAGAATTGTCCCTTTGGGATTCCCTTTTTAAGGTGGATTGGATGATCACTTTGAGCTTCAAGTAGACTGTTAGTAGCAGTCTCTTTTCTGAAGTTCTCAGTCATCAGTACATTTCTAACAACAGTAATCTGTACATCTAGAAATGATAAATTAGTCTCACTATAATTTAGTGTTAAAGTAATGTTTCTTTCATTTATATTTAGCATAGACACAAATTCTTTAAGTGCACTTTCTGTGCCTTCCCAAATTAGGAGGATGTCATCCACATAGCGTAGCCACAAGTGGATGTGTTCATTGAATGCTTTAGTGTGAAAGACTTCCTCCATCTCCCATGAGCCAAGGTGGAGACAGGCATATGTGGGGGTACATGTTGCCCCCATAGCTGTTCCCCTGACTTGTTTGTACACTTTGTTGTCAAATGTGAATACATTATTCTCAAGTATAAACTGAAGAAGGTTAATAGTGAATTCAGTATCTTCAGTATAAGTTAAACCTCAAGTGTCTAAGTAGTGCTGTGCCGCCTTGATACCCACTGTATGTAGGATTGACGAATATAAGCCCTCTACATCTAGAGATACTAGCAGTGCTCCATTTGGAATGGTGAGGCCATCAATTTTTCTTAATAAATCTGACGTAGTTGTAGTAAAGAAAGGTTTGAGAAAACTATCAATGTAATTTCCTAAATTTTCGGTGAGGCTACCTATCCCCGAGATGATGGGGCGGCCGGGAGGATTTAACAAATTTTTGTGAATTTTTGGTATGCAGTAAAAAACTGGCACTTTAGGTGCAATTAATGTTATATTTATGTATCTTGTACTGTTCAGGTCTCCTAATCAGCCTGACACACAATAAACCCACAAGTTTGGATACGTATCAATTGAGTGTTATTCATCTATTATTATAAAAGAGTGCTGAAATCCCAGTCTTTTACAAGTGATATTATTATGTATCACTTTTCTTCTTAAAACAAAAATTCATTTGCATTTCATGGGTCTGCACCACTAGTGAAATTTTAGGTTCCCAGGTGTTTAAACTTTTGAATCGTTGAAGGAGATTTTCTTCAAGAAAAATAAAAAACACTCGAAATATTTTTTTATGGTTTTGTGCAATTTTTTCCATTTACAAATATTTTCTCTATTTTTTGAATTTTGTTTATCAATAACAGGACTGAGGTAGCTCCTTGATATTCTATGTAAACGAAGTACTGCAATTACTTTGAAATATAAAAGTTGTTCTACTGAGCAACAAGTGGGTATTGAGTGTCTAGCTAGCATTTTGAGACATTGACTAAGTGGAAATATTAAATGATGGCTTTTGTATTATCAGACGAAACCTGGGAGGCTGACTTAATTGCTACTCTGTCTGTACCTGGGACTCTTGAAAATCACAATAGTGAGGCAAACACACTAAATATATTCACAGCTTTTAAGGAATATAAGAAGCTACTAGTAAAACAAATTAAACTTAGAGCTAAAACAGCCAGCCTAGAAAATTATGTTAAAAATGACATTGTCCCTAGAGGACTAAGACTCAGATTAGATCCTGGCACGAATTTAAGGGAGGATGAAGGAGGTGATTTATTTATGGAGGAATGGAACCAAAGCTTGTCAGATTGCTCTATAATCTTGATGAACAAAATGATTAAAAGGAATAAGGAAAGGTTTGAAAAGACGAAACAACCTGTAGAAGAAGCCTTAAGGGTAGTTAATACTTTTGAACAAAATCCAAATTTTGAAAAACTTAACAAAGAAATTCAAGAACAACTAGCTAGATTACAAGCAGACATTAAATTAAGAAAGAGTAGAAAACTGGCCAGGGATAATTATGATTATGTTAAAAAAGAGTATATAGTTATCAATCTGTAAGAGGTGCCTATGATTCAGGGACAGATAATTCAGATGCTGAATTAAATTCTCATCAGTCAAAAAATGATCAGGTAAGAACACAAACTGGTGCAGAAAGAGGAGATGAGGCAGGAAGAGACACAGGAGGAGGGAATACCAACTCCGAAGGGAGAAGATATCCTTTCAGACTAAACAGACAGAGGGACTTCAGTTAGGAGAGGGGACACAGGGGACGCCCATGGAGATCAAGAAGCAGGAGGGGCTACTAAATTCCCCTGACAATGATCTTCAAGTAATTAATTTGTCATCTTTCCAGTTAAATCAAGCCCACATGAATGTTCTAAAAAAGGTCTTTCCTTTTGTCCTACTAATGGACTTGACAAATTTGAATTCATTAAAGACTTACATTCCTTTGCAAGACATATAGTCCTGTCCCAACTTTTCAAAGAAAAAACAAAGAATATTGTTGACAACCAAGCACTTGATAAAAATGATAGAACAGCACTAGCTGATCTTGAAGATCTTCTTAACTTCCAGACTGAAGCCCCTCTTGACGTAATGTCCACTCTTTCCACACAAAGCATAGTTAGGTCAAATTTTAAACTAAGATCTAACTTTATGCCCCAACTGTCTTCTATTCCTGCAGTTAACCTGTTCGTTAAACAAGTGGAAAAAGATATAAAATAACTGACCCTTACAGGAATCATAGGTGACAATCTCACTAAGGCAGAGAGGAGGGCTTTGAACGAACTAAGTAATGCTGAGAATGTCATGATCAAATCAGCAGACAAAGGTGGAAATGTGGTCCTCTGGGATGCGACAAGCTATAATCTGGAAGTCAAAAGACAACTGCTAGATAAGAATCAATACTTGCGCTTACCGGTGAACCCCATTCCCACCTTTAAAAATGCCTTGTTTAGGTTACTTAATGACGCAAAATCCACTGGAGTCATCAGCCTAGCAGAGAGCAAAGTACCTCTATACTGACCATCCAATCATGCCAGTTTTTTACTGCATACCAAAAATTCACAAAAATTTGTTAAATCCTCCCGGCCACCCCATCATCTCGGGGATAGGTAGCCTCACCGAAATTTTAGGAAATTACGTTGATAGTTTTCTCAAACCTTTCCTTACTACTATGCCATCATATGTGATTGATACGTCAGACTTATTAAGAAAAAATGATGGCCTCACCATTCCGAATGGAGCACTGCTAGTATCTCTAGATGTAGAGGGCTTATATTTGTCAATCCTACATACAGTGGGTATCAAGGCGGCACAGCACTACTTAGACACTAGAGGTGTAACTTATACTAAACATACTAAATTCACTATTAACCTTCTTCAGTTTATACTTGAGAATAATGTAATCACATTTGACAACAAAGTGTACAAACAAGTCAGGGGAACAGCTATGGGGTCAACATGTGCCCCCACATATGCCTGTCTCCACCTTGGCTCATGGGAGATGGAGGAAGTCTTTCACACTAAATCATTCAATGAACACATCCACTTGTGGCTACGCTATGTGGATGACATCCTCCTAATTTGGGAAGGCACAGAAAGTGCACTTAAAGAATTTGTGTCTATGCTAAATATAAATGAAAGAAACATTACTTTAACACTAAATTATAGTGAGACTAATTTATCATTTCTAGATGTACAGATTACTGTTGTTAGAAATGTACTGATGACTGAGAACTTCAGAAAAGAGACTGCTACTAACAGTCTACTTGAAGCTCAAAGTGATCATCCAATCCACCTTAAAAAGGGAATCCCAAAGGGACAATTCTTGTGTCTGCGTAGAAACTGTTAATCAATAACAAAATATGATGAGCATGCTGCACTGATGGTGGATAGATTTAAAACAAGAGGGTATTCGTAAAGGACACTCTCACATGCAAGAAACATGGTAAAAAAATGGACAGAAAAAGAGAAAAAGAAAGAGGAGAAGATAAGACTAACAACTAAGTTTAATTGCCACTGGGGCAGTGTCAGAAATATACTAAAGAACAATTGGAGTATCCTCCTAAATGATGACAATGTAGCCAAAGAAGTAGGAAATTTCCCCACCCTTACAGCAAGAAGGGCACCAAACCTAAAAGATAAATTAGTCAGAAGCAAATTTGTTTCACCCCAAAAAAACTGGTTATCTAGTCAGAAATTGGTTGGCAATTTTCCCTGTAAAAGATGTGTCACATGTAAATTTATGTACCAGACAAAAGTGTTCTCAGTCCACTCAGGCAGAACCTTTAAAATCAGATACTTCATCAATTGCAACACTGAAGGTGTTGTGTATCTACTTACCTGTTCTTGCCCTTATTTTTACGTTGGCAAAACTAAAAGAATTCTGAAAGACAGAATTCTAGAGCATTGTGATGATATAAAAAATAAGGCACAAAGCAGCAGTGTGGCCAGACAAGTTTTTCACAACAGTATACCAGACAGTATGAGGGTCGCAGGTATAAACAATGGCATCACCAGTGGCAGAGGGGGTAATAATGATAAAGCCCTGCTGCAGAAAGAATGCTGGTGAAGGTGGAATGAATGAGAAGTTGGACATGGCAAGCTATCTGCTATAAGATATTTAAACCTAGGTTGTTATGTCCCTTCAAGCTGACCGAGAGAGCGGTCTTTATTTAACTAAGTGAGATTAAACAGCACTTAATAAAAAGTCCATCAGTATGAACTTAATGTTTCATTTTGTACATGATTGTAAATTATTGTATATGGTTTTTTAGTTCAAACTTTCACCTCCGCCTATGGGCGTTACTGCTTGAGTTATAAATTAGCCAACATGAAGTCCTTGCAATATGCCCTGAGGAAGCCTGTCTATTCCTATGTGACGAGGGGGTGAAACACGCGTCGGCAATAGGCTGACCGGACCCACGTGATCTTCCACGCTGAATGAGCAAGCCACTGAGCAGAGCGGAGCATTACGAGTGGCTTTTACGAAAGCCCAACAACATATGTTTTGGCTATATCTCCTGCAGCATAGCAGTCAACAAAGGCGGCTAACTTTCCAACCCAGTACATTTGGGAAGTATAAGCAAGCAAAAAAAACAAGCGGATGAATAAAAGCCTTTCGAAAGGAGGAGGAGAGGGAAAGAAAAGCAATACCTCTATTCCATCTGAAACGAGCAATACCTGGTACTGACGGCCGGATTACATTTTCTAAAGCTGACAAAGGAAGGTGCAGTCGACAGAGGGGTACAGTATATCAACACAAAGTACATGGGAATGTAAGGTATTTCTAATGCACCTTTGGCTTTAGTGTAGTTGATCTAGCTCAGTGTTGAGATAGAGCGTGAGAAATATCTAATAAGAATTTCTTGAGCGAATCCCATAGAAAACTATGGGGAGAAGGCATTAGCGGAGTAGCGATACCCGAAGTCCTAAAGTTAGCGCACCTGAGTCTTTCTATGCATGCTACGTTTTTACTTTAAACTTGCAATACTTGTGGTAACCCGGGCATACACATTTTTTACTTTCAGTGCAGTTAGCGTTTGACCAAAAATAAAAAATTGGCGCGCCACTTAATCTGGGAATATATATGTTAATGGATCGCCCACCAATGAATCACTGGAAAATAGTGGTGAAGCAATATACCAATGTCTGGCAGACATGATACGCTGTAGCGTATCATGCCCGACAGACATTGCTGAATGCCGACTGCATATGCTGTCAGCTTTTAACATTGCATAAGCAGTTCTGGTCAACTGCTTGTGCAATGCCGCCCACTGCAGATTTGTGGCCAATCATGTAGGATCGGGCGGATTAATGTCTGCAGCCTCAGAGCATGATAAATCGGCCCTATGGTCTTTTCTTTATAGAGAGATCCCTCGGCAGCCCCATAAGCTTCTTTGAATCTAGCCCATTGTTTTATTTTAAACGTATTTCTTCTTTAAAGTGACACTGAAGTTAAAATGAAACTTTTAAGATTTATATAGGAAATGCAGTTTTAAGAGACTTCCCAATCTGCTTCCATTATAAAATTGTGAAATATGCACACTTTCTGAGGCACCAGCTACTTCTTAGCATCTTTAAAAATTCACAGTTTATACGTATATGAGTTTTAGGAGCATGCACGTGTCTTTAGAACTCTATAGGGTCAATTTATTATAGTGCGAGCGGACATGATACGATGTAGCGTATCAAGTCTGCTGCACATCAATAAAGCCGATGCAATACCGCCCCCTGCAGATTCGCGGCCAATCGGCCACTAGCAGGGGTTGTCAATCCACCACGATCGTATTTGATCGGGTTAATTTCTGTCCGCTGCCTCAGAGCAGGTGGACAGGTTATGGAGCAGCGGTACGGAGCTTGATAAATTGACCCCTATGGCTGCAGTGTTTGCAACAATGTTTGTAGCAATGTTATACTTTGTTGTAAACACAACTGCCATAAAGTGCTAAAGACATGTGCAAACTCCGTCCTGAGTGCCTATGAACCAACCCAGTTTCACTCTTCAACAAAAGATACCAAAAAACAAAGCAAATTTGCATGCTATCTAAACCACAAAATCTAAATTTTGACTTAACTGGCCCTTTAATTAATAATGGCCTTTTTTTTATTAAAAAGTGTTTTTGATTGCATTTGAAACTTGCAAAACCTATCCATGCCAACACAGTAAGATAGTGGCTGCGCAGTTTCCTTTAATGTTCATTAGCAAGACTTCACTAAATCACATTTATTGCTGCGGGAGATGATTATCACCAGCTTTAAACATTGCTCACCCAGAGAATCATATTTCTAAGAATCCCACACCAATAACAGAAATCAAATTTTACTTCTGCAATTAAACAATTAAACATAATAATTAGCTTTGCTTACCATATATGGTAAATAACATGGTATACATGGATGTGATACAAGCAATACATTTTTGTTCTATAATGAGATTTCTTGAATCATTAAATTAAATATTTTTTTTCACCTTTTGCATCTCTAAAATGTAAATTCAAGAAAATGCCTTAACCTCTAAGTTGCTATACATATGCCTTAACCCATTCGATGCTATATATATATATGTCTTAACTTCTTAGTTGATATATATATGCTTTAACCTCTTAGTTGCTATATATATATGCCTTAACCTTTTAGTTGCTATATATATATGCCTTAACCCCTTAGTTGCTATGGTCCCTCTTGCAGCCAGAAACTAAAGTAAAATTATTAATAAATACATATAAATAAATAAAAATGGCTATTATAAATGTCTAATCATTTTGCTGAGGCATTCGTTTTTCAATTTAACAGTACAGCAGACGTTTTACAAAATCCTTTTTTCAACAAAGGCAGTGAGCCAAAGAGCAGTGTGGTATTGAAACCCCGGGGACCTTTAGCTTCCAGCTTCACACATTTGATAGATGAGCATCTTGCAGTATGACATGGACATGGTGTGCAGAGAAGAGGGCTTAAAATGAAAAATTCTTGAGGGAGTTTCATACAAGCAAATACATTTATCACACTTACATCAACTCTTCAGTTTACCAGAATTTCTCTGCTGTTCTCTTGTGAGACACACAACTAGTATTCTTTACAGATGAGTTTTTGTGTCACCACATTTACAAAAAAAGAAGACAGTACTTTAAAAGTACTCAGATGGCTCCAACCCTTGTCATTTCCTGGCCTCTTACTCTTTTTTTCAATTCTGGAGCTGTCATGCACTTCTCTTGGCCATTTACATGCATTGGAAGGGTCCAGACTACTCTGTTCTGCTGCCAGTCAAGCTGTGTCAGGGAAACCGGAGGTACAGAAGAATCTCATGTCTGACTTGATTTTTTGTACCATTGCATCTTCCTACACAGTGGTTTCTGTGCATAAGATACGGTATTACAAAATAGTTCAGAATCTGGTCTTTGTTCCCCTTTGATGAGGTTGAGACTGAAAATATCTGCGTAAGGTCTTTTGAATTGAGTATTTGCTACTCAAAACACTTGAGTTTCCCAATACTCTCGGTCATGTTATAAAAGCTTTAGAACTCTTTGGGTATTTCATGGGCCATTTGGTTAGCAACCCCCTCCAATTTGGTACACTCTCTTCATATGCTGTGCTAAAACTGCAGCACAGTGTCATATCCATAGACTGTGTTAAGCTTAGTGAGAGCTAACAACTCTAATAGTAGCCCATTAAGGGTTAAGCACTGCAGTGGCAGCTCAATTAGAGTTACATAAAAAGCTCCCTAACAATTGACTGCAGAAAGACAAACCCAGTGAGCATTAATGCTGATGGGACTATTCAGTTTGATTTAACAACTAAGTTAATGTCAACATTCAGAAGGTGTCTTTTCCTGAATTAAAGGTCTTGTCTGTGTTCACTGTGCAGTGACAGCTAATTATGAGTTAACCTCTGAAGCAGGTCTGAAGCAGTCCCATCTCGTGGAGATTTATCCTCAGTCTATCTCCGATCTTCAGTACTCAGTAGTTAGGCTTTCAAGTGACTAAAAAGCTGTGACCATTCTTCAGTTAGGTCTAGATCCAATAAAACCACTATTGATTGAATGTGACTGCGCTGCAGCATAGAAGTAGCACTGTTACTATTAATAACTAGGGATGGGTAAATGTTTCTAAAAATTCGAAATTTAAAACGAATTTTATTACATTCGTTCGTTTGAATCAAATTTCGAATGTTTATATAACATTCTAACATTCTATTTTTGAATTTTTGTTTTCAAATTTTTCAATAAAATTTGAAAATATTTGTTCGAATGATAGAATGTTTAGCTATTTATTCATGCAATTTCAAAATGTAATATTAGAATTCGAATGGGACATTCGAATTCGAATGGGACATTCGAAAGTAACATTCAAAATCGAAATAGTATTTCTAGTCTACAACTGTGTTTAATAAATGTAATATTCGAATTTGAATGCTACATTCAAATTCAAATGTCACATTTGAATTCAAAATAGTATTTCTAGTCTAATACTGTGTTTTATAAATGTAATATTCAAATTTAAATGTTATATTCTAATTCAAATGTGCCATTTGAATTCGAAATAGTATTTCTAGTCTACAACTGTGTTGTATAAATGTAATATTCAAATTCAAATTTTTATGTTCAAATTCAAATGTAGCATTTGAATTTGAAATAGTATTTCTAGTCTACAACTGTATTTAATAAATGTAATATTTGAATATGAATGTGACATTCAAATTCGAAATAGTATTTCTAGTCTACAACTTTGTTGTATAAATGTAATATTCAAATTCAAATTTTTATGTTCAAATTCAAATGTAGCATTTGAATTCGAAATAGTATTTCTAGTCTACAACTGTATTTAATAAATGTAATATTTGAATATGAATGTGACATTCAAATTCGAAATAGTATTTCTAGTCTACAACTTTGTTGCATAAATGTAATATTCGAATTCAAATGTTACATTCAAATTCAAATGTAGCCTTTGAATTTGAAATAGTATTTCTGGTCTACAACTGTGTTATATAAATGTAATATTCGAATTTGAATGTGACATTTGAATTAGAATATTATGAAAATCGAATTTCTACAATAGCATTCGTTCTAACATTCGAATTTGAATATAAACACATTCACCCATCCCTATTAATAACGTTGTCTAACACCAGCCACATTCAAGTGGAAAGCCTGAAGCACTGCAGTAATTGCCAAGTAATAGCAACAGATATTGCTTTTCTATGGGATCCTCTAGAACATAAAAGTGGCAGTATTTCATGACTAGCGCTAATATGTGTGGCACCCTGTGATTCTCCTAATGGCCCTTTAACAGCAACCCATACAAGTCCTTGAACAACTGCTTTCAGCATATGCTGGTGAACTGCTTGTGCAATGCCGCCCCCTGCAGATTTGCGGCCAATCGGCCGCTAGCAGGGGGTGTCAATCAACTTGATCATATTAGATTGGGCTGATTGCTGTACGCCACCTCAGAGGTGGCGTGCGAGTTAAGGAGCAGCGGAAACAGCTGCATTAGGCAGCATTCGACAGATAAAAATCAGCCCCCATGTCTAAAACTCTTCATAGAGTTGGTTCTGGCAACTGATTTTTGATATGGGTAAAGGCACTATATTGTAGCCTGTTGCTGCAGGTCTTAGTCAGAGAAAGACTTTTAAAAAAAAGCACATCTCCCAGTCTTGCTGCTACTATATAGTCTAACTGTGTAACCTTTGGATACTCTTAGTAAAAGTAACTATAAGTTAGACAGTATAAACAAGAAGACAGAAAACATTATGCTTTCATTTTTCAACTCCTCAATGTCTCTCACTTAAAGGGACACTGAACCCAAATGTTTTCTTCCGTGATTCAGATAGAGCATGCAATTTTAAGCAACTTTCTAATTTACTCCTATTATCAACCCTGGACAGCACTTGTTTATTGGTGGGTGAATTTATCCACCAATCAGCAAGAACAACCCAGGTTGTTCACCAAAAATGGACCGCATCTAAACTTTCTTGCTTTTCAAATAAAGATACCAAGAGAATTAAGAAAAGTTGATAATAGGAGTAAATTAGAAAGTTGCTTAAAATTGCATGCTCTATCTGAATCACAAAAGATAAAAATTGGCTTCAGTGTCCCTTTAAGTAGAGGAGAGAATCCCATACGAAAATTATTAATCGTAAATATATTACACCTTGTATGAAAGCATTATGGGATAACTCAGGTACTTCTTGCCCCAAATGCAGACTCTCTAAAGCAGATCTAAAACATTGCTTTTGGGACTGTCCTAAGGTTAGGAAATTCTGGCATAAGATTAATTACTGGATTAATAAAATTAATAATATCCAGTTCCAACTTAAAGATGAACACATCTTTTTTTTATAGATGCCCACAAAGAAGGCCTACATAAAAACACCTCACATTTAAACACTGTAATAATGGCAGGCAGGTTATTGATTATTAAATATTGGAAATCTTTTAAAGCTCCTAATCTGACAGAACTCAGGCATAAGCTTAAAAACCAATTTACTGTATAATGAAGCAGATGGATACCTCAATAAATTCTGAGGCACAAATAAAACGCTTCTTGATCAAATGGGGAACGCAATCATTAGTTTTCCTAAAGAAATTCAGTTGTTGGTAATGCTACCTTTTCGAGGTACAGAGACTCTAGAACTGGCCATAGCAAACTAACGGCTAGATTTGGAGTTTTGTCGGTAACGACCCGAAAAGCTAACGCTGGCTTTTTTCTGGCCGCACCTTTAAAATAACTCTGGTATTGAGAGTCCACAGAATGGCTGCGTTAGGCTCCAAAAAAGGAGCGTAGAGCATATTTAACGCAGCTTCAACTCTTGATACCAGAGTTGCTTACGGACGCGGCCAGCCTCAAAAACGTGCTCGTGCACGATTCCCCCATAGGAAACAATGGGGCTGTTTGAGCTGAAAAAAACCTAACACCTGCAAAAAAGCAGCGTTCAGCTCCTAACGCAGCCCCATTGTTTGCTATGGGGAAACACTTCCTACGTCTGCACCTAACACTCTAACATGTACCCCGAGTCTAAACACCCCTAACCTTACACTTATTAACCCCTATTCTGCCGCCCCCGCTATCGCTGACCCCTGCATATTTTTTTTAACCCCTAATCTGCCGCTCCGTAAACCGCCGCTACTTACATTATCCCTATGTACCCCTAATCTGCTGCCCCTAACACCGCCGACCCCTATATTATATTTATTAACCCCTAATCTGCCCCCCACAACGTCGCCTCCACCTGCCTACACTTATTAAACCTTAATCTGCCTATCGGACCGCACCGCTATTATTATAAAGTTATTAACCCCTAATCCGCCTCACTAACCCTATAATAAATAGTATTAACCCCTAATCTGCCCTCCCTAACATCGCCGACACCTAACTTCAATTATTATCCCTAATCTGCCGACCGGAGCTCACCGCTATTTTAATAAATGTATTAACCCCTAAAGCTAAGTCTAACCCTAACACTAACACCCCCCTAAGTTAAATATAATTTTAATCTAACGAAATTAATTAACTCTTATTAAATAAATTATTCCTATTTAAAGCTAAATACTTATCTGTAAAATAAATCCTAATATAGCTACAATATAAATTATAATTATATTATAGCTATTTTAGGATTAATATTTATTTTACAGGTAACTTTGTATTTATTTTAACCAGGTACAATAGCTATTAAATAGTTAAGAACTATTTAATAGCTAAAATAGTTAAAATAATTACAAATTTACCTGTAAAATAAATCCTAACCTAAGTTACAATTAAACCTAACACTACACTATCAATAAATAAATTAAATAAAATACCTATAATTATCTACAATTAAACCTAACACTACACTATCAATAAATAAATTAAATAAAATTCTTACAAATAAATACAATGACATAAACTAACTAAAGTACAAAAAATAAAAAAGAACTAAGTTACAAAAAATAAAAAAATATTTACAAACATTAGAAATATATTACAACAATTTTAAACTAATTACACCTACTCTAAGCCCCCTAATAAAATAACAAAGCCCCCCAAAATAAAAAAATGCCCTACCCTATTCTAAATTACTAAAGTTCAAAGCTCTTTTACCTTACCAGCCCTGAAAAGGGCCCTTTGCGGGGCATGCCCCAAGAAGTTCAGCTCTTTTGCCTGTAAAAAAAAACATACAATACCCCCCCCCAACATTACAACCCACCACCCACATACCCCTAATCTAGCCCAAACCCCCCTTAAATAAACCTAACACTAAGCCCCTGAAGATCTCCCTACCTTGAGTCGTCTTCACCCAGCCGAGCCAAATTCTTCATCCAAGCGAAGCAAGAAGAGGTCCTCCATCCGGTATAAGTCTTCATCCAAGCGGGGCAGAAGAGGTCTTCCATCTGATTGAAGTCTTCATCCAAGAGGCATCTTCTATCGTCATCCATCCGGAGTGGAGCGGCAGCATCCTGAAGACCTCCGACGCGGAACATCCATCCTGGCCGACGACTGAACGACGAATGACGGTTCCTTTAAATGACGTCATCCAAGATGGTGTCCCTCGAATTCCAATTGGCTGATAGGATTCTATCAGCCAATCGGAATTAAGGTAGGAATATTCTGATTGGCTGATGGAATCAGCCAATCAGAATCAAGTTCAATCCGATTGGCTGATCCAATCAGCCAATCAGATTGAGCTCACATTCTATTGGCTGTTCCGATCAGCCAATAGAATGCGAGCTCAATCTGATTGGCTGATTGGATCAGCCAATCGGATTGAACTTGATTCTGATTGGCTGATTCCATCAGCCAATCAGAATATTCCTACCTTAATTCCGATTGGCTGATAGAATCCTATCAGCCAATCGGAATTCGAGGGACGCCATCTTGGATGACGTCATTTAAAGGAACCGTCATTCGTCGTTCAGTCGTCGGCCAGGATGGATGTTCCGCATCGGAGGTCTTCAGGATGCTGCCGCTCCACTCCGGATGGATGACGATAGAAGATGCCTCTTGGCTGAAGACTTCAATCGGATGGAAGAACTCTTCTGCCCCACTTGGATGAAGACTTCTAACGGATGGAGGACCTCTTCTTGCTCCGCTTGGATGAAGAATTTGGCTCGGCTGGGTGAAGACGACTCAAGGTAGGGAGATCTTCAGGGGCTTAGTGTTAGGTTTATTTAAGGGGGGTTTGGGTTAGATTAGGGGTATGTGGGTGGTGGGTTGTAATGTTGGGGGCGGGGGGTATTGTATGTTTTTTTTTACAGGCAAAAGAGCTGAACTTCTTGGGGCATGCCCCGCAAAGGGCCCTGTTCAGGGCTGGTAAGGTAAAAGAGCTTTGAACTTTAGTAATTTAGAATAGGGTAGGGCATTTTTTTTATTTTGGGGGGCTTTGTTATTTTATTAGGGGGCTTAGAGTAGGTGTAATTAGTTTAAAATTGTTGTAATATATTTCTAATGTTTGTAAATATTTTTTTATTTTTTGTAACTTAGTTCTTTTTTATTTTTTGTACTTTAGTTAGTTTATTTCATTGTATTTATTTGTAAGAATTGTATTTAATTTATTTATTGATAGTGTAGTGTTAGGTTTAATTGTAGATAATTGTAGGTATTTTATTTAATTAATTTATTGATAGTGTAGTGTTAGGTTTAATTGTAACTTAGGTTAGGATTTATTTTACAGGTAAATTTGTAATTATTTTAACTATTTTAGCTATTAAATAGTTCTTAACTATTTAATAGCTATTGTACCTGGTTAAAATAAATACAAAGTTACCTGTAAAATAAATATTAATCCTAAAATAGCTATAATATAATTATAATTTATATTGTAGCTATATTAGGATTTATTTTACAGGTAAGTATTTAGCTTTAAATAGGAATCATTTATTTAATAAGAGTTAATTAATTTCGTTAGATTAAAATTATATTTAACTTAGGGGGGTGTTAGTGTTAGGGTTAGACTTAGCTTTAGGGGTTAATACATTTATTAGAATAGCGGTGAGCTCCAGTCGGCAGATTAGGGGTTAATAATTGAAGTTAGGTGTTGGCAATGTTAGGGAGGGCAGATTAGGGGTTAATACTATTTATTATAGGGTTAGTGAGGCGGATTAGGGGTTAATAACTTTAATATAGTAGCAGTGCGGTCCGCTCGGCAGATTAGGGGTTAATAAGTGTAGGCAGGTGGAGGCGACGTTGAGGGGGGCAGATTAGGGGTTAATAAATATAATATAGGGGTCGGCGGTGTTAGGGGCAGCAGATTAGGGGTACATAGCTATAATGTAGGTGGTGGCTCTTTGCGGTCGGCAGATTAGGGGTTAATTATTGTAGGTAGCTGGCTGCGACGTTGTGGGGGGCAGGTTAGGGGTTAATAAATATAATATAGGGGTCGGCGGTGTTAGGGGCAGCAGATTAGGGGTACATAAGTATAACGTAGGTGGCGGTCGGCAGATTAGGGGTTAAAAAAATGTATTCGAGTGTCGGCGATGTGGGGGGGCCTCGGTTTAGGGGTACATAGGTAGTTTATGGGTGTTAGTGTACTTTAGAGTACAGTAGTTAAGAGCTTTATGAACCGGCGTTAGCCCAGAAAGCTCTTAACTACTGACTTTTTTCTGCGGCTGGAGTTTTGTCGTTAGAATTCTAACGCTCACTTCAGACACAACTCTAAATACCGGAGTTAGAAAGATCCCATTGAAAAGATAGGATGCGCAAATGACGTAAGGGGATCTGCGGTATGGAAAAGTCGCGGCTGAAAAGTGAGCGTTAGACCCTTTTTTGAGTGACTCCAAATACCGGCGGTAGCCTAAAACCAGCGTTAGGAGCCTCTAACGCTGGTTTTCACGGCTACCGCCAAACTCCAAATCTAGGCCAAAGAATTCCAAGAGCTATGGGTGGATCAATATTAGTTATATGGAAGATTGCTTACAGTGCGGGAGGAGGGAGGAAGTGAATTGCAGCCATGTTGTTTTCCCTTTTTTTCCCCCCTTTCCTTGAGTATAAAATGCGAAAATCCTAATACATCTTGTGACTATAAGAATTTAAGATAACCATAACAATTAGTGAACAAAGTGTGAATATATATATATTATTATTTAAGTGATTATAAGCAGTTTCGTATGACGTGGCTTTCCGTGTTTGTTTTACCGCATTTTGAAGTCATGCAGACTGCATACATGTTTTGTTTCTTTTTTCTTATGTGTATCTGTGTATCTGTGTTGGACTTAAATAAATAAAATTTAAATTTTTTTTTAAAAAAATGCATCACAAAGGATAAAAATTGGCTTCAGTGTCCCTTTAAGTAGAGGAGATTAGTACGGTTGCCTCTCTAAATATAAACTTAGGTGTAGTGTTTAATGCCCCTACGGAATAAGTACTAATTTTGCAATGCTGTTAATTGGTTAAATGAACATATGCATTACTTTAATACATAGGTATGTGTCTCAACTATAGACACTATACCATAGATCACATTACATTAAATGTCATGCACATATTAACTGCTTAATCAATTAGAAGTCTGTGTATTTCTCTGGGAATGGTGGCTCAAGTTGCATAAAAATGATGATACTGCCTAAGACAGAGCAGGTCAGGATCAAAAGTCTATCCAATCAGCAATAGAACAGGTAAGGGCGAGGCTCAAGAGCAGTCCAGATAGCCAAGCCAGGGGTCAATGCCAGCAATCAGTCCAATCAGCAAACACAGCAGATAAGGGCAAAGCAATGGAGAAGTCTAGATAACCAAGCCAATGATCAATGCCAGTAATCAGTCCAATAAGCAAACACAGCAGATAAGTGCAAAGCAATAGAGCAGTCCAGATAGCCAATCCAATGGTCAAGAATGTCCGAGCACTTATTAAAGTGAGTTGCAGGGTTCATAAGAAAATGACTCCTCCTTTGGATTGGTTCAGCAGGATGAGATTCAATACAAAGTATAGATCCTTTGGTAATAACGTAGCTTTATTAGCTTGCAGTACCTGCCTTTCACCATATAGTTTAGTGGAGCTCACATTTCCTTTTTCTTCAGCATGTTGCTGTGCTTTAGGCCTCTAGCCTGGGGAATGGATTATTGGAAACACAGGCAGAGGGGCCTATCTATCAAGCTCTGAATGGAGCTTGATGTCCCGTGTTTCTGGCGAGCCTGCAGGCTCGTCAGAAACAGCAGTTATGAAGCAGCGGTCACAAAGACCGCTGCTCCAAAACCCTGTCCGCCTGCTCTGAGCAGGCGGACAGACATCGCCGGAATTCAACCCGACCGAGTACGATCGTGTTGATCGACACCTCCCGAATTGCTCTCCGTATTCAGCGAGGTCTGGCGGACCTGATCTGCACTGTCGGATCAGGTCCGGCAGACTTTGTTAAATAGAGGCCAGAGACACAGCAGATGACAGAGAGGTTGAGAGGAGAGGACCTTCAGAGTGAGATACTGGCACATTGGACTAATTGTGCAAAGATGGATAATATAGAGATCCCACACAAGCCACAGCAGACTGAACCAATCTCTGCTCAGCACAGGTTGCAACAGGTGTAGTGATTCTCTTTCTGCAAGTGTTTGGGGTTAATTCGTGACACTATTTCTAAACAATCAAATATTTACATATGCTAATATCCAAAATTAGCTGGGCAAATTAAAGACCTTGATCAAATTTAGTTTTCATGACTTCCTCTACCAAAAATGAAAGGGGATCTATAGAATTTGTGTCCCAAATAATCCCACAAACTTAATATTTTACCTTCAAACAATCTCCACCTAGATCCAACTATTGCTTGATGAAGTAAAAACAATCACCCAAAATGTATAACTAATGAAATAACACCAATGTAGATTTACTTAGCAATAGTTTCATATTCTTCACACTCTTTTCTCCCTTTCTCACTCCTTTTTCTATGCTACTTTAGAGTCTTTGGGGCCTATTTATCAAGCCCCGTAAGGAGCTTGAAGGCCCGTGTTTCTGGCAAGCCATCAGGATTGCCAGAAACACAAGTTATGAAGCAGCGGTCTAAAGACTGCTGCTCCATAACTTGTCCGCCTGCTCTGAGGTGGCAGACAGAAATCAACCAGATCGAATACGATCAGGTTGATTGACACCCCCTGCTCTGCAGGGGGCGGCATTGCACCAGCAGTTCACAAGAACTGCTGGTGCAATGATAAATGCTGACAGCGTATGCTGTTTGCATTTATCGATGTGCGGCGGACATGATACGCTACATTGCATCATGTCCCTCTGCACTATCATAAATAGACCCCTTTGTGTTTTAGTGAATTGTTTGAACTTTAGTGAATGGCTTTAAACAAAAATAACAAAGGAACTGGAAAGGCTGAAGAGGGTTATTTGGCATTCTATGCTATTGTTATTCATCTACCCTATCGGCTGTAAATATTTTTTAGTACTAATAAATATGGCTGATTTCTGAAGACATTTTGGTACCAATGTTATTCTAGAAATCTTCTACTTTATAAAAACCAACCACATGCAATATGCACTGTATATTACAAAATAAATCAAAATAACATTTGTACGGTACATTATCTGAACTATAAAAGCATGATTAATTTCTCTCTGAAGTACTTCCAGTTCAATTTTTACTAGCAAATCGAATGCATGTGATGAATGGTGGCAAACAAAGAAACACCAGCTGGAGAAAATAATTACTAATAGATGTAAAATAAATCTGTCCAAAAATGAGCTACAAAAACAGCAAATACTTTAGACACCAAAACCAAGTTTACTTAAAGGGACAGTAAAGTCAAAATTAAACGTTCATCATTCAGATAGAGCATGCAATTTTAAACTACTTTCCAATCTACTTTTGGTATCAAATTTTCTTTGTTCTCTTGGTATCTTCTATTGAAGAGTAAAACTAGGTAGGCTCATAAGAGCGCAGGAGTTTGCACGTGTCTTTAGTAATCTATGGCAACAGTGTTTTGCAACATTGTATAACAGAGCTACAAATAAATGTTGCAAAACACTGCTGCCATAGAGTATTAAAGACACATGCACACGCCTGAGCTCTTATGAGTCTACCTAGTTTACTTTTCAATAAAAGATACCAATAGAGTCAAGGAAATTTGATAACAGAAGTAAATTGGAAAGTTCTTTAAAATTGCCTGTTCTATCTGAATCATGTAAAGTTTAATTTTGACTTGACATGTGCACAGCGGAAAAATTCGTTTTGGTTCGTTTTGGACCGATTCAGATTTTTTTGAATTTCGTTTCGGATCGATTCGAATTCGGAAACATTCGAATTTATTCGTTTCGGATTTGATTCATAATTTCGGAAGTTCGGTATGTGTTATGTTGAGTCAGATGGTTCCAAGTTACACAAACGGATTCATTTCACTGTTCTATCTCACTAAATCTCACTAAATTTAATTTTCATACTGAATTGTGATTAGTCTTTGGCCATTCAAATGTAACGAATAAATTCAAACTAATTCGGATTTATTAGCTACAAATGCATTCGGATTAGTTTAGTTTCGTTGCTAGGGTGATTCGGAAATTTGAATCGATTCGAATCTCCGAATTTGGCAAATTCGTCCGAATTTTGATTTGGAACCTAATGAAACGCATGTCTAATTTTGACTTTACTGTCCCTTTAAGTATTTTCTTTCAGTATAGGAACTTAGGAAAAACTGTTATATTCTTCCAGATTCCTTCATTTAGATGAAGCAAAGTAAATAAAATGGGCTAGATTACAAGTGGGCTGTTTTGATTACAAGTGGGTTGCTATTTTGTTCCTGCTCACACGTTCACTTCGCTGTAAATAATCTATAAAAGGTGGGCTGCTTAGCGCACATATTACAAGTTGAAAGTAAAAAGTTAAACTTCAGGACTTCGGATATCATGACTCTGGTAACTTCTTCTCCCCGTAGACTTCAATGGAGCGCACTGAATAAGAAATAATTAACACTTATTGCTAACGGGCTAACCCGACATACATCAGACCTACAGTGCTAACCCCAAAGTAAGATCTAGAGGTGGTAATGACAAACGCAGTGGGGGATTTTAAAGGGACACTGAACCCAAATGTTTTCTTTCATGATTCAGATAGAGCATGCAATTTTAAGCAACTTTCTAATTTACTCCTATTATCAATTTTTTCTTCGTTCTCTTTCTATCGTTTTTTTAGAAGGCATCTAAGCTTTTTTTTTTATTCAGCACGGCATTTAAACTTACATTCTTGCATTTCAAATAAAGATACCAAGAGAATAAAGAAAATTTGATAATAGGAGTAAATTAGAAAGTTGCTTAAAATCTCATTCTCTATCTGAATCACAAAAGAAAAAAATTGGGTTCAGTGTCCCTTTAAGAATGCCTGGGATAAGCAAAAGGCTGTCCTACGAACTAGATAAATGTTGTGTTTATTGAACTTTTTTAACCCTTTTTGCCAAGCTTTTTCTCCTCCAGCAGCTCTTTATAGTTAAAGGGACATGAAACCCAAAATTGTTCTTTCATTATTCAGATAAGGAACGCAATTTTATTTTTTTCTAATTTACTTCTATTATCTAATTTGTTTCATTCTCTTGGTATAATTTGTTGAAGGATCAGCAATGTACTAATGGTTTCTAACTGAACCCATGGGTGAGCCAATGACAATCGATATATATATGCAGCCACCAATCAACAGCTAGAACCTAGGTTCTCTGCTGCAACAAAGGATAACAAGAGAAAGAAGCAAATTAAATAATAGAAATAAATTGGAAAGTTGTTTAAAATTGTATTCTCTATCTGAATCATGAAAGAAAATGTTTGGGTTTCATGTCCCTTTAAGGTGCTTCTCTTTTTTTAAGTCATCATTTTTAATATGGGCAGTTGATATAGCAGGGAAATCAAATCCAAATAAAAGTGGTAAATACATATTCTAAACATAAACACATATTTATACATTTCCAGTATCTTGTTCTAAGGGATAATTTTTTAGAAATGGTACTACAATAAACCATATAAAAAGACTTCATGTGTCTATCTAACTTGTATGATTACATTTTACAGCATTTATTCAGGTGAATTAAATCCTATTCAATAACCATTCCTGTTCTAGCTTTTCTTTTCATGAGCATATATTTGTTTGTACCATTTCTTTCCTTAAGGTCAGAGGTTTATCTTATGTAGACAATATGACCCTGGGGAGACAGGTTATTTTACATTAAAACGGCTAATATTAACGCTAGTGATGGCTTTTAAAGAATAACAATACATAATGTCTAATAAACATACATAATAACATAATTACACAAAGAAAATTATTGATTAGACAAAGGAAATTTGATATAATATAAACTTTAAATTATATGTACTTGTAGGCATGTGGGTTTCATGTATGTATTGTATATATTTTCCAAAGATATGATTATTACTAAAACAGGTCCACAATATCATACATAATACAATGATTGAGGTGCTTATGTAAGGAATTGGATAAGACCATTAAATTTGACTTGCTGACCTTGGAGTAAGTATATATATATATATATATATATATATATCATCTATCTATCTATCTATCTATCTATCTATCTATCTATCTATCTATCTATCTATCTATCTATCCATATATACCTTAACTAAATGATTCAAATTATCTCACTCTCTGTCTGTGGTACCAACCAGGAATCTGCAGCTAGACTCTCATCTAGCTTTAACTTACGGTTTAAGTGTTTTTTAACTGCGCAGCTGTTATGTCTGTTTAACCCCTTAACGACCAAGGACGTACACCACACGTCCTCTAAAAAAATACACTTAATGACCGAGGACGTGTGGCGTACGTCCTTGGTCTGGAAAGCAGCTGGAAGCGATCCTGCTCGCTTCCAGCTGCTTTCCGGTTATTGCAGTGATGCCTCAACATCGAGGCATCCTGCAATAACCCCCCTTGGCCATCCGATGCAGAGAGAGCCACTCTGTGGCCCTCTCTGTACCGGACATCGATGGCCGGTTTTGTTGGTGGGTGGGAGCCAGTCTGGGAGGCGGGTGGGCGGCCATCGATGGGCCGTATGATGTGGCGGGGGGCGGGATCGTGGGCGGGAACGCCGGGTGCGCGCGCGGGTGCGCGCGCGTGCACGAGGGTGCGCGCGCGCGCGGGGGGGGGGGTAGGAAGCGGGTGGGAACCGCTACACTACAGAACATGTATGGGGGAAAAGTGGCAGTGATTGCCAAAAATATATATATTTATATCGATCTAAGAGATCTGGGAGGGGTGGTGGGTTTGTCTTTTGGGGGGGGGCAAGCTACACTACAGAAAACTATTTTAAAATAATAATAAAACAAGGTTTTACTATAAACTGGGTACTGGCAGACAGCTGCCAGTACCAAAGATGGCTACTAATAAGTTAGAGGGGGATGGGTAAAGAGCTGTTTGGGGGGTATCAGGGAGGTTAGGGGCTAAGGGGGGATCCTCCAGAGCAGCATATGTAAATATGCATTTTTTTTTATTTATGTTTTATCAAGGATAGCTTTTTTTTTTAGTACTGGCAGACTTTCTGCCAGTACTTAACATGGCGGGGACAATTGTGGGGTGGGGGAGGGAAGAGAGCTGTTTGGGAGGGATCAGGGGGTGTAATGTGTCAGGTGGGAGGCTGATCTCTACACTAAAGCTAAAATTAACCCTGCAAGCTCCCTACATGCTACCTAATTAACCCCTTAACTGCTAGCCATAATACACGTGTGATGCGCAGCGGCATTTAGCGGCCTTCTAATTACCAAAAAGCAACGCCAAAGCCATATATGTCTGCTATTTCTCAACAAAGGGGATCCCAGAGAAGCATTTACAACCATTTGTGCCATAATTGCACAAGCTGTTTGTAAATGATTTCAGTGAGAAACCTAAAATTGTGAAAAATTTTACTTTTTTTTTTATTTAATCGCATTTGGCGTTGAAATGGTGACATGAAATATACCAAAATGGGCCTAGATCAATACTTAGGGTTGTCTACTACACTACAATAAAGCTAAAATTAACCCTACAAGCTCCCTACATGCTCCCTAATTAACCCCTTCATTGCTGGGCATAATACACGTGTGGTGCGCAGTGGCATTTAGCGGCCTTCTAATTACCAAAAAGCAACACCAAATCCATATATGTCTGCTATTTATGAAAAAAGGGGATTGCAGAGAAGCATTTACAACCATTTGTGCCATAATTGCACGAGCTGTTTGTAAATAAATTCAGTGAGAAACCTAAAGTTTGTAACAAAATGTGTGAAAAAGTGAACAATTTTTTTTATTTGATCGCATTTGGCGGTGAAATGGTGGCATGAAATATACCAAAATGGGCCTAGATCAATACTTTGGGATGTCTTCTAAAAAAAAATATATACATGTCAAGGGATATTCAGGGATTCCTGGAAGATATCAGTGTTCCAATGTAACTAGCGCTAAGTTTGAAAAAAAGTGGTTTGGAAATAGCAAAGTGCTTCTTGTATTTATTGCCCTATAACTTGCAAAAAAAAGCAAAGAACATGTAAACATTGGGTATTTCTAAACTCAGGACAAAATTTGGAAACTATTTAGCATGAGTGTTTTTTGGTGGTTGCAGATGTGTAACAGATTTTGGGGGTCAAAGTTAGAAAAAGTGTGTTTTTTTCCATTTTTTCCTCATATTTTATATTTTTTTTATAGTAAATTATAAGATATGATGAAAATAATGGTATCTTTAGAAAGTCCATTTAATGGCGAGAAAAACGGTATATAATATGTGTGGGTACAGTAAATGAGTAAGAGGAAAATTACAGCTAAACACAAACACTGCAGAAATGTAAAAATAGCCTTGGTCCCAAACGGACAGAAAATGGAAAAGTGCTCTGGTCACTAAGGGGTTAATCAATAAAGAATTGGTTTGAATTGAAATATATATGGGGGTAGATTTATCAAGCAGCGGATGCTGCAATCTACCCCCGAAGTTTCAGGTCCGCCTGAAACTTAAGTTAAGAAGCAGCAGTCGTAAGACCGCTGTTTACTTAACTCATCCGCCTCCTCTGGGGTGGCGGACAGCAATAATCCTGATCAGATACGATCGGGTTGATTGACACCCCTTGCTAGCGGCCGATTGGCCGCGAATGTGCAGAGGGCGGCATTGCACAAGCATTTCACCAGTAATGCTCGTGCAATGATAAATGCAAACAGCGTATGCTGTCGGCATTTATGGATGTCGGGCGGACATTATCTGCTACATCGGATCATGTACACCCGACATTTGATAAATCTACACCATGCTCTCTTTAAGCTAATCAGTGTTTTTCCCAGGACCTTTTTAGTGTGTGCACCACTCGGCTGATTTTAATGACCACCTATCTAAAATTTTAGCCAATATTAAAATTGTAAAATTTTTATTGCACAAATTATAATGAAATATTTGGGGGCAGAAGTCTTCATCCAGACGGCATCTTCTATCTTCATCCATCCGGCGCGGAGCGGGTCCATCTTCAAGACACCCGGCGTGTAGCATCCTCTTCTTCGACGACTAAAGACGAATGAAGGTTCCTTTAAATTACGTCATCCAAGATGGTATCCCTTGAATTCCGATTGGCTGATAGAATTCTTTCAGCCAATAGAAATTAAAGGTGAAAAAATCCTATTGAGCTTGCATTCTATTGGCTGGATGAAGACTTTTGCCCGTCTGGAGGACCACTTCTGCCGGCTTGGATGAAGACTTCTCCCGGCTTTATTGAGGACTTCTTGCCGCTTCGCTGAGGACTTCTCCTGGCTTTGTTTTGGGATGGATGTCCGGTCTTCAAAACTGTAAGTGGATCTTCGGGGTTAGTGCTAGTTTTTTTTTAAGGGTTTATTGGGTGGGTTTTAATTTTAGATTAGGGTTTGGGCAGCAATAGAGCTAAATGCCCTTTTCAGGGTAATGGGGAGCTTAGGTTTTTTTTAGTTAGGATTTTATTTGGGGGGTTGGTTGTGTGGGTGGTGGGTTTTACTGTTGGGGGGGTTGTTTGTATTTTTTTTTACAGGTAAAAGAGCTGATTTCTTTGGGGCAATGCCCCGCGAAAGGCCCTTTAATGGCTATTGTTAGTTTAGTTTAGGATAGGGTTTTTTTTTTATTTTGATAGGGCTATTAGATTAGGTGTAATTAGTTTAAATATCTGATAATTTGTTTTTTATTTTGTGTAATTTAGTGTCTGTTTGTTTTTGTAATTTAGGTAATTGTATTTAATTAATGTAATTTATTTAATTGTAGTGTAAGGTTAGGTGTTAGTGTAAGACAGGTTAGGTTTTATTTTACAGGTACATTTGTATTTATTTTAACTAGGTAGCTAGTAAATAGTTAATAACTATTTAGTAACTATTCTACCTAGTTAAAATAAATACAAACTTGCCTGTAAAATAAAAATAAACCCTAAGCTAGCTACAATGTAACTATTAGTTAAATTGTAGCTAGCTTAGTGTTTATTTTACAGGTAAGTATTTAGTTTTAAATAGGAATAATTTAGGTAATGATAGGAATTTTTATTTAGATTTATTTGAATTATATTTAATTTAGGGGGGTGTTACGGTTAGGGTTAGACTTAGGTTTAGGGTTTAATACATTTAGTATAGTGGCGGCGACGTTGGGGGCGGCAGATTAGGGGTTAATAAATGTAGGTAGGTGGCAGCGATGTTAGGAGCGGCAGATTATGGGTTAATAATATTTAACTAGTGTTTGCGATGTGGGAGTGCGGCGGTTTAGGGGTTAATATGTTTATTATAGTGGCGGCGATGTCGGGAGCGGCAGATTAGGGGTTAATAATTTTATTTTAGTGTTTGCGATGCGGGAGGGCCTCGGTTTAGGGGTTAATAGGTAGTTTATGGGTGTTAGTGTACTTTTTAACACTTTAGTTATGAGTTTTATGCTACAGCTTTGTAGCGTAAAACTCATAACTACTGACATTAGATTGTGTTACGAATCTTGCGGGATAGGCTGTACCGCTCACTTTTTGGCCTCCCAGAAAAAGCTTGTAAAATCGGCGCTATGGAAGTACAATTGAAAAAAGACTTTACGCAAATTGCGTAAATTAATTTGTGGTACGGCCAAAAAAGTGTGCGGGACAGCTGTACCTACAAGACTCGTAATAGCAGCGGTAGTGAAAAAGCAGCGTTATAACCCATAACGCTGCTTTTTTACTCATAACGCAAAATTCGTAATCTAGCCGATATATATTTTTATAAATAAATACACTGACAATTTCCATAAATGTTGAAAATGTTGAGAAACATTCCCCTTCTAATTAAAATAGAGAGGTTACTATATTCAGAAAGAAGAGGTTAACTGATGAATTAGAGAATGCTTCAATGTAATTGTGAATGTTTTATTCATAAGAGATGTTTACTCCTTGTAGTTATGCAGGATTGCCAAACAATATTTTGACAATTCGATATCTGACTAATATCAAAACACAAACCATGCTAGTTGTTTAATGCATAATTTAAAAAATAAATAAAATACTAAAGATACAATATAAAAGTGATTGTGATTTGACAGTTGACATCTGTCGTAATATTTTAGATTTATCTTTAACTTTATCAACCTCAAAAAGCAATTTAATTAAATTGCGTTGTATGAGTCCCCCCCCAAATATGTAAAAGTAACAAGGGCTAAATACAAAATGAGTTAATATGAGAAATGGTTATTATTTTGCATGAAAATGACTATGTTAAATTACTATTAAAACTTACAGGATATGTATTTTGGTGGACAACTCACCCATGTGAACAGATTGCTCATAGGCCATAAATGAGAAGCCACACATCTATAAAGAAGGACAGGGAAATGCATATATTATATTAAAAGACACTTTATAAGTGGGTCAAAACTTTATAAACATCTATGTGATGACAACATGAAGAAACAGACCATTTTCAATATGCAAACAGATGCAGCTTCAATGTAACATAGTAACATAGTAGATGAGGTTGAAAAAAGACCGAAGTCCACTAAAAGGTAACCCATTTAATACTAGCAATCATATCCATGAATTTTGTTTATAGACATAAATGTGTCCAAATTTTTTTTAAATGTATCTAGGGTATTGGCATTCACTACCTCCTTTGGTAATGAGTTCCACAATTTTATTGCTCTTACAGTGAAAAAACGTTTCCGATGCAGGAGATTAAATCTCCTTTCCTCCAACCTTAAATTGTGACCTCTGGTCACAAACAATTTTCTTGGAATTAACAGCGCTTCTGCCATCTCTGTATATGGGCCTTGAATATATATATAAAGTAATCATGTTACCTCTTAAGCGCCTTTTTTCTAAAGAAAACAGACACAGTTTGGCTAGCCTCTCCTCATAGGTTAAATTCTCCAATCCCCTTATTTGCTTGCTGGCCCTTCTCTGAACTTTTTCTAGTTCTGCAATATCTTTTTTTGCGATCGGTCCCCAGAACTGCACTCCATACTCAAGCTAAGGTCTTACCAGGGTTTTATATAGTGACAGAATTATGCTTTCCTCCCTTGAGTGAATGCCTCTTTTAATACATGCTAGAATCTTATTAGCCTTTGAAGCTGCTGCCCTGCATTGTGCACCCATCTTTAGTTTGTTATCTATTACTACCCCCAAATCCCTTTCCTCCGGTGTTTGGCTAAGTCTTGTCCCATTTAAATGTCATAAGCACATTGCCCTCATTAAAGGGACACTAAATATATGTTATCTATATTAAACTTTAATGATTCAGATAGAGCATGCACGTTTAATCAACTTTCCAATTTAATTCCATTATCAAATTGTGTGCAATCTTTTTATGTGCAGATTTTCTGAGGCTCCATTTCACCGTCTGTAGGTATATATGCCTATGATTGGCTGATGTTGTCACATGATACGGTGGACATTGAATTGAAAAGAAAAAAATGTACTGCTCATTTAAAGTTCAAAGTACGCGTTATTGTATTGTTTTTTTTGTTTTTTTTACTATACATGTGCAGACTGTGCAATTGTACAGTATTTTATAGTTCTTTAAAAGCAGTCTTAGAGATCTTATGGAATATAATGTCCTAAGAAAAATGCACCAAAGAAACACTAACATAATAAAAAAAAATTCAGATAATCAGGGGTTTCAATAATCACCTAAAGCTAGTTATTCTTCATTATCAAATCCAATTTACATCTCTAATACATCCTTTAACAATAGTGCAAGTTGTATGAGGACTCTCACACTGTTTTTACGGCACTTGTAAATCTTCCCAAATGACATTTGCTGTGTACATCTCACTGATTACATTACATAGGCATGTCATTGCCTGGCTAGACCGTATTGTGCACTGCTACAGTTTATAACCTCCTGAGAAAGATTTACAGACTCTCCTCACTTTTCTTCTTTTTTTGTATATTGATATGCAAATTCATAGCGCTTAACTACTATTTGCTCATCAATGGCATCATTAAAACCTTCTAAATCCCTATGCAGACATTAAAGGGACATTATACACTAGCTTTTCTGTGCATACATGTTTTGTAGATGATCCATTCATATAGCCCATGCAGGTTTGTTTGTTTTTTAAAAAATGTATAGTTTTGCTTATTTTTAAATAACAGACTCCTAACCAAGCCCCAAAGGAGAATACTGATGTATACCTACTCCATCTTGCTCCTGTTTGTGTAAAGTGCCTTTTCATATTCAAAGGAAGGGGGGGGGGGGGGGTTCTGATATTTCCCACTTGCAGTGGGTGTTCCAGATATTTTTTTAACAGAGCTAAACTGGGAGCTTCTAAGTTTTTAAATGGTTTTATATTGGATTTTTTATCACTATCTGTGCATATTATTCTTTATAATAGTGTCTATTACATGCAGTTACATGAAAATTAGTGTATACTGTCCCTTTAAGATATCTAAAACGATGTGATTTGTTTCTGATACTGCAGCATAGAGGATTAAAAAATGGAAAAATTGCACAAACTGAAGAATAAAAAATGGAAAGTCCTCAGTCGCTGATTTGGTTTATTGAGGATAAGCATTTAATAAAAGACCTCCTTTACTATACCATAGAAATAAGCATAGATAAAGAGAGAGATAGAGAGTGAGAGAATAATAACTGAATCCCTCACTCAAAGGCATTAGTGTTTAATTAACAATTTCCTTCTTGATGTTGGCTTATGTGACCCAGCTCAAGTTCATCCTCAGCTGCAGTTTCTCAAAAATATCTCTAGGCCAAGACTGTTTATTAAAATTTCAGCCATTATCTCTACTGCTGAGCAATACTGAATCTTGACAAAACTCTTCTATATTTCATTATTTTATTAGAGCACGCCTGCTGTTAATTTGCTTGGTGTGTGCATTTACTTTGTCTGCACAATCCTTATGTAGCTCTGGTTGTCGGATGGACTTTGGCTTGGCATTCACAACTTATTTTCAAGTAAACCAGCTGTTGGGCTCATTCCCATACAGAAACACAACTCATAAATACCAGGAGGTTTGTAGTCTGACCTGTCACCAACCACGTCTGCCTCTGTATATCCTAAGATGTCTTACAGCCGATAACTTTGCTGATTTGACCCCTTGGGGTGTCTTTTTGACTTAAATCTATTTGCTGCAGACCTCACTTTTCAGCACAACTGCAGATGTAAATGGAATCTTGCATGGTACCACTATACTACTTAGGAAGCTTACAGCAGATGTAATGTTAGACCTACTGTTCCTAGCTAAAAACAGTAACTTTCTAACTGATGTTCTACACAAATTTCTGCTTGACAAAGGGTCCCATTCATAAGATAAGGAAGTTTTGGCATGAGTGTTGATAGAGATGGTATCTACCATCCTCCTTTCTACTTGCATCTCAAGGTAAAATGATAAATCTTCTGTTTAGACATGTGCGGTTCGTTTCGGATTAATTCGGAAATTCGGTAAATTCGGTAAATTCGGAGATTCGGATCGATTCGGATTTCCGAATTAAAATACTTCCGAATCTACCGAATGAATCCGAAATAGCTGCCGTATCTCCGAATAAATCCGAATTAGCTCGTTAAGATTCGGCATTTCCCCATAGGAAACAATGGGAGTTTCGGCTGAAAAAAAAACTAACACCGCAGCCCCATTGTTTCCTATGGGGAAACACTAAGTCTGCACCTAACACCCTAACATGTACCCCGAGTCTCTAAACACCCCTAATCTAACACTTATTAACCCCTAATCTGCCGCCCCCGCTATCGCTGACACCTGCATTATTTTATTAACCCCTAATTTGCCGACCGAATATCGCCGCCACCTACATTATAACTATTAACCCCTAATCTGCTGTCCCCAACACCGCCGACCCCTACATTATAGTTATTAACCCCTAATCTGCCTCCCCCAACGTCGCCGCAATCTAACTACAAGTATTAACCCCTAATCTGCCGACCCGATATCGCCGCCACCTACATTATAGCTATTAACCCCTAATCTGCTGTCCCTAACACCGCCGACCCCTACATTATAGTTATTAACCCCTAATCTGCCTCCCCCAACGTCGCCGCAATCTAACTACAAGTATTAACCCCTAATCTGCCGACCCGATATCGCCGCCACCTACATTATAGCTATTAACCCCTAATCTGCTGTCCCTAACACCGCCGACCCCTACATTATAGTTATTAACCCCTAATCTGCCTCCCCCCAACGTCGCCGCAATCTAACTACAAGTATTAACCCCTAATCTGCCGACCGCAAATCGCCGCCACTATAATAAATGTATTAACCCCTAAACCGCCGCACTCCCGCCTCGCAAACACTATAATACATTTTATTAACCCCTAATCTGCCCTCCCTAACATCGCCGCCACCTACCTACAATTATTAACCCCTAATCTCCCGCCCCCATCGTCGCCGCTACTATAATAAGGTTATTAACCCCTAAACCTAAGTCTAACCCTAACACTAACACCCCCTAACTTAAATATAATTTAAATAAAACGAAATAAGTTTACTATAGTTAAATAAATGAATCCTATTTAAAACTAAAGACTTACCTGTAAAATAAACCCTAAGATAGCTGCAATATAACTAATAGTTACTTTGCAGCTATTTTAGGATTTATTTTTATTTTACAGGCAACTTTGTATTTATTTTAACTAGGTACAATAGTTATTAAATAGTTAATAACTATTTAATAACTACCTAGCTAAAATAAATACAAATTTACCTGTAAAATAAATCCTAACCTAAGTTACACTAACACCTAACACTACACTATCATTAAATTAACTAAATAAATGAATCATATTTAAAACAAAATACCTGTAAAATAAACCCTAATATAGCTGCAATATAACTAATAGTTACATTGTAGCTATTTTAGCATTTATATTTATTTTACAGACAACTTTGTATTTATTTTAACTAGGTACAATAGCTATTAAATAGTTATTAACTATTTAATAGCTACCTAGTTAAAATAAATACAAATTTACCTGTAAAATAAATCCTAACCTAAGTTACAATTAAACCTAACACTACACTGTCATTAAATAAATTAACTACAAGTACCTACAATTATCTACAATTAAATAAACTAAAGTACAAAACCCCCCCACTAAATTACAAAAAAAACCAAACACTAAATTACAAAAAATAAAAAAATATTACAAGAATTTTAAACTAATTACACCTAATCTAAGCCCCCTAATAAAATAACAAAGCCCCCCAAAATAAAAAAAAATGCCCTACCCTATACTAAATTACAAAAGTTAACAGCTCTATTACCTTACCAGCCCTGAACAGGGCCCTTTGCGGGGCATGCCCCAAAGAAAACAGCTCTTTTGCCTGTAAAAAAAAAACACAATCCCCCCTCCACATTACAACCCACCACCCACATACCCCTACTCTAACCCAAACCCCCCTTAAATAAACCTAACACTACCCCCCTGAAGATCTCCCTACCTTGAGTCGTGTTCACCCAGCCGGGCCGAAGTCTTCATCCGATGGGGCAGAAGAGGACATCCAGACCGGCAGAAGTCTTCATCCAAGCGGGGCAAGAAGAGGTCTTCCATCCATCATACAAGTACCAAAATACAAACAAACACTAAATTACCAAAAATAATAAAATATTACAATAATTTTAAACTAATTACACCTAATCTAAGCCCCCTACTAGCTATTAATATAGCTTCAATATAACTAATAGTTACATTGTAGCTATTTTAGGATTTATATGTATTTTACAGGCAACTTTGTATTTATTTTAACTAGGTACAATAGTTATTAAATAGTTAATAACTATTTAATAACTACCTAGCTAAAATAAATACAAATTTACCTGTAAAATAAATCATAACCTAAGTTACAATTACACCTAACACTACACTGTCATTAAATTAACTAAATAAATGAATCCTATATAAAACTAAAGACTTACCTGTAAAATAAACCCTAATATAGCTGCAATATAACTAATAGTTACATTGTAGCTATTTTAGCATTTATATTTATTGTACAGGCAACTTTGTATTTATTTTAACTAGGTTCAATAGCTATTAAATAGATATTTACTGTTTAATAGCTACCTAGTTAAAATAATTACAAAATTACCTGTAAAATAAATCCTAACCTAAGTTACAATTAAACCTAACACTACACTATCATTAAATAAATTAACTACAAGTACCTACAATTAAATGCAATTAAAAAAACTAAACTAAAGTACAAACCCCCCCCCACTAAATTACAAAAAATAAAAAAATATTACAAGAATTTTAAACTAATTACACCTAATCTAAGCCCCCTAATAAAATAACAAAGCCCCCCAAAATAAAAAAAATGCCCTAACCTATACTAAATTACAAAAGTTAACAGCTCTATTACCTTACCAGCCCTGAACAGGGCCCTTTGCGGGGCATGCCCCAAAGAAAACAGCTCTTTTGCCTGTAAAAAAAAAACACAATCCCTCCCCCCACATTACAACCCACCACCCACATACCCCTACTCTAACCCAAACCCCCCTTAAATAAACCTAACACTACCCCCCTGAAGATCTCCCTACCTTGAGTCGTGTTCACCCAGCCGGGCCGAAGTCTTCATCCGATGGGGCAGAAGAGGACATCCAGACTGGCAGAAGTCTTCATCCAAGCGGGGCAAGAAGAGGTCTTCCATCCATCAGAAAAGTACAAAAAAACAAACAAACACTAAATTAGCAAAAATAATAAAATATTACAATAATTTTAAACTAATTACACCTAATCTAAGCCCCCTACTAGCTATTAATATAGCTACAATATAACTAATAGTTACATTGTAGCTATTTTAGGATTTATATTTATTTTACAGGCAACTTTGTATTTATTTTAACTAGGTACAATAGCTATTAAATAGTTAATAACTACCTAGCTAAAATAAATACAAATTTACCTGTAAAATAAACCCTAACCTAAGTTACAATTACACCTAACACTACACTGTCATTAAATTAACTAAATAAATTAATCCTATATAAAACTAAATACTTACCTGTAAAATAAACCCTAATATAGCTACAATATAACTAATAGTTACATTGTAGCTATTTTAGCATTTATATTTATTTTACAGGCAACTTTGTATTTATTTTAACTAGGTACAATAGCTATTAAATAGTTATTGACTAATTAATAGCTACCTAGTTAAAATAATTACAAAATTACCTGTAAAATAAAGCCTAACCTAAGTTACTATTAAACCTAACTCTACACTATCATTAAATAAATTAACTACAAGTACCTACAATTAAATACAATGAAATAAACTAAACTAAAGTACAAAAAAAACAAACACTAAATTACAAAAAATAAAAAAAATTACAAGAATTTTAAACTAATTACACCTAATCTAAGCCCCCTAATAAAATAACAAAGCCCCCCAAAATAAAAAAATGCCCTACCCTATACTAAATTACAAAAGTAATCAGCTCTATTACCTTACCAGCCCTGAACAGGGCCTTTTGCGGGGGCATGCCCCATAGAAAACAGCTCTTTTGCCTGTAAAAAAAAACACAATACCCCCCCCCACATTACAACCCACCACCCACATACCCCTACTCTAACCCAAACCCCCCTTAAATAAACCTAACACTACCCCCCTGAAGATCTCTCTACCGTGTCTTCACCCAGCGGGCCGAAGTCTTCATCCGATCGGGCAGAAGAGGACATCCAGACCGGCAGAAGTCTTCATCCAAGCGGGGCAAGAAGAGGTCTTCCATCCATCAGAAGTCTTGATCCAGGCGGCATCTTCTCTGTTCATCCATCCGGAGCGGAGCGGCAGCATCCTGAAGACATCCCACGCAGAGCATCCTCTTCTTTCTTGATCCGACGACTAGGTGACTGTACCTTTAAGTGACGTCATCCAAGATGGCGTCCCTTGAATTCCGATTGGCTGATAGGATTCTATCAGCCAATCGGAATTAAGGTAGGAAAAATCTGATTGGCTGATTTAATCAGCCAATCAGATTCAAGTTCAATCCGATTGGCTGATGGAATCAGCCAATCAGATTGACCTCGCATTCTATTGGCTGTTCCGATCAGCCAATAGAATGCGAGCTCAATCTGATTGGCTGATTGGATCAGCCAATCGGATTGAACTTGAATCTGATTGGCTGATTGAATCAGCCAATCAGATTTTTCCTACCTTAATTCCGATTGGCTGATAGAATCCTATCAGCCAATCGGAATTCAAGGGACGCCATCTTGGATGACGTCACTTAAAGGTACAGTCACCTAGTCGTCGGATCAAGAAAGAAGAGGATGCTCTGCGTGGGATGTCTTCAGGATGCTGCCGCTCCGCTCCGGATGGATGAACAGAGAAGATGCCGCCTGGATCAAGACTTCTGATGGATGGAAGACCTCTTCTTGCCCCGCTTGGATGAAGACTTCTGCCGGTCTGGATGTCCTCTTCTGCCCGATCGGATGAAGACTTCGGCCCGCTGGGTGAAGACACGGTAGAGAGATCTTCAGGGGGGTAGTGTTAGGTTTATTTAAGGGGGGTTTGGGTTAGAGTAGGGGTATGTGGGTGGTGGGTTGTAATGTGGGGGGGGGGTATTGTGTTTTTTTTTACAGGCAAAAGAGCTGTTTTCTATGGGGCATGCCCCCGCAAAAGGCCCTGTTCAGGGCTGGTAAGGTAATAGAGCTGATTACTTTTGTAATTTAGTATAGGGTAGGGCATTTTTTTATTTTGGGGGCTTTGTTATTTTATTAGGGGGCTTAGATTAGGTGTAATTAGTTTAAAATTCTTGTAATTTTTTTTATTTTTTGTAATTTAGTGTTTGTTTTTTTTGTACTTTAGTTTAGTTTATTTCATTGTATTTAATTGTAGGTACTTGTAGTTAATTTATTTAATGATAGTGTAGTGTTAGGTTTAATAGTAACTTAGGTTAGGATTTATTTTACAGGTAATTTTGTAATTATTTTAACTAGGTAGCTATTAATTAGTCAATAACTATTTAATAGCTATTGTACCTAGTTAAAATAAATACAAAGTTGCCTGTAAAATAAATATAAATGCTAAAATAGCTACAATGTAACTATTAGTTATATTGTAGCTATATTAGGGTTTATTTTACAGGTAAGTATTTAGTTTTATATAGGATTAATTTATTTAGTTAATTTAATGACAGTGTAGTGTTAGGTGTAATTGTAACTTAGGTTAGGGTTTATTTTACAGGTAAATTTGTATTTATTTTAGCTAGGTAGTTATTAACTATTTAATAGCTATTGTACCTAGTTAAAATAAATACAAAGTTGCCTGTAAAATAAATATAAATCCTAAAATAGCTACAATGTAACTATTAGTTATATTGTAGCTATATTAATAGCTAGTAGGGGGCTTAGATTAGGTGTAATTAGTTTAAAATTATTGCAATATTTTATTATTTTTGCTAATTTAGTGTTTGTTTGTTTTTTTGTACTTTTCTGATGGATGGAAGACCTCTTCTTGCCCCGCTTGGATGAAGACTTCTGCCAGTCTGGATGTCCTCTTCTGCCCCATCGGATGAAGACTTCGGCCCGGCTGGGTGAACACGACTCAAGGTAGGGAGATCTTCAGGGGGGTAGTGTTAGGTTTATTTAAGGGGGGTTTGGGTTAGAGTAGGGGTATGTGGGTGGTGGGTTGTAATGTGGGGGGGGGGGGTTGTGTTTTTTTTTACAGGCAAAAGAGCTGTTTTCTTTGGGGCATGCCCCGCAAAAGGCCCTGTTCAGGGCTGGTAAGGTAATAGAGCTGTTAACTTTTGTAATTTAGTATAGGGTAGGGCATTTTTTTTATTTTGGGGGGCTTTGTTATTTTATTAGGGGGCTTAGATTAGGTGTAATTAGTTTAAAATTCTTGTAATATTTTTTTATTTTTTGTAATTTAGTGGGGGGGGGGTTGTACTTTAGTTTAGTTTTTTAATTGTATTTAATTGTAGGTACTTGTAGTTAATTTATTTAATGATAGTGTAGTGTTAGGTTTAATTGTAACTTAGGTTAGGATTTATTTTACAGGTAATTTTGTAATTATTTTAACTAGGTAGCTATTAAACAGTAAATATCTATTTAATAGCTATTGTACCTAGTTAAAATAAATACAAAGTTGCCTGTACAATAAATATAAATGCTAAAATAGCTACAATGTAACTATTAGTTATATTGCAGCTATATTAGGGTTTATTTTACAGGTAAGTCTTTAGTTTTATATAGGATTCATTTATTTAGTTAATTTAATGATAGTGCAGTGTTAGGTGTAATTGTAACTTAGGTTATGATTTATTTTACAGGTAAATTTGTATTTATTTTAGCTAGGTAGTTATTAAATAGTTATTAACTATTTAATAGCTATTGTACCTAGTTAAAATAAATACAAAGTTGCCTGTAAAATAAATATAAATCCTAAAATAGCTACAATGTAACTATTAGTTATATTGAAGCTATATTAATAGCTAGTAGGGGGCTTAGATTAGGTGTAATTAGTTTAAAATTATTGTAATATTTTATTATTTTTTGTAATTTAGTGTTTGTTTGTATTTTGGTACTTGTATGATGGATGGAAGACCTCTTCTTGCCCCGCTTGGATGAAGACTTCTGCCGGTCTGGATGTCCTCTTCTGCCCCATCGGATGAAGACTTCGGCCCGGCTGGGTGAACACGACTCAAGGTAGGGAGATGTCAGGATATACATCTCTGCCATATACACTATCCTTGGTTGTACTGTTCCTTTAAGGATCACTGCTTCTCATACCTGTCTCCACCCTATTTAAGGCACACCTGTTTCAATCATTCTTTGCTTAGTATTGATATACACTTCAATTGCCTAGCCAGTTTTGTCTGAACTCTGCTCACTCAAATTTGCTACCAGCAACTTTTTTCTTTGGATTCAAGTTTTGTCACGAACTTTGCTGCTGTTGCTTTTTACTTGCAACCTTCAGTTTCCTCTGAAACTCCTGTGATTTACTAACCTCCACTTGAATTGTTTTCTTATAATTACCTTGGACGCTCCTGTCTCCTGTCTCAGCACTTCCACGGAGCTCCGCAACTACCGCGGTGACGTCACACGCCAGCTGCTCTCTCTCTCGCTACTCAGCTCTAGCCTGCTCTTCCGACTACGCTGTAAGTGTTACTACTTCTGACTCTCAGCCTTGATATCTGCCAGCACTATAACGCTTACCATTATAATATCCTCAAAATGCATATGTCTTCTTGTCAGTGTTCTTTCGTTTATTTAACATAGTTCCAACCTACGCATATATCTACTCTCATATGTTATTCTCCATGTTTTACTTACAAAAGCCTGCTGAAACTTCATATCATTACTCATCGTTCATTCTGACCATTAATGTCTTATAAATTTGGGTATTCTGATTTAACATCTTACCGGAGGAAGTGTGTTTCATGTTTTCACTGCAGACTAGAGTGTAGCCACTCTTTTCAGCCTGCAATAGGGTTAACATAGCGAATCTCCTCCTTTACATTAATTACAGCCTGCTGATACAGGAAAGCCGCCTTCACACATCCTGTGACTATTGTGGTTTTTAGTATCTTCTTGCTACATACACTCTCTATTGTTGCCACCTTCCATCTCAGCAGTTGTGATTCACCTGACCTGTTCAAAATACTGTGTCTTTATTTAGATTTCCTAAACCAGTGTGACAGAATACTAAGCCCTTTAAAACCTATGGATCCAGCTGAGATTAACACTCACATGCAGGCATTAACACAAAGAGTAGATTTGATAACAAATGGTTTAAACGCATTAAAAGTGGAGAATGATAACCTTAAAGCATACATTAGGGATGTAGTAGACAAAAGAACACATATATATGAACCCCAGGTTAGTCCTCCAGATTGTTTCCATGGAGACAGGACTCTCTACAGAGAGTTTAAAAATGCATGCCTGTTATTGTTTGCTTTAAGACCTCATACCTACCCAAATGATAGGATTAGAGTACTCACGACCATATCTTACCTTAGAGGTGAACCCCGTACATGGGCAAACACTTATTTTGAGAATAACGAAGAGATATTGAATTCTTTGGATAATTTTTTTGTCTCAATGGATCAATTGTATGAGGATCCATACAAACAGCTTACAGCTGAAAACGCCATGCGTGGCCTTAAACAAAAGAAGAGGGTAGTCGAAGACTACATCACAGAATTTAAAAAATGGGCAAAGGACTCTCAATGGAACAATCTGTCCCTTAGGAACCAGTTCAGACTCGGCCTCTCTGAGGGAATAAAAGACGAGTTGTCTCGCACAGATATCCCAGATACCTTAGAAGAGCTCATGTCACTTAGTATTACAATAGATAGGCGCCTCAGGGAAAGGTACCAAGAAAAGACTGGGCATGACTCTAACCCTAGGAAAACTTCCTACCCCACACATGCCTCTTCCCTACACAAAAACACTCCTGAACCCATGGACATTGCCTTCATCAAAGGACCTTTATCTCCTCAAGAGAAGCTCAGACGTCGTTCCAATAATCTATGCCTGTACTGTGGCTCTGACGAACACACTGTGAAAGACTGCCCTTCCCTCCTAAAACAAAACAAGGGTAAGACCTTAACAGACTTTTATTGTTGTACTACTCAACAGAGTTCAGTTACTTACATAAAAATCCCTCTTCTGTTACAGTGGGAACAACTTCGTCTTCACGCCACAGCGATAATTGATTCTGGTGCCACGGCTTCCTATATAGATAAGGAATTTTGCACCGTAAATAAAATACCACTGATGCAGAAACAGTCTCCTGTTTATTTGAGAGGGATAGATGGAAAAAATATTTCTTCTGGGCCTGTTGAATTTCATACCATACCCCTACTTGTGGTCTCTCATGATCAGCATAGAGAATATGTCTCTTTCGATGTAATAAATTGCCCGGTCTCTCAGGTGGTTTTGGGGATGCAATGGTTGCATACACACAACCCACAGATAGACTGGTCCAATTCCACACTTAATTACAATTCATCATACTGCCAAAGTACTTGTCTCCCCAGTACAGTATTACAAATTTCTGACACTCAGGACATACCACCCATACCAGAGGTTTATAGCGATTTTTCTGATGTTTTTAGCAAAAAGGAGGCAGAGAGTCTGCCTCCGCATAGAAAATACGACTGCCCCATAGACATACTCCCTGGGTCAGAGATCCCTATTGGGCACATATTTCCTTTATCTCATACTGAGCTAAAACACCTAAAAACATATTTAGAAGAGAACCTTAGAAAAGGGTTCATCAGACCCTCGACCTCGCCGGCTGGGGCCGGAATATTTTTTGTTAAAAACAAAGACGGCACTCTTAGACCTATAGTCGATTACCGTCAGCTAAATAAAATTACGGTAAAAAACCGCTACCCTTTACCCCTCATACCAGAGCTTATTGAGAGACTAGAGGGAGCTAAGTTTTTTACAAAATTGGATTTAAGGGGTGCATACAACCTTCTCCGAATAAGATCAGGAGACGAATGGCTGACTGCGTTCCGAACCCGTTATGGTTTATTCGAGTACGTAGTCATGCCATTCGGGTTGTGTAATGCGCCTGCTGCTTTTCAGCACTTAATAAATGATCTTTTTAGAGACCTCCTTGATGTCAACATAGTCATATACCTAGATGATATTCTCATCTACTCAAAAACTTTAGAACAGCACATTCTACATGTGAGGCAAGTTCTTTCCCGGCTTAGAAGCAATTTCCTCTATGCAAAAGCTGAAAAATGTGTTTTCAATTCCCAGACCATATCTTTCCTTGGATATGAAATATCCCCTTCAGGAATTTTTATGGAGAATAAAAAAATTGAAGCAGTACTGAACTGGCCTACCCCAAAGACCAGACGCCAGGTTCAATCCTTTATGGGATTCGCAAACTTCTACCGTAAGTTTATCAAAGATTTTTCTAAACTGGCAACTCCTCTAACCACACTCACAAAAGTCAAGATTCCATTCAAGTGGACTCAAGACTGTCAATCAGCTTTTGATACACTCAAACAGAAATTCACCAGTGCACCCATTCTACGTTTTCCTGACCCAAAACTTCAGTTCATTTTAGAGGTTGATGCATCCAACTTCGCAATTGGAGCAGTACTATCACAACGGGAGAATCTAGATAAACCTCTCCATCCTGTCGGTTTTTATTCCAGGACCTTAAACATCTCTGAACAAAACTATCCTATCGGGGATAAAGAACTACTTGCAATTAAACTATCCCTGGAACATTGGCGACATCTTTTAGAGGGTACTACCTACCCTACTCTTATCTATACTGATCACCGTAACCTTCAATATTTAAAAACCTCCCGAACACTCACCTCCCGTCAAGTTAGATGGAATTTGTTTTTCTCACGTTTTAATTTCCTTATTACCTATCGACCTTCAACAAAAAATCAGAAAGCTGATGCACTTTCTCGCATACCACCTGAGTCCATCTCACAACCATCTCAACAAAGTATAATTCCTTCGGAAAATTTCCTCTGTTTCACATACGACACCAGGCCTATTATTCATACCGAACAACAGAAGGATTCTTTAAAACCACTACAGGAACTGCAGTTGAAGTCCGATGGATGTTATTATCATGGCTCCCGTTTATACATTCCTCCCATACTCCGTCTACCTCTGCTGGAATCATTACATGACTCTCCACTCGCTGGTCACCCTGGTATAAAAAAGACCCTGGAATTAGCGAAAAGGAGTTATTGGTGGCCAAATATGACTGCCGATGTATTCCAACATGTCCACTCCTGCAGCATTTGTACCATATCAAAAAGGAATAAACAACCACCATATGGACTTTTACTGCCTTTACCTACTCCTAAGACACCGTGGTCCGAAATTGCTCTCGATTTTATAGTCGACCTACCTCTTTCCTCAAGGAACAACACCATCATGGTTGTAGTGGATCTTTTCACAAAAATGTGTCATTTTATCCCGTACCATAAACTACCTACCTCAATAGAAACTGTTCAGCTTCTTATTTCTAATGTCATCAAGCTGCATGGCCTCCCAAAGACCGTTTTAAGTGACAGAGGCACTCAATTCTCCAGTAAACTCTGGTCAGAGTTCTGCAAACTCTTCCATATTGACAGGCGGCTTACAACCGCATACCATCCCCAGTCAAATGGACAGACCGAACGCTGTAACCAATGGCTGGAACAATTCCTAAGGTCTTTTTGTTCCTCTGAACAACATCTTTGGGCGGGCTTACTACCATACGCTGAATTTTGCTATAACAACACCTTACATGCCACCACTAATCAAACTCCATTCTACTCGAATTACGGATTTCATCCAACATTCCAATTGTATCCTACTCAAGATTCTTCTTCTCCTTCAATCGCTGAGCTTTCCCAAAGCATTTCCTCGAATTTCACTCGTATTGAATCCTCCATTGAAAACGCAAAAAGGCTCTATAAACGGTACTACGACAGACGCAGGACAGCTCCTCCAAAATATGAAGTAGGTGACTTGGTATGGCTTTCTACAAAACATTTACGTATGAACACTCCATGCAGGAAGTTATCTCCACTCTTTGTTGGTCCTTATCCCATAGCTCATATCGTCAATGCCAATGCTGTTCGTCTCACCCTACCTCCTACTATGAAAATCCACCCGACATTTCATGTCTCCCTTCTGAAACCTTACCGGGCAGTGAGGGGTTCCGCCTCATCTTCTTCTCTTCCTCTGGTTTCTGTCGACCCTGATATCGAATATGAGGTTCAATCCATCAAAGATTCCCGCATGATGAATGGGGTTTTACAGTACCTCGTAAGCTGGAAGGGTTACCCACCTGATGAGGATTCCTGGGAACCCTCTGTTAACATCTCCGCACCCAGGTTGGTGTCTCGTTTTCATCAACGGCATCCCGACTCTCCTGGACCCTGAGCTCCGGAGTCGCTCTTAGAAGGGGGGATCCTGTCAGGATATACATCTCTGCCATATACACTATCCTTGGTTGTACTGTTCCTTTAAGGATCACTGCTTCTCATACCTGTCTCCACCCTATTTAAGGCACACCTGTTTCAATCATTCTTTGCTTAGTATTGATATACACTTCAATTGCCTAGCCAGTTTTGTCTGAACTCTGCTCACTCAAATTTGCTACCAGCAACTTTTTTCTTTGGATTCAAGTTTTGTCACGAACTTTGCTGCTGTTGCTTTTTACTTGCAACCTTCAGTTTCCTCTGAAACTCCTGTGATTTACTAACCTCCACTTGAATTGTTTTCTTATAATTACCTTGGACGCTCCTGTCTCCTGTCTCAGCACTTCCACGGAGCTCCGCAACTACCGCGGTGACGTCACACGCCAGCTGCTCTCTCTCTCGCTACTCAGCTCTAGCCTGCTCTTCCGACTACGCTGTAAGTGTTACTACTTCTGACTCTCAGCCTTGATATCTGCCAGCACTATAACGCTTACCATTATAATATCCTCAAAATGCATATGTCTTCTTGTCAGTGTTCTTTCGTTTATTTAACATAGTTCCAACCTACGCATATATCTACTCTCATATGTTATTCTCCATGTTTTACTTACAAAAGCCTGCTGAAACTTCATATCATTACTCATCGTTCATTCTGACCATTAATGTCTTATAAATTTGGGTATTCTGATTTAACATCTTACCGGAGGAAGTGTGTTTCATGTTTTCACTGCAGACTAGAGTGTAGCCACTCTTTTCAGCCTGCAATAGGGTTAACATAGCGAATCTCCTCCTTTACATTAATTACAGCCTGCTGATACAGGAAAGCCGCCTTCACACATCCTGTGACTATTGTGGTTTTTAGTATCTTCTTGCTACATACACTCTCTATTGTTGCCACCTTCCATCTCAGCAGTTGTGATTCACCTGACCTGTTCAAAATACTGTGTCTTTATTTAGATTTCCTAAACCAGTGTGACAGGAGATCTTCAGGGGGGTAGTGTTAGGTTTATTTAAGGGGGGTTTGGGTTAGAGTAGGGGTATGTGGGTGGTGGGTTGTAATGTGGGGGGGGGATTGTGTTTTTTTTTTTACAGGCAAAAGAGCTGTTTTCTTTGGGGCATGCCCCGCAAAGGGCCCTGTTCAGGGCTGGTAAGGTAATATAGCTGTTAACTTTTGTAATTTAGTATAGGGTAGGGCATTTTTTTTATTTTGGGGGGCTTTGTTATTTTATTAGGGGGCTTAGATTAGGTGTAATTAGTTTAAAATTCTTGTAATATTTTTTTATTTTTTGTAATTTAGTGTTTGGTTTTTTTTGTAATTTAGTGGGGGGGTTTTGTACTTTAGTTTATTTAATTGTAGATAATTGTAGGTACTTGTAGTTAATTAGGTTTAATTGTAACTTAGGTTAGGATTTATTTTACAGGTAATTTTGTAATTATTTTAACTAGGTAGCTATTAATTAGTCAATAACTATTTAATAGCTTTTGTACCTAGTTAAAATAAATACAAAGTTGCCTGTAAAATAAATATAAATGCTAAAATAGCTACAATGTAACTATTAGTTATATTGCAGCTATATTAGGGTTTATTTTACAGGTAAGTATTTTGTTTTAAATATGATTCATTTATTTAGTTAATTTAATGATAGTGTAGTGTTAGGTGTTAGTGTAACTTAGGTTAGGATTTATTTTACAGGTAAATTTGTATTTATTTTAGCTAGGTAGTTATTAAATAGTTATTAACTATTTAATAACTATTGTACCTAGTTAAAATAAATACAAAGTTGCCTGTAAAATAAAAATAAATCCTAAAATAGCTACAAAGTAACTATTAGTTATATTGCAGCTATCTTAGGGTTTATTTTACAGGTAAGTCTTTAGTTTTAAATAGGATTCATTTATTTAACTATAGTAAACTTATTTCGTTTTATTTAAATTATATTTAAGTTAGGGGGTGTTAGGGTTAGGGTTAGACTTAGGTTTAGGGGTTAATAACCTTATTATAGTAGCGGCGACGATGGGGGCGGGAGATTAGGGGTTAATAATTGTAGGTAGGTGGCGGCGATGTTAGGGAGGGCAGATTAGGGGTTAATAAAATGTATTATAGTGTTTGCGAGGCAGGAGTGCGGCGGTTTAGGGGTTAATACATTTATTATAGTGGCGGCGATTTGCGGTCGGCAGATTAGGGGTTAATACTTGTAGTTAGATTGCGGCGAGGTTGGGGGGAGGCAGATTAGGGGTTAATAACTATAATGTAGGGGTCGGCGGTGTTAGGGACAGCAGATTAGGGGTTAATAGCTATAATGTAGGCGGCGGCGATATCGGGTCGGCAGATTAGGGGTTAATACTTGTAGTTAGATTGCGGCGACGTTGGGGGGAGGCAGATTAGGGGTTAATAACTATAATGTAGGGGTCGGCGGTGTTAGGGACAGCAGATTAGGGGTTAATAGCTATAATGTAGGCGGCGGCGATATCGGGTCGGCAGATTAGGGGTTAATACTTGTAGTTAGATTGCGGCGACGTTGGGGGAGGCAGATTAGGGGTTAATAACTATAATGTAGGGGTCGGCGGTGTTAGGGACAGCAGATTAGGGGTTAATAGCTATAATGTAGGCGGCGGCGATATCCGATCGGCAGATTAGGGGTTAAATAATGTTATTATAGGGTTTGCGATGTGGGGGGGGCCTCGGTTTAGTGGTTCATAGGTAGTTTATGGGTGTTAGTGACTTAGTGTACTAAATGGGTGTTAGTGTAGTAAAAACATACCGAATTTCGGAACGGAATAGAACCGAATTCAGCCGAATCCGAATAAATCCGAAACGAATTTATTCGGATCCGAATAAATCCAAAACGAATTTATTCAAATTTTGCCGAATCAGATTCGATCCGAAACGAAATTCTAAAAGTCCGAATCGATCCGAACCGAAAACGAACCGAATTTTTTAGCGGTGCACATGTCTACTTCTGTTCTTAAGCCTTCTACTTCTTTATTCAGTTCTGCAAAAATCTCTATACAGTAATGTCCCCATTGTTGGAATATTTAATCTAAGACCAAATACAGCAGAGAAATGTTTTATGATTTGAAAAGCTTACCATGCACATCAATGAGTCCCAGAGCTTGGTATATTTCTTCAAGGTGACAGGCTTATTTTATTCTTCCTTTTAAACAAGCCAAGTATGTAAGCATAGGTTATTGTGGATTAAATAAACAATACAGCAGACATCTTCAGTCAGGGCATTTAGATAATTTTCTAATATATTATACAGGAACAAGAAGAAAGTGACAAAAGGTCAGCAGAGCATAGACTGTATTTTTGTGTGGGTGAAATAGTCTTTCTGCACAGTATGCCTACTGCAGTAGCTATGTCAGGTTAGGTCAGGTTGTTGTAGCTAAGTAAAAAAACTTACCTACAGCTTTTCTGTAGCCATTGTTTTCTGGTACTGGTTAACTTTGTTTAATTTTCTTGTGGAAACCCACTTCTAATCTATGTCTCTTTCAATCAGCATGCTTATATAGTAACTGACATTGCCCAGCTGTTTAATTTCAACTTCTTTGTCCAGATGATGTTCTATTTCTGTGCTGTCTTTCTTATCTTACCGAAAAATAAAGAGATCATCAGCATATGTCTACCTGCCTTCTCTGTGGCATGTATAAAGGCAGGAGTCAGCTTTACTCTTTACAAAACCTTGACTTGTAAGCATCTTGTTTTTCATTCCAGGTTCTTGCTGCTTGCTTCAAGCCATAGAGGGGTCAATTTATCAAGCTCTGTATGGAGCTTGATGCCCCATGTTTCCGGCGAGCCTTCAGAAGTTATGAAGCGGCGGTCACAAAGACCGATGCTCCATAACCTGTCCGCCTGCTCTGATGAGGCGGACAGAAATCAACCTGATCGAATACGATCAGGTTGATTGACACCCCCTGCTAGCGGCCGATTGGCCGCAAATCTGCAGGGGGCGGCATTGCACCAGCAGTTCACAAGAACTGCTGGTGCAATGATAAAAGCCGACAGCGTACGCTATATTGTATCATGTCCGTCTGCACTTTAATAAATTTACCTCAGAGCCTCTTCTGAAGCTTACACACAAAATACTTATTCTTGTCACATACAAATCGTGGAGGTTGTTGCATGTAAGACTCTTCTTCTATTTCTCCATGTAGAAACAAATGGCTAGATTACGAGTTGTGCGTTAGGGTAAAAAAGCAGCGTTAACAGGTCCTAACGCTGCTTTTTTATGGCTGCTGGTATTACAAGTCTTGCAGGTTTAGGGGCACCGCATGCTTTTTTGGCCTTACCGCAAACCGACGTAAACTTTGCAAACCCTTTTTTCTATGGGACTTCCATAGCGCCGGTATTACGAGTCTGTCCTGGGAGGCCAAAAAGTGAGCGGTACAGCCTCTACCTCCAAGATTCCTAACGTTCTAAAGTCAGTAGTTATGAGTTTTACACTACAACGCCATAGCACAAAACTCATAACTAAAGTGCTAAAAAGTACACTAACACCCATAAACTACCTATTAACCCCTAAATCGAGGCCCTCCCGCATCGCAAACACTATAATAACATTTTTAACCCCTAATCTGCCGCTCCAGACATTGCCACCACTATAATAAACATATTAACCCCTAAACTGCTGCACTCGCGCCTCGCAAACACTAGTTAAATAATATTAACCCCTAATCTGCTGCCCCTTACAACATCGCCGCCACCTACATTATACTTATTAACCTCTAATCTTCCGCTCCGGACAACGCCGCAACCTACATTATATTTATTAACCCCTAACCTGCTGCCCCCAAAATCGCCGCCACCTACCTACATTTATTGACCCCCTAATCTGCCATCCCTAACGTCGCCGCCACTATATTAAATTTATTAACCCCTATACCTAAGTCTAACCCTAACACCCCCTAACTTAAATATAATTTAAATAAATCTAAATAAAATTCATATCATTAACTACATTATTCTTATTTAAAACTAAATACTTACCTGTAAAATAAACCCTAAGCTAGCTAATATAACTAATAGTTATATTGTAGCTAGCTTAGGGTTTATTTTTATTTTACAGGCAAGTTTGTATGTATTTTAACTAGGTAGACTAGTTAGTAAATAGTTATTAACTATTTAATAATGACCTAGCTAAAATAAATACAAATTTACCTGTAAAATAAAAACTAACCTAAGTTACAATAATACTTAACCTTACACTATAATTAAATACATTCCCTACATTAAATACAATTAAATAAATTAAATTAAATTAGCTAAATCACAAAAAAAACTAAATTACAGAAAATAAAAAAAATTACAGATCTTTAAACTAATTACACCTAATCTAATAGCCCTATCAAAATAAAAAAGCCCCCCCAAAATAAAAAAAAAAACCCTAGCCTAAACTAAACTACCAATAACCCTTTAAAGGGCCTTTTGCGGGACATTGCCCCAAAGAAATCAGCTATTTTTCCTGTAACAAAAAAATACAAACACCCCCTCAACAGTTAAACCCACCACCCACACATCCAACCCCCCAAATAAAATACTAACTAAAAAAACATAAGCTCCCCATTGCCCTGAAAAGAGCATTTGTATGGGCATTGCCCTTAAAAGGGCATTTAGCTCTATTGCGGCCCAAAGTCCCTAATCTAAAAAATAAACCCACCCAATACACCCTTAAAAAAATCCTAATACTAACCCCCGAAGATTCACTTACCGGGAGAAGTCTTCATCCAAGCGGCAAGATATCCTCAATGAAGCCGGCAGAAGTGGTCCTCCAGACGGGCAGAAGCCTTCATCCAGACGGCATCTTTTATCTTCATCCTTCCGGCGCGGAGTGGGTCCATCTTCAAGACATCCGACGCGGAGCATTCTCTTCTTCCGATGGCTTCTTCGTAATGAATATCACTCTAAGTGACGTCATCCAAGATGGCATCCCTTAGATTCCGATTGGCTGATAGAATTCTATCAGCCAATCGGAATTAAGGTAGAAAAAAATGCTATTGGCTGATGCAATCAGCCAATTGGATTGAACTTCAATCCTATTGGCTGATCCAATCAGCCAATAGGATTGAGCTTGCATTCTATTGGCTGATTGGAACAGCCAATAGAATGCCAGCTCAATCCTATTGTCTGATTGCATCAGCCAATAGGATTTTTTCAACCTTAATTCCGATTGGCTGATAGAATTCTATCTGGAGGACCACTTCTGCCCGTCTGGAGGATCACTTATGCTGGCTTCATTGAGGACATCTTACCGCTTGGATAAAGACTTAATAACTAGTCTTACCTAGTTAAAATAAATACAAACTTGCTTGTAAAATAAAAATAAACCCTAAGCTATCTACAATGTAACTATTAGTTATATTGTAGCTAGCTTAGGGTTTATTTTATAGGTAAGTACTTAGTTTTAAATAGGAATAATGTAGTTAATGATAGGAATATTTATTTATATTTATTTAAATTATTTTTAAGTTAGGGGGTGTCAGGGCGAGGTTTAGGGGTTAATAAATTTAATATAGTGGCGGCGACGTTGGGGACGGCAGATTAGGGGTTAATAAGTATAGGTAGGTTGCGGCAACATTGGGGGCAGCAGATTAGGGGTTAATAAAAATAATGTGGGTTCAGTGATGTTGGGGGCAGCAGATTAGGGATTAATAAGTATAATGTAAGTGTCAACGGTGTCCGGAGCGGTAGATTAGGGGTTAATAAGAATAATATAGGTGTCGGCGATGTCGGGGGTGGCAGATTAGGGGTTAATAAATGTAAGATTAGGGGTGTTTAGACTCTGGGTTCATGTTAGGGTGTTAGGTGTAAACATAAAATGTGTTTCCCCATAGGAATCAATGGGGCTGCGTTACGGAGCTTTACGCTGCTTTTTTGCAGGTGTTAGACTTTTTCTTAGCCGGCTCTCCCCATTGATGTCTATGGGGAAATCGTGCACAAGCACGTACGACCAGCTCACTGCTGACTTAAGCAGCGCTGATATTGGAGTGAGATATGGAACTCAATTTTGCTCTACGCTCACTTCTTGCCTTTTAATGCCGGGTTTATAAAAACCCGTAATACCAGCGCTGTAGGAAAGTGAGTGGTGAGAAAAAACTGCTTGTTAGCACCACACAGCCTCTAACGGAAAACTCGTAATCTAGACGCCTGTCTTTACATCGAGGTGTTCTACTTGCACCTGTGTGGAGGCTGCTAAAGTCAAGAGTAGTCTTATTGTGGAATGCTTTACTACTGGTGCAAACACAATGCCTTAGTCCTTACCATAGTTTTTAGGAGTAGCCTTTTGCGACTAGCCTGACCTTTTACCTCTGTATTTCCCCTTCTGCATCTTGCTTTTCTTTAATAACTTATTTGCAGCCTATAACTTTCTTACCTTTGGGTAGTTTGTTAAGACTCCATGTTTTGTTTTTCTGCAAAGATTCTATTTATTCTATTGCTGCATTTTCCCACTTGTTTTCCTCTGCAGCAGGTATCTGATCTACATTCTTCCATGATGCTGGTTTATATGGCAATACTGATCTTGCAAGCTTCTATCTGAACCTTTTAAAGTGGACAATGCTGCATAGAGTGACCCTCTTTGTCTTAGGGCTCAGTATTCTGTACCCCTTACTTCTTGGAGCATAGCTGACCATGATCTCCTTGTCAGATCTGGGGTTTAGCCTAGATTTTCTCTGTCTGTGCGTAGGCCTTACATCCAAATACTCTAAGATGTCCCACACTTGGTGATATTCCATGCATTTTTTCAGTAGTTTTGTTTGGGAGCTTATTTTGAATGAATGTATATGGCTGTCAGCACAGCTTCTCCCCAATGTTCATCAGACAGTCCTGCATCTAGAAGCATGCATCTCACCATGTCCATTTTGTTCTGGTGTATAGGCATTTGTGAGCCTGTGTTCTATTCCCTGTTCTCTCAGGTATGTCTCTGTGTGTTGTGACAGGTACTCACCACCATTGTCACTTTGAATTGCTCTGGGCTTCCTGTTGAACTTGTTTCCCACCTTTGCAACATAATCTCTGAGTATTTGCAGCATTAGGGATTTCTCCTTCAGCAAGTAGATAACACTGTGCCTAGAGAAATAATCTATAAAAGGGAGTACATAACGATTTCCCCCAGTTGAGGCTGGTTGGTTTCAGCCACATATATCAGTATATTTTAGCTCAAGAGGCTTCCTTGAATGTCTTTTTCACTGTTTAAGTATTGAGGGTTTAGTGGCCTTCCCTTTTATGCATGTTATGCAATTTTGTCTATTAGAAGCACACTCCTGTATAATAATGTTCCTTAAAACATTTTTCTTTATCAGATTTTGTCTGGGATATGAGTCACGGTGTGCAAAGCATCTGTGACAAATTGCTGAGCAGTTGCTTTCTGTGAATTTCTTAGCAACATTTTCTTTCTCTTCCCGCAAATCTAGAACAAATGCTCCATCCTTTTTCAAAACCTTTGCAATACATATAACCTTTAAAAGAGACTGACCATGCTTTATTGTTCAAAAGTACATAAAAGCCTATACTTGTGTTGATACCCTTAGCATGCTTGATTTTAAACTGAGAAACAAATTCCACATCATTTACGATTATATCTTCATAAGTATCCCCTGCCTTACACTGTAGAGATAATTTGCCTTTGCAACTAAATTTCTATCAGCTAGATACACTGATCCCTTTGCATCTGTATCAAATTCATCATAAGAATTAATGATAGATGTCATGTGAGTTGACGCCCTACTATTGATAATCCAGTGAGTACTGGAAATGTTAGAATCTGGAAATTGATGTTCTCTGTTAACTGGAGGTGACCTATTTTATTACATTTAAAGCATTTTACTATATTAATTTTCTGGGGTACTCTCCTTTGATCTATTTGGCCCTTAAAATTGTTGCTTCTGGGCTTCATTTGATACAGAGGCCATCTCGCTCTATTTTATCATCAGGTAAACATTGAATAATACCATTTTGTGCCTGAAAGGGACAGTCTACTCCAGAATATTTATTGTTTTAAAAGATAGACAATCCCTTTATTACCCATTCCCTAGTTTTGCATAACCAACACAGTTTAATTAATATACTTTTTACCTCTGTGATTATCTTGTATCTAATCCTCTGCAAACTGCCCCTTATTTCAGTTCTTTTGACAGACTTGCATTTTAGCCAATCAGTGTGGGCTCCCAGGAACTCCACATGCGTGAGCTCAGTGTTATCTATATGAAACACATGAACTAACACCCTCTAGTGGTGAAAACCTGTCAAAATGCCCTGAGCTAAGAGGTGGCCTTCAAGGGCTTAGAAATTAGCATATGAACCTCCTAGATTTAGCTTTCAACTAAGAATACCAAGAGAACAAAGCAAAATTGGTGATAGAAGTAAATTGGAAAATTGTTTAAAATGACATGCCCTATCTGAATAATGAAAGTTTGTTTTGGACTAGACTGTCCCTTTAATATCCTTTGTGTTCCATGCAGCGATCTCTGCATCTCCACTTGTAGGCGCTTACTGGTCAAGTGGAAAAAGTGCGCCTTCTACCTCAATATGGCTTTTAAAATGAAAATAATTCACTCTGGAGTTAGTTTGTGGATCAATACTTGTTACTCTCAGCCAGTGTAAAAGGAAAACAAGCTGTGTGTTTGAGTGCAGCTGTTAAACTGGTAGACAATTCTTGTTAAATGCTGGCCCATAACCCTTATGTTGGAATATTTAATCTATTAAGACCAAATATAGAAGAGCAATGTTTCATGCTTTGGAAAGCTTACCAAACACAGCAATGTTGCCACCGAGCTTGGTATATTTCTTCAAGGTAACAGTAGGCTGACCATATTGCCGCTTTAAGAAGGAACACATATGAAAAATACATATGTCAGGGTTCTTATACAAAACATTTCTTTAAACAGCCCTGAAAACAGCCCTGACATATGTATTTTTCATACGTGTCCCTTTTTAAAGTGGCAATATGGTCAGCCTAGGTAACAGGCTTACTTTATTCTTCCTTTTAAACACGTCATGATCTAAGCACAGGTTATTGTGGATTAAACATAGAAACATAGATTTTGACGGCAGATAAGAACCATAGGCTCAACAAGTCTGCCCAATATTTCCTAAAAGAATAAACTTATCTAGTTCGTGGGTTAGCCTAATGCATAAACCAGGCATTTTTGAAGGCCTCCACAGTGGGCCAGATTACAAGTGGAGCGGTATTTAATGATTCCCGCTCGAGAGCTAACTCAGCTAGAAGTAATTTTTTGTACGTGTCGGGTAGCGCTCATATTACAAGTTGAAAGTAAAAAGTTGTTGCTCGCACGCTAACCCGACAAAAAATAAAAAGCCGAAGTTAGAATATCGCATGCAGGTAAATGTATTCCGCATAGAAGTCAATGGAGCAAAAAAAGTGGAATAAACCTAACACACTATCCGTGCATTAACCCGATTGCATATTTTCAGATGCGCTAACCTGACATGAAAATATTAATATTATACATTAAAATGTTCTTCACATAGAAGAATATGTTATATTTATTCACAAATACTTTTTCTACTTATACCTTATTATATTTGTGTTCAATAAATATCTATACCTATATATATATATATATATATATATATTTATATACAAACAATTTCCAGCTCAGCCCTCCAGTCAAATGCACTCTCAGGTCTTTTCAATGGGTTCTTTAATGGAACGTTTTCGGGGTTCACAACCCCTTCATCAGCATAAACCAATAACCAAATATCACACAATTTATAGTGTATCAAAACAGTGTCTCACCAAACAAATTTGCTTCCAAAAGTGCGCCAAAATACCGAGTGTGGAACGCATCTTGCGTTCCACCGTGATCATGTCAACCGGAAGTGATGTCACTTCCGGTTTCGCGACATGATAGAAACATATGTGCATTGCTTTGTATTGCAATTAATAACAAGTTACAATGTACTCAGAATTACCTGATAGAAAATTTAAAGATGATGTCAACAAACAAAATATAATTACCTGTGATCTGCACATTAAATATTATAGTGTGAATCAATCGTCATAGTAACCGTAACTATGGTTACGAGACATCACTAAGTGAGTGTATTTATATGATAGAGAATTCTCTAGTGCAACAAACATATATAGTGACATTAATTGCTAAACATTCTGTGTCATGTCCATTCACAGCTATGTATAGTGATTTATATACATAAATACGTTAAAAAAAAGGGGAACTAAATATAAAAGTGAAAGAATAGACTTAAAGAGTGGCTGTTCTTGCTTATACTTGTTATCAAAACATGTAGCAATGTGCACTGCCAACTGCATAGTGCATGTACTTTATACAGGCAGTGTGTCAATAAATCGTTTTGCAACATTATTCTGTTGTGTATTACCCTAAATGTAAAAATACATAAACGATGTACTGTGGCTAGTTTAGGCATGGCTTGTTATGTTAGCATTCAAACTTAGCAACTAAAAAAGTACATCTGTATCTCTGTATATTAGTAATATGACTAAGATATATGGCCCACTACAAAAAATTCACTTAATGATGCAGTGAATTCACAAAGGCATTCAAACTAGCATACTAGGATAAAGAGCGGCGTATTGAGTCATGACAATCATCATTGTACCTCTATTTCTATGTATATATTAATGTGGCCTGTAACTTTTTTATACATTATATGGTGTATGTGAATATTTCTAGACAATGTCTAGGATATAATTTCTTATGACACCATAATGAATTAGGTATCAATGTCCAACATGTAGATGACCAAGTGTGGACACATAAGGACAGTCCATCTTATAGCTTCTTAGTATTCTGTAAATAGATTGATCTTATTCCCGATTTAACGTATAAGGTGCAGAAATGGGTAATTACACCTCAGAGACCAGGCTTCCACAACCCAGATGGGGGATATGTTCCTCCACCCTGGTGTGTCGTAAGCGACCAGTTCACATCGCTCAGAAGAGCCATGAGGCTGGGAGCTAAACGTAGCCACAATGACCCTGGGTTATACCCCAAGCATGTAGCACTACCTTATACCCTTAGGTAAGATTTTTGAAATCTGGAGTAGTGTTTAATCCGCCTGGATGGATAGTCCCCAATTTAAAGATCCATTGGGCTTCCCGTTTGAGTAGTATCTTGCTTCTATCCCCTCCCCGATTAAGTGGGGGTATATGGTCGATGAGGATATAGCGGATTGAAGATACGGCATGGCCTTGCTTGACACAATGGCTTGCAACTGGTTGGTCAGAATCCCCCTGTTTAAGTGCCGATCTGATTGCGTGCCTATGGTTTGCCATTCGTTCCCGTAACGTGCCTGTGGTTTTGCCCACGTAAAAACAAGAACATGGGCAAAAGAGGGGGTACACCACGTGTGTGGTAGTGCACGTGATAGAGTGCTTGATCACGTATCTTCGATTAGTGTGTGGGTGATGAAAGGTTTTAGCACTGACCAAACCATTGCACGTTGTGCAGCCTAAACATCTATATGATCCTTTGATGTTTATTTTAGCCCCTGTGGTGTAGCTAGCTTTTTGATCAGTACGCATCAAGAGGTCTTTAAGGTTAATACCCCTCTTGAAGCCCACCATTGGTTGTACCTGTCTGGTAAATGTTAACTTCGGATCTGATGTCATAATAGGCCAATGTTGATGTAAAATACGTTCTGTATTTTTGGTAGTTGGAGTAAATGTAGTGGTCATAATAAGTTTGTTACTCGTGTCCCTCTTTGGTGTGGGCTTGATAAGTTCTTCTTGAGTGAGTGAGGATGCTGTACTCATGTTTTCTTGGATAATGGAAGGTTTATATCCCCACTCGCGGAATCTTTCTCCCACTCCTGCCAATTGGGAGACCCCAGTTTGTATCTCTGAATTGTTTCTCATGGTTCTCACAAATTGAGATCTGACTATGCCCTTCAAAAGGGCAGGAGGGTGACAGCTGTCAGCGCTCAAAATGGAGTTCCGATCGGTTTGTTTATGATAAAGGGTCGTGCCCAATTGATGTGTTTTTTTAAACACAGTCAAGTCTAGAAAATTAACGGACTGTGTGTCAACCGTCATTTTGAATTTAACATTGCTTGTGGCAGTGTTATATGTTTCAAACCAAATTTGTAGTTCCTCCATGGTCCCCCACCATACCATGAAAATGTCGTCAATATATCTGTAATAACATACTACTGCCAAATTGGTAGTGTTCCATAAATACAGATTTTCGAATTGAGACATGTACAGGTTGGCGTATGCGGGGGCCATGGAGGAACCCATGGCTGTGCCAGCTGTTTGTAACTAGAAATTACTCTCGAATCTGAAGTAATTCTTATACAAACAGAATTCTATCAAGGAAAGAAAGAATTTGATTGGTGGGCCCTCATAAAGAGGGTTATTGGTGATATGTTCCTCAACTGATTTCAGACCCTCAGTGTGGGGAATGATAGTATACAGACTGTTGACGTCCAAACAGACCAATAGGTCATCAGGTTGGATGTCAACAGTCCGTATCTTACGTATGAAGTCACCTGTATCCATGATATATGATCTTACCTCCCTAACAACAGGTTGTAGTAAGATATCCACCAGTTGTGCCACCGGCTGTGTCAAGGAGTCCCTTGCTGACACAATCGGACGGCCTGGTGGATTATCTAGAGTTTTGAGTATCTTTGGGATTGAGTATAGGATGGGTATTTTAGGATAAGTAGTGATACAGAAATCATGAATATGTTCGTATAGCCAGCCTTGTTCAAAACCCATCTGGATCAATGTATCCAATTGTATTTTAAATCTAGTAGTGGGATCATTAGGTAATACGGAATAAGTTTGTGTATCTGTCAACTGAGTCACTGTATATATATTTAATGTGTTGTTTCACACTTTTTTTGTTTTGCGAACGAAACAGTTAACCAGAGCTCATAAGTTTGCAATTGAGCTCATAAGTTTGTGTTTACTTTCAACTTGTAATATGAGCACTAAAGCCGAAAGTTTCCAATTTATTTCTATGATCAAATTTACTTCATTCCCATGATATTCTGTGTTAAAGAGATACCTAGGTAGGCATCTGGAGCACAACATGGCAGGAAATCGTGCTGCCATATAGTGCTCTTGGAAATTAATAACATTCTTGCAAAACTGCTGCAATATTATTCTCCAGAGATGGGCTGACTCGTAAGCTTACATTCTTGCTTTTCAACAAAAGATACCAAGAGAATATAAAGGTATAATAGAAGTAAATTAGAAAGTTGTTTAAAATCACATGCTCTATCTAAATCATGAAAAAAAAATGGGTTTCACATCCCTTAATTAAACTTTTTACCTTTGTGATTACCTTGTATCTAAGACTCTGCAGAAAGCCCCCATATCTGAGGGCTATTTATTTATTATCTATTGATTTTTATTTTAGCCAGTAAGAGCTGTGTCCTGCCCTGTCTTGCTGTGAAAAGCTGATTAAAAAGCATGTGATAAGAGGCTGTCTGTAGTGGCTTAGAAACAGGCAGAAAGTTAGAGGTTTAAATGTTAAAAAGTATATTAATATAATAATGTTGTTTGTGCAAAGCTGGGGAATGGGTAGTAAAGGTGTTATCTATCTTTTAAACAATAACAATTTTGGTATAGACTGTGAGGCCTTTTTATCAAGCCGTCAACCGCAAATACGCTGGAATTCTGCAGCGTATTTGTGCCGAGCCTGATTCGTCTCATTTATCAAAGCCTACAGACCGGCAAAAGTTGAAATCTGTGACGTAACATACGATCCGCCGGTCTCAGTCTGACACAGATCGATGCTTACGTCATGACAGATGTTCTGAATACAAATTTGGCACTATCTGACAACTTTTGCTAGTTATCAAACTTCTAACAGGTACGCTTGCCACTATTCCGGCCCAGCGTACTTGGTTTTCAATACGCCACCCTGGAGGCCGTGGATGCCATAGGAATCAATGGGAGTCAGAAAGCAGCAAAAGCTTATGTTCGATGCTGCCAGATATCCCATTGATTTCTATGGTAGAATAAAAGTTACGTTTACACCTAATACCCCAACGTAACCCCCGAGTCTAAACACCCCTAATCTGCCGCCCCGACATCGCCGCCACCTACATAATGTTATTAACCCCTATTCCACCGCTCCCGGACCCCACCACCACTAAATAAATATATTAACCCCTATCCCGCCGCTCCCAGACCCCGCCGCCACTAAATAAAGTTATTAACCCCTATCCTGCCGCTCCCGGAGCCCTCCGCAACTAAATAAATATATTAACCCCTATACTGCCGCTCCCAGACCCCTCCACAACTAAATAAATGTATTAACCCCTAAGCCTCTGGCCTCCCACATCACTACCACTTACTAAACCTATTAACCCCTAAACCGCCAGCCCCCCACATCGCCATAAACTAAATTAACCTTTTAACCCCTAAACCTAACAACCGGATAACTTTACATTAAAATTACAACATCCCTATCTTATAATAAATTTAAACTTACCTTTAGAAATAAAATAAACTATATTAAACTACTAATTAACCTACCCTAACTATTATTGTACAATTACATTAAACTATATTAAACTATTAAGTAACCTACCCTGTTATACTAAAATTACATTAAACTATATTAAACTATTAATTAACCTACCCTGTTATACTAAAATTACATTAAACTACAAAATAAATTAACTATATTACATATTTAAACACCTAACCCTTCTCAAATTCTTTAAATCTACAATAAAAAATAACTAAGTTACATAAAAATAACAACTAAGTTACACAAAATAAAAAACACTAAGTTACAAAAAATAATAAACACTAAATTACACAAAATAAAAAACACTAAGTTACAAAAAAATAAACCCTAAATTACACAAAATAAAAAAAATAAATGATCAAATATTTAAACTAATTACACATAATCTAATTGCCCTATGAAAATAAAAAAGCCCCCCCCCAAAAAAAAAACAAAAAAACCCCCCTAGCCTACAATAAACTACCAGTGGCCCTTAAAAGGGCCTTTTGCGGGGCATTGCCCCAAAGAAATCAGCTCTTTTACCTGTAAAAAAAATACAAACATCCCCCCAAACAGTAAAACCCACCACCCACACAACCAAACCCCCCAAATAAAAACCTATCTAAATAAACCTAAGCTCCTCATTGCCCTCATTGCCAATCAGCCAATAGGATTGAGCTCACATTCTATTGGCTATTCCAATCAGCCAATAGAATGCAAGCTCAATCCTATTGGCTGATTGGATCAGCCAATAGGATGAAAGCTCAATCCTATTGGCTGATTGCAACAGCCAATAGGATTTTTTCCACCTTAATTCCTATCGGCTGATAGAATTCTATCAGCCAATCGGAATGTAAGGGACGCCATCTTGGATGATGTCATTTAAAGGAAAACTTCATTGTTCAGAAGACGTCGAAAGAAGAGGATGCCCCACGCCGGATGTCTTGAAGATGGAGCCGCTCAGCGCCGGATGGATGAAGATAGAAGATGCCGTCTGGATGAAGACTTCTGCCTGGTTGGATGAAGACTTAGGCCCGCTTGAATGAAGACTTCTACCGGCTTCGCTGAGGACTTCTGCTGCTTCATTGAGGATGGATGTCGGGTCTTCAAAAACTGTAAGCGGATCTTTGGGTTGTTAGTGTTAGGTTTTTTAAGGTTTTATTGGGTGGGTTTTAATTTTAGATTTGGGGTTTGGGCTGAAAAAGAGCTAAATGCCCTTTTAAGGGCAATGCCCAGTACAAATGCCATTTTCAGGGCAATGGGGAGCTTAGGTTTTATAGATTGTTTTTTATTTGGGGGGTTTGGTTGTGTGGGTGGTGGGTTTTACTGTTGGGGGGGTGTTTGTATTTTTTTTTACAGGTAAAAGAGCTGATTTCTTTGGGGCAATGCCCCGCAAAAGGCCCTTTTAAGGGCCATTGGTAGTTTATTGTAGGCTAGGTTTTTTTATTTTGGGGCGGCTTTTTAATTTTCATAGGGCTATTAGATTAGGTGTAATTAGTTTAAATATTTGATCATTTATTTTTTATTTTGTGTAATTTAGTGCTTATTATTTTTTGTAACTTAGTGTTTTTTATTTTGTGTAACTTAATTGTTATTTTTTTGTAACTTATTAATGTTTTATTGTAGATTTAAATAATTTGAGTAGGGTTAGGTGTTTAAATAAGTAATATAGTTAATTTAATTTGTATAACAGGTTAGGTTAATTAATAGTTTAATATAGTTTAATTTAATTTTAGTATGATAGTTAGGGTAGGTTAATTAATAGTTTAATATAGTTTAATGTAACTGTAGGATAATAGTTAGGGTAGAGTAATGAATAGTTTAATATAGTTTAATGTATTTTTAGTATAATAGTTAGGGTAAGTTAATTAATAGTTTAATATAGTTTATTTTAATATTAAAGGTAAGTTTAAATTTATTATAAGATAGGGATGTTGTAATTTTAATGTAAAGTTAGCAAGGTTTAGGGGTTAATAGGTTAATTTAGTTTATGGCGATGTGGGGGGCTGGTGGTTTAGGGGTTGATAGGTTTAGTAAGTGGTAGTGATGTGGGAGGCCAGGGGTTTAGGGGTTAATACATTTATTTAGTTGTGGAGGGGTCCAGGAGCAGCAGGATAGTGGGTAATACCTTTATTAAAGTTGCGGTGGGCTCCAGGAGCGGAGGGATAGGGGTTAATAACTTTATTAGAGTTGCGGTGGGCTCCAGGAGCAGAGGGAGAGGGGTTAATACCTTTATTAAAGTTGCAGTGGGCTCCGGGAGTGGAGGGATAGGGGTTAAGAACTATATTTAGTTGCGGCGGGGTCCGGGAGTGGTGGGATAGGGGTTAAACACTTTAGTATAGTGGCGGTGTTTACTGACAGTGTATAAATAAAGATGGGAAAAAGTCGAATAGCAGCGAGATCGATGACTGATAACAACAGTTCACTGCTCATCGCCCCGTACTTGGTGTGCGGCTTTTTGACAGCTTTTTTTATAAATATGGAGAGGGTATTCAGGTCCGCGGCGGCAATGTTAGGCGAGCGTATTGGTCCCGGTGAATGCAGCACAGTTGACAGCTTGATAAGTAGGCCTCTGTACCTTTAAGAAAAGAAACAAAGTAGCAGAAGGAATACAATAAGAACAACAAGATAATTTTCTTTATCACCCCCTAGTGACTGAAAGCAAGCAGAGTTTCTTCTGTTCCCAACACTCATTCACTTCACAAAATCAGATAATCTACAAATAAAGCATAAGTAATTTTTCATTTTCTTTGTCTCTGATTTTCTGTGTTTAGCTGTAAGAACATTCCACTATTTCTTATATTCCAGGCTCTGGCAGCCTTTTTCAGCCCATATATCTACTTATCTGATTCAGTTCCTTAGGGTTACAGCATGTATTTTTCCTTTGAAGAATGCTGAGTTTAAATAAATTTGTATAAAACTGTCTGGATGCTGCAGCACTTAGTAATGTAGTTGTGTTGTATTTGACTACAGGTGTTAAGTTTTTTTGCTAAATTCCTTCACCACTAGTCTGGCTTTGTAACGTTGTACATTTCAGTTTGCATCTAGGTTTTTTGTTATATACTCACTTGTAATCAATCTATACCTTTTTTTTACTAATTCAGGGAGAATCCATGAGTTGTCATGCACTGCTTTAATTTCCTATTTGGCTGTTTCAATTTTAATTGGCAGCTTTGGTAGCAGGAAGTTTGTTAACTGTCTTACACACAAGGTTGACACCTAACTTGTAATGTAGCTTAGATGCAGAACTGGCACTTGTTTAATTTCTTAGGTTGATGGTCCATGTGCTGGTTTATTAATTTCATTTGTGGTTTAGCTGTGTCTGGCTCACCAGTCCTTCCCTCTTGCCTAATGTTTTTTCGTATAATTTCAGCACCTAGAGTTAATATATCTGTTGCTACAGCCACAACCTGTAAAGTGGATGTATAGACTGAATCCCCTCTGGCTGGCCATAATACAAACAGTTCTTCTGGATGAGTTCACCTCTCTCTGGAAGCTTCAAGCCAAGGTCATGTGCAATGGGTTCCTCATCTTCTCTGAAATAAGCAGCACTTCTAGCTCTTTAGCTGTGTTTGGTTTTAAGATTATGTAGCCTTTATAACCTCTCATAACCAATCAGGATATCTATTATGTTGAGAAAAGTTTGCAATGAATTTGCAATATATCATTGCTACAGGAAGTGAGTTTAAGGGGCAGAGATCACATGAAACAGGAAGAGTTCCAGTGTGGTCTAGTTAGAGTTATCTTGCAGCTAGTCATGTAATAAAGGTATTGCAAAAAACCAGCCTGTCTCTGTCATCATCAATTACAGAAACAAGCTGACAACACACCTATGTCACTTCAATGGACCTTTTCTGAGGTGGCACATACGTATAGGCTTTGGATCAAAATGTGTTGATGTGTCCAAGATTAGAGAGCCTCCCAAACAAATGTTAAAATATTATCTTACTTGTTGCTTGTTTGGCAGTTATAACTGTATCAGCCCAGAGTTTGATAAGCAACTGGGACTTTGTCAGTGTGTGCATCTAATCATCTCTATTAATGGGACACTAAATTTAAATTTCAAGATTCAGCTAAAGCTTGCAATTTTAAAAACTTCCCAATTTATTTCAATTATCAAATTATGCACAGTCTTTTTATATACACATTGTGATGAACCTTCTCCTACTGAGCATGTGCAAGGGTTCCCAGTTTATACAGTAGATATCTCATTCTGTGAGATACAGGGGACAGGGAAATTAAGGGACACTTTTAAATTTGTTAGGAAAAAATCTTCATGTCATTTAAAATTCAGAGTAAATGTTATTACATTTCCTTTGTATTATGCATTTGTTGATTTTGCTATTCTACTGTATTTAATGCTGCTTTAAAGGGGCAGTCAACACCAATAGCTCACTTACCTTTTCAAAAATAGTCACTCTGGATAATACTTCTTACATCTTGCACCAGTTGTATGTTCAGAGTAGAATATAATGTTTTGTTTTTTTACTTAGTTTGGTGCCATTGATAAATTCAAAATGGCCTCTGTGACGGACCGCCTGGTACCCCGATTGGTACCTCTGTCAGAACACTTACCTTGTCCTGGTCATCCCTTTATCCCAGACCAATAACTCTTGGTATCCCCCTTTGACCACAGTCTAAAGTTAGGGAGGGGAACAGAACTAAGGCAACACTCAGGTTTCTGAACACAAAATGAACTTTATTTAAAAGCAGCACACCCTGGCATTCCAGAGTCACAGAGCTTCAGCATACAGAGGGAATTGTTTAAACAGTAAAAAAAACATATGAACAATACAGCACACCTCTAAACAATTGTCTATTCACAGGTAAAACAGATTAACATATCAACTTAATTAACCGGGGAAGAAAGTTTACTCAGACAATCTGATTTTAGGCAGTCTAGTTAACATAATCACACAGGAACACAATCAGTTTAACCAAACAGACTCCTGAGACACAATCAGATCTGAAGCTTAAATAAAATACCTCTTTTTAGAAAACATTAAAAACAGCTCTTGTTAAATATTAAGTCCTTTATGCCCACTTGGTTTATAGAGTCACAATTGCTCCCATAATAGGCATTCACACACTGTACCCATCCTGTATCTATGAATACAGGGTGACGTGGACATAAGACAGAGTTATGAAAGTACATGAGGAGTCCAGCATATAAAAAATTCCCCATTCCCATGCATTCTCTGAGTATCCTTAAGCCCATCTACCCCCTGCCCAAAGAGTGTTCCATAACAGGCCCCCAGATGATGGTGACTCACGTCACAGCCTCCTTACTTCTATCAATTTTGTCATAATTTGCCAGGGATTGTATATTCTGCATTCTATCTTGTCTGCTGTTGCAATGCATCTGTAATTTGAGTTCCGTGATTTAAAATGTGGCTGATTCAATTAACACATACTGTGCATGACTTGAAAGCAATATGAATGCACAACCCCTGGCAAATGATGATATAATCCATAGGAGGAGTAAGGAGGCCATTTTAAATGTATAAATAGTGCCAAACAAAGTAAAAAAAACTTTATATTAAAGTCTGGACATAAAACTGATCCAAGATGCAGGAATATTATCTGAAGTGACTATTTTGGATAAGGTAAGTGAGCAATTGGTGTTGACTGTCCCTTTAAGGGAAGATTATTTCTCAGTATAAGAGCAAAATATGGTGAAAAATACAAAAAAAAAAGTTATTCAATTATGAAAAACAGACATAATAAAAATAAATGATTATAATCTATATTCAAATGCAAATTAGCACATTAGTTCTTCTGTATAAATAATCCTATTTGAAGTTTGCAAAATAATACACAGCAAGACAACTGCCATTTAAAACCTCCGCCCTTGTGATATATTTGCCTAATAGAGATTAGTAATCTGCAAATTATTCTGCAGCGCACATGCTCAGTAACAGCTTTAGTAAGTTGCATCTGCAATAGCAAGAGTCAGGCGCCTCTGAATAAGTATTGTTAGATTCACTTTGAGACACTGGGGCTGATGTATCAAGTTCCGTATGGAGCTTGATGCCCCTGTTTCCGTGCAAGCCTTCAAGCTCTCCGGAAACAGACCGCTGCTCCATAACTTGTCCGCCTGCTCTGAGGCCGTGGACAGAAATCAACCCAATCGAATACGATCGGGCTGATTGACACCCCCTGCTAGCCGCCAATTGGCTGCAATTCTGCAGGGGGCGGCATTTATCGATGTGCAGCGGACATGTTACGCTACATCATATAGGATACAAAGGGTGAATGGCGCCTCAGAGCTGACTGTGTGTTGTAAACCTCATTAGGACCGAGTATACTCTAATCACTAATTGGTTTTACCACCTCAGATGGTTGGTGGTATCACCACACATAAACAAACCTCAGAATATTAGTGTTTATATACAAAATGAAGTTTAATAAAAATAGAAAATAAAAAATAAAAAATATTTGGAACATATATAATATAAATTCCTAAATAGAACTTGTCATAACCATCTTAATAAATATAAAATAATGACACCGGTGTCTTCACAATAGTACAATAAATGTTAAAAATTGATTCTCATTTCATAAAGTGTAATGCATCTGCTTAAAATCAAAAATTCATAAAAGCAAAAACAGACTTGATACAAAACTTTCTTAACAATTATAGCGGCTAGTATTAACAGCTAATTAATGTTTCTATAATGTCAATGACTTGTGCGGTTTAATGCATACAAGACGATAAGATGAGTGTAGTCGAAGCCTCAATGAGTACCCCTTTCTCTAAGGGCCAATTTGCACTTGGGTTTATGAATCTTTAAAAAAGCAGCAATATTTGTGTGCACTCGATATCCAAAAACAGTGGATGGAATACAAACGATACAAAGTTATTTGTGCATTCACAATAGCAACTATGTTTCAATGTTTGCCTGAATGGATATTTTAGCAGTGCTAGACAGGCAGTTATTTTACTCACTCTTTCTTTCTGTGTCCTCGCCTGAATGATTCCCTTAAATCAAGTGAGTTGGCTAGCACTGTGCTCTTTTAGGTCAGTGTACATCATCCTCTTCCATGATACGCTACATCGTTATATGTCTGTTTGAACCATGATAAATCTACCCACTGTGTCTGACAGTGTGAATGGACCTGATTTCACCTTGGTAGCCCACCATTATTGGACTCTCATAATCCAAATTTTTAGTTCAGCACCCTGGATAGTGCTTGCTGATTGGTGTCTACATTATACAGTGCAGTACAGAATGATGTTACATTTAGCCACCAATCAGCAAGTGCTACCCAGGTGCTGAAACAAAAATGGGCCAGCTCCTAAATTTATATTCCTGCTTTTTAAATAAAGAAACCAAGAGAACGAAGAAAAATTTATAATAGGAGTAAATTAGAAAGTTGCTTAAAATTGCATGCTCTATCTGAATCACGAACAAAAAAAATTGGGTTTCATATCCCTTTAACCCTGCTAGATGTAAGATTTTTGCAAGCATAAAGTAAATAGTTTTCAAACGAGTGCTAATCCGAAGCGTGCAAAAAGTAAAATTTGGAATATCGCAATTGCGTTAACATATTCCCCTACAGACTCCAGTGGATCACGAAAAATGGGAAACAGTGAACACCCTTAATCACATGAAAAACCCCATCGCGTTTACTTAACTGCGCTAACCTGACATGAAAATATGAATATTTCACATTCCAATGTTCTTTACATAGCAGAATATGTCCTATTTATTCTTAAAGGGAAAGTAAACGTATAGAAAATCTGTCAAGTTTCAAATATGCTCTATGTATTAGATATATTCAATTTATTAATAAATATATATATATATATATATATATATATATATATACACACACCACTCACTGGCCACTTTATTAGGTACACCTGTTCAATTGCTTGGTAACACAGATTGCTAATTAGCCAATCACATGGCAGCAACTCAATGCATTTAGGCATCAAGATGTGGTGAAGACGACTTGCTGAAGTTCAAACCGAGCATCAGAATAGGGAAGAAAGGGGATTTATGTGACTTTAAACGTGGCATGGTTGTTGGTTAAACACTTTTTTCATGTTTTCATCTACTTGACTGCAAAGAGCTCCAATGCACTTATATATATATATATATATATATATATATGTGTGTGTGTGTGTATATATATATATATATATATATATATATATATACACACATACATAAATATGTATTTATGTGTTTATATGTTTATATATTTCCGTAAATGCATAGATACCGATAGATATAAAATATGAGAACCCATATAAACATATATATTTTAGCGCTTGAGCGCAACAGTTAACTCACCACATAATCTAGCCCTTAATAACATTCGAACAGGATGCTTTTTCAGGCATCTTTAGCTCTGGGTACTTTGAGGGCATATATGTGAACTGTGGTTTGATGCCCTAGGTACATTTGTGGATTGTGGATAAAGGAAGTTTGGGTTATGGTGTTTAGTTATATGCAGAAATGTTTATGCAGGGGTTTCCAGGCTCGTGGTTACCAAGCAGTAGCAGTATTAGCCTTTCTTTTCATTTGCGTGTAAAGATTTGACTACGGTCATTATTTCCAAGTAGGGCATTTGCATATTATGTAGGGGGTCGAATTTAGGGGAAAATACTCATTTCCTAAATAAATTAATCAATGATTAAATACAGTATGTTGTATTAATATCAATTATTTCAATGCAGTGAAAAAAATATTATGTTTACTGCCCCTTTAATGTAGGCAACAGAGCGGCTGTAGACAGTCAATGTTAATCAATCCCATATATTATATTAGTTAGGTTAGTAAATGAGAGGCTTCACTTATTCCGTTATTTACAGCTGTTGCACCGCAGGACATGCAGAGGCAATTTAGAGAGAGATATAGTACTCTATGCTCTAATGCTGATGACAGAAATACTTCTTTGTAAAGCCACTAACAAGCCAACATTAGGGGAAATAAAGACCTCTCACAACCTGTGACAGAAGCTGTGTACATTTACATATCAATGAGGTTGTCAACTTTTTGACAGCTGTATAATGTGCTTCAGGTTAGGGTGCGTGATACAAAGCAGGAGCCGTACATTTTTGCAGCTGCTGCATTGCTATATATTATTGTTGAGTGCCCAAGTCAAATAGGATTACTTTACAGACCATACTGGAGTCATTTGATGATCATCACAAGTCATTTGCACATCAACAGACATCATCAGGCATGTAAAGTCATCAGCGCAACTTCAGAGCTCTAGAATTAGGCTCGACTAAAATTTGCACAAAAAACATCATAAATACATTTAAAAGTAAAGATACACTCATAATAAAACGATCTAATAAAAACTATTTAAAAAAAAATCAATAAAAAGTTATAAGGGCTCAAAGATATAAGATTTCAGGTGTTAGAAAAAAAAATACAGGCAAAGGGTTTTAACATTGAGATACGTACACAAGCATGTCTAATATATATATATATATAGTCAGTTCAAAAGGATGCACTCCATTCAACTAAATAACAAATGCCACGGTGCTTTACAATCAATAGACAAATAGTAGTACAGAAGTCAGCACTCATTGGTCTTGTGTAATAAAACTAAGCATTTAATAGCCATATTTAAAAACAGCTGCTATGGCTATTAAATGCTAAGTTTTGTTACACAAGACCAATGAGTGCTGACTTCTGTACTAATATAGGGGGTACAGGGGTATAAATATGAGGTAGCACATAGGTCAAATTCAAACTATATTGTCTCAATGCACTGTGAAGAGGATGGTTCGAGTGGCCAAAATATCACCAAGGTTCACAGCAGAAGATAGTTGAGTCTTGGGGTCAGAAAATTTCCAGAACTTCAAGCCAACATCACAGACATTGCCACAAGTGTTTGAAAGGGTTTCAAGAAAAAATCCTTTACTCTCATCTAAAAACATTTGGTAATAAACACCAGTGGTAGGTTTGGTGCACACAGAGAGGTAGCCAGATGGAAAAGTACCTCATACCCTCGGTTAAATATGTTTTTTGCTCTTTAACATTTTTGGGGCTGTTTTTCTGCCAGGACATTTTGTTAGGATACATGGCATCATGGACTATCAAATATCAACAGATATTAAATGAACACCTGACTGCATCTGCCAGAAAGATTAAAGTGGGCCCTGGTTGGATCTTCCAGCAGGACAATAATCCAAAACATGCTTCAAAATCAAGACAAAAATATTTTACTGACCACAAAATCAAGGTCCTGCCATGGCCACCCCAGTCCGCTTACTTGACCCCCATAGAAAACCTGTGGGGTGAACTGAAGAGGAGAATCCACCAGCATTGACATCAAAATTTAAAGGATCTGGAGAGATTATGTATGGAGGAATGGCCTCAGATCTCTTGACATGTATTCTCCAACCTCATCAGGAATTATAGGAGCTGTTATTTTGGCAAAGGGAGGTAGCACAAAGAATTGACTAAAAGGTCCCAATAATTGTGCCACACATATTTAAAGGGAAATTAAACCCACATTTTTTTCTTTCATGATTTAGACAGAGCATACAATTTTAAACAGCTTTCCAATTTACTTCTATTATTTATTTTGCTTCATTCTCATGTTATCCTTTGCTGAAAGGTTTATCTAGTTAAACTCAGAAGCAGCAAAGAACCTAGGTTCTAGCTGCTGATTGGTGGCTGCATATATATATATATATATATGTATATATACCGATTGTCATTGACTCACCCATGTGTTCAGTTAGAAACCAGTAGTGCAGTGTTGCTCCTTCAACAAATGATACCAAGAGAATGAAGCAAATTTGAAAATAGAAAATGGAAAGTTGTTTAAAATTGGATGTTCTACCTAAATCATAAAAGAAAATTTTTGGATTTCATGTCCCTTTAACAAAGATTATTTTTTATATTCTTTTGTATAAACCTGTATTGAGTTTGCAATTGTTTGATATCCATTAGAGCAGATTCATTTTGTGTATTTTTTTTTACAAAAGATCAAAAGGTTAAACAATAAAGACAAATTTTTACAGCCTTCTTTGCTCATATTTACCAAGGGTACCAATATTAGTGGAGGGCATTTTATTTATATATATATATACTGTATCTGTGTATTTACTAATTAATAGAACATATTCTTCCTTGTGAAGAACATAACATTGGAATATGAAATATTAATATTGAGAAAATGTGATTGGGCTTACATGACTTGGGTTGTTGGGTGTTTTTTCCACTTCTCATGCTCCATTGAAGTCTATGGGGGAATACGTTAACGCTGTTGCAATATTTGAAGCTCAGCTTTTTGTGTGTTCTGAACAGGCGGACAGACATCGCCGCTATTCAACTCGATCGAGTACGATTGGGTTGATTGACACCCCCCTGCTGGCAGCCGGGAATCTGCAGGGGGCGGCGTTGCACCAGCAGCTCACAAGAGTTGCTGGTGCAATGCTAAATACGGGGAGCGTATTGCCCTCCGCATTCAGCAAGGTCTGTCGGACCTGATCCACACTGTCGGATCATGTCCGACAGACCTTTGTTAAATAGGGGCCTAAGAGAGGATCACAATAGGCTAAATCATGTTCGAAATGAACTGAGCTTCATTTCTCCTATGTTTTCCAGCCTATCACCTGTGGGCGTCCCTGCATTAAACATGTGTAATTAATTACATGAGGTGAGCATCACATGATCTCTTGCACATCAAAACAGACCCACTAGCATCATGGAAAAACTGTAATTACTAAAGCAACACTCGCCTTGAGAAACCTGGTTGCAAAACGAGTTCTGTAAATGCGTGGAATTGTTAAATATGCTCATATCTGTTTTGTTATAGTTATTAGACTCCCTTGATAAAACAAAATTAGTCACGGCAATCTCAGACACGTGAACAAGGGGCTGACAGTCTGGAAGTGTCATGTCTTGCAGTCATATCTTGTTATTTCATAGCTGACAAAGTTGTCTCGTTTTTGTATACTTGTCTTTATTTCTACATATGTTAGACTGTTATATAGAGGTTTTTTAAAATGTTTTGGAAGCATTTTCTTAATGCTTGTATCCTTTACAGTGTAATGTGTTGTAGGCATCAACGGGTGCAAAAAAAATAAAATATGTAGCCCTGTTGATTATAAACGAGCAGAACAAATTATAATTAATTCCACAATTTTTGAGTTGCAAGTTTTTCTGTAGAAATTCGTGTCACAAACAGGTTTTATTGAAAAATAAAAAGATGTTGAAAATATCTAATTCAACATATATTTTAGTTTTGATTACTGTACCTATGATTTAGATGAGGCAATCGCTCAGATCTGGGTCACAGGTAATCAGCCCAATTCTTTCCAAAGTTGATGCAATGAAATGCAAAATGATAAAAAGAAATATATACCTGAAAACCAACTGGAGATGGGAGCGAGAATCTAAATATAGAACTTGAATCTGTGCCAAGGTAATTTTGAGCTAATTGCAGAACACTTCACTATCAAATATTTTGAATTGCAAAACTGAACAAAATATCTAGCAATATTTCTAAATATTTCACATAAAAACCAGAGTATTTTGACTGCATTTCACTATCTTAGTTCTCTGTTTTGTACATTAGACTCATATTACTGAGTTGTATTCATTTTTGTTGCATATGCAGAATACATTTTTTTAAAGATTCCTGGTATCATTAAAACTTCTTTTTGGAGTATAAGTTGTTGGAAGGGGCAGGGGATTTGATAGTATTACCTGATATTAACTGCTTCCTTTTCTTTGATAATAAACCAGGAGAGATAGAAACAGAATAAAAAAAATTACAAAAAATCCTGCATTGCATTATATCCCTCCTGACTGGTGTTTTTGCATTTTGCAGATTTCTAAAGGGATAGTTAAGTCCAAATTAAACTTCAGATAGGGCATGTAAACAACTTTCTAATAGACATTTCTCATCAAATTTGCTTTGTTTCTTGTTATTCTTAGTTAAAAGCTAAACCGAGGTAGGCTCATATGCTAATTTCTAAGCCCTTGAAGGCTGCCTCTTATTTGAATGCATTTGAGTTTTTCAGAGCTAGAGGGCGTTAGTTCATGCCTCAAAAGATCTGAGATAAGGAGACAGTCAGCAGAAGCTTAGATACAAGGTAATTACAGAGGTAAAAAGTATATTTCTATAACAGTGTTGGCTTTAAAGACTCCTCTATAGGAGCACAGGTGCACGTGAAACCCCTGAAAGAAAAACAAACAAAGAAATTATTTTTTTTGCTGAATAAATATATAGATAGAAGTATAGGCTTCAAGCTCTTTGCACTTATTCCTAAGTGCCTGCAGTGCCGCCCCCAACCCAGCTCCTAACCTTCTTAGCTGTGCGAGTGAGAGCCACGTGAGAGAATGTGATGACAGCGTGCAGGGCCGGTGCAAGGATTTTTGGCTACACAGGCGAAGATGCATTTTTACGCCCCACCCAATCCCCCACCATGACACCATAAATCACCAACAATGTCTCCCACATAACTAAAGCAGGCATATCTAAATAGAAACACAGTTCAGGTGTGTATAAATAAAGGTTATTGCTGGCAAAAACATACCCTCCAACTGTCCCGGGAAGCTTGCCATCTGTCCCGCATTGCCCCATGTGTATATATATATATATATATATATATATATATAATACACAAATTACATTTTAGGTGAGAAATTGTTTTGTCTAAGTTTTAGCTATTAACTCTTTAATGATCCAAAATTCATTATTCCAGTGCAAGAGATGAGGGAACATAAATATTAATTAAAATACTAATAGTAACCATGAACCTAAATATATATAATTATGTTTAATTTTGTAAAGAATTTCACAGTCTCCTATATAAGTGACAATACGCAGCAACTAATGACATATGTATATTCACAGTTAGTGATAAAGGGACATAAAATAACGACATACAATCAGATTGTACTTGTGAACTGTCCAATGCTAAGACTGTGTAATCAATTCCAGAGTGACTGAAAGCTCTGCCAAATGGGATTCCCTCTTATCTCTCCTGTCTCTGTCTGGGCAGGAGCTGCCCAGCATGGGGCTACTGGAGGGAGGGGCAAAGGGTGTCTGGGGTAACACAGACAGAGGATGAGTGTGAATATTAAACTCTTTTTATAACTTTGCAGCCAGAGGTTACATTTAACACATTATTTACTTTTGCATTCGTGGTGACCTGTAATAATGACATCTGGCAGTAACTGGGTTAATTCAGTAACCAGTTTGGGAATGTCATATAGTTAATATCCACCCTCCGACCCCTTATCTGTTTAACCCCCTCTATCCAACACCCATCAGTTTCCTGTGATTCTTGTTACACTACACCCTGCCGCTGTGATTCCCCCCCGCACACCTGTGACCTCTTCCCACTTGTGATACACTAATTCTACGTCTCATCAAGGTGCCCCTTATGTGCCACACAGCAGTCAGTCCTGTATGCAAGTCAGTTCCCTGATGTTTTACCGACTCCCATATCCCATCTAATTGTGCAGATACCTCCATGATCAGAATTATGCACTTTCCTTCTCCCTGTTACATTGCTGGCAACTGTCTTCATAGTCATCTGTGCGTGGACCTACCCAGACCACTGTGCCCCCGCGCTGCTGCGCTCCTTACATAGAACACCAGACCATCGCCATATTACCTCTTCACTTCAAAAGTACCGGTCCGGGAATCACTCACATGGCTCATTTTTTCCAATCACGTGGCGCCTTGCATCCACCTTCATATTTCCCGCTCAGACTCAATAAATAGATAAGCTTAGTGCAAGCCTCACGCTCCCAGTCACACATAGCTTGGAAGTTGCAGCCTGATGGGTCAGCTGCATTTAAATTTTTTTTTAAAAAATGAAGAAATAATCTGCAGGCAATCGGCATCAGCAGTGCTGAGGTCATGAACTCTTTTACAGTGATCTCATGAGATTTCACTTAACTCTCATGAGATTTCATAGTAAACTTCCTTAAACTGAATAGGGAAATAATATGAGTGTGCACGAAGGGACAGACATACTGATTTGCTGCTTAAAGTCCTTTGCAATGGGGTTTGAATACTTTTTGAGGTAAAATATCTTTATTTTTACATAGAGATGTTCAGGTGATATTTTCTAGTCAGCTTTTTATAGCTATGCTGCATCACTTTCAAGTGTTTAAACATTTGGGTATCATGGCCATTTAAGGAAGCAAGTAGCCCTGACTCTCCCCCTTTAGTTGACATTGGTAAAGAGAACTTGACATATGTTTGATAGATAAGGAATGTGGGAAAACATTTTAAAATGTAAAATAATTCTCTATCTCCACTGCTATAGTTGAAACCAATTATAAAATACTTGCTAGGTGGTATTTATCCCCAGTTCATGTATTGTGAACCCCCATTTGAATAACCCAAAAGCCGCCACTGAGTGTTAGTTATGCAAAACTGGGGAATGGTAAATAACAGGATTATCTATGTTTTTAAACAATACAATTTTTGGTGTTTAGTATCCCTTTAACATTTTCTAAAATGTATTTACTGATTATGCAACAGATGCAGTACTCCTTTCTGTGACTACAGATTTTCTGGATCTTGCAAGTAGGTCATAGTTAACAATAAATAAAATGCAGATTACAGAAAGCTGGTTTTTGAGCCATGTTTCTCACTTCCTCACAAACAAAATACAATCTGCAATGCACATTCATTATTTAGTCTGACTGAAAATTAGGCATTTTCCACTCTTCCTAGAGAGGCTGAAGTACATACTACATACTTATATATGCCTCATTTTATCTGAAAATAAAAAAAAACACATTGGGTCAGATTATGTAAAATTTTCTGGATAGGATGAGATGTGAAATACCTTGTTGACTCTCGTAGGAGCTGCCCCCACAGGGCCAGACTGGGAAATCACACCGGCCCTGGAACCAGCCCCAGAACCCACATCCTCACCATTCTCCCCCTACCTTGCCTAGGGCCTTTTTTTGCCGTGACAGGCCCCCACACCCTCGTCAGGAGCGGAGTGGCTTTGAATAAATGCCCTACACATGGGTACAGGGCTCACCCCGTGACCTCACTGACAAAGGATTTGGCCATACAGCACCAGTCCACTGGGAAAACTCCCCATATCCCAGTGGCCCAATCCAACACTATGCACCTATGGAACAGTAAAAAAAAAAGAGCTGTCCCTGTGAGTTGCGAGATTACTTCCATAGTAAGTGATGAAGTTCACTGGAAAGGGAAACTTCCCAGAGGAGAGCAAAGTTAGCAGGGAGCAGTGGGTGCATTTTAGAATATTGTATCTCACAACCACGTATATTTTTATATGCAAATGTTTTGAGCACAATTTTGTGTATTATGATACAATTTTGTCACCTTTCAGTTTGCAAAATAAACCAGGGAGATATGCAAGGAGACTATGTTTAATGAATACACCAATACCTGGCATAGAACTTTCCGTTACCTATATGAATGTCCATGTTCAGCCCATTAGCCAAGAAACTAATTTTAAATAAAAACGTACACTTTTCACAATGTTTTTGTATGTGTAGTGTAGTTGTATTTCAAGTTCTACTGTGTGTACTAAATATATTTTTTTTTCTGCATAATATCAATGAATTTATAATTTTTTTCATAAAATATGATTTTTGCAGAACAATTTTTTTTTAAAATATCTTTTAATACAGAATACCATATCATGCATAGATCAAATAATAATAATCACTATATGCGTCATGTACACAAAAACTAAAAATAGCAAAATTATAAGTTCCTTCATTACTAAGAACCTTGCTCTATTAAATATAACATTTCCGAAAAGTTTTCTTATGGTGTCTTAGGCCATAATAAGACTAATATTACTTTTGTTTCAGATCTTGACATTGATCTAAATAATCATAATCTCTTATATATACTCAGTAGGCTTGATATCTAGTATTCTGTTACTTTTATCTATAACATAGCAATTGCTCTGGACTGAAATCATATATTGGCTTAAACGCCCACTTCGTTTACATAGATATATCTTAGTCTCTGTTCAGAGTAATTATGGTCCTTAGTGGTATGCCAGTGGCACAAGGCAGGAAAGAGAAAAAAAGTAAAAAAAAAATAAAATCACTCAAATCCCTTCTCACTGCATCTCCGCACAGATTTCCCCTACCATTAAGGCATTAATAAACTAATGGATATTCTGCCCTAATTATAGCATTCATTAAATATTCGGATGATCTAAATGGATATATAATTTTCTTCTGTAATTCGATAGTATGAGATTTAATAAAAATACCCCATTTACTAAAAAAAACTATTTTTCTTTATTTTTCGAGTGATCTACTGCACATTGATCTATAATCATTAGCTTGAATAGATGTGCTTTAAAATGTGCAATCGAGGGTTTCTTTTTTGAGATTGAGTTTTTTAATATTAACTATCTCACGGATAGAATTACTGTTTCTATAAACATTATTTCTTTGTATTTTTAATTTTTTTCGTAGAAGAAAAATTACCATCTCTTTCTCAAGTAAAGTTTTTTTTTTTTTTTTAAATCAAAGTTTTTTATTAAGGTATTTAGCAATACAATAATCATACATAAACATACATATAAATTAATTCACAATAAACACGTCAGATAGCAAGAGTAGATAATATCAACATTCTTAGATCAGGCATGTCAAACTGTATTATTAGTTTGTCTCAAACATATGCATTGCAAAGTGTACATTGATACCTTTTAATTTTTTTTTTTATTTTTTTTTTTGATATGATACTGTAGTATCTTTACATCAGAAGTTACTGCCTATAAGAAAGATATTTTAACCTGGCATAGATAGAAAACTTATCTTGGTCAAAAAAAGAAAAAAATACATTTTTCCCTGACAGGCACTGTAATATAAATGAAATAAGGTGAATGCCAAGAGCGGGTTAATAACGCCCAAATATTCATCGAATAGGGTGAATATAAAAAGGGGGGTGGGGAGAAGTGAAAACGGTATAAAATATTAAGGACTTAATAATGTCGCACAAGGAGCATATATTAATTATATCTGCAATACTGAAATGTTTAGCTGAGTCATAGGGAAACTGATACACCTTGAACTCCTATCTTTTAAAAGTGGAAGTGGTAAAACTTTAAATAAACATACAACCTGACCTGCCATCCATACCAAGGGGGTCAGTAAATTCTCTACTTTCTAGGTATGAGAGGATGCTTGGAGTATTTATCTGGTATAAGAGCCTAATGAATAAGGGAAGAATGAACTTGCTAGTAAAAGTATAGATACCCTACGACTCCATGTCCAGTTATATGTTTCATATTTTTCTCAACCTAATAATATATCTGGGTAGCACATAGGATAAGGTAGGTACAGTTGAAGAATACAACCCCAAAATCGCAAATAGCGTTGAAGCCCCTAGTATATTTAATGAAAGTACTCTATCTCTACTACAGATATGTTGCAAGATCACATTAGTTATGAAGTGAGGAACAATACTGTAAATATTAAAAAAAATAAAAAAATAAGTCCTCTCTTTTGCGCTAGTAGAGTAAAATAAAACCATCATATTTCTCTCTATTGGCCTCCCATTGTGTGAAATGACTGATGTCCACTTATATTCTGAGCTACACAAAATGTCTTGTATGAATTGCCCTAAGGGGAAATTCAGAGCAGATACTAGGGATGTGGGGGAAAGATTACCCATAATATAAAGAGATAAAAAAAAAAGGAAAAAGAAAAAGAAATTATAAACCTCTCCTCAGCAAACTAGAAATATATGTTTAACTGTTATAGTGCAGTAGGGAATGAAAATCATACACACTCATATAACAATAACCCTCAAACCCAGATTTTAATAACAACCCTTAACCGTTTAGCCTAAAATGTATTGTACCATAGCTCCAAAGAAACAGAACTCTTATTATAACAGTTTAGCAGCAGTTAGTCCCTTTGTTTCCGATCTTCAGATCATCATTTGTGGGATCTAATTTGAATTAGTCATATTCTCAAGTTGGTGGAGACAGTTCCATAATGATAAGACTCCTTTACCCTACCCCAGATCTTATGGTTATAACCGATGCACTCTGAGTGAGCTGGGGAACAGAATCAATCATATCCCATGTGGATAGCGATGAGACATCAGGGTATCCTGGCCGTCTATGGACATCAACTCCTTCCATTTGTGTACTGTATACACTTTTGTCCTCCCGGAGTTTAAACATACCGACCTGACTGTTTAGATGGTCAGGCTGCTGCACATTTTCCAGAGCTGGATCTGCTTCTCCATCCGCCAACACCTCTGCAATGCTATTCGGAAGAGGTATCTCAGCTTTTTCCAGTTCCTCCTCAGTGAGAGCCATGCCATGCTCAATCGCTCTCCCTTGTGAGTGCTGACAATTCCATATGGCCTCTGCCCGGAAACAACACTGAGGCCCCACAGCGCTGATCCGGACTGCAAAGACATCTGTGCACAGATCATGTGTATTAGAGAAAGGTAAGTCAGCTCCGTCATGCAGTGCATTAATACAAGCCGAGAGATGTTGGTCTAATCGATTAGACAGATCTTTCAAGAGTAATGCAATGTGCTCCATCGGTATTTAGGTTCTCTGTGTAATCTTTCGCTCTGGTCCGGCCCTCCTCCCTCAGGAGTTGTGGCGACGGCTATAGATGTGGAAGTTGTTGCGTTATTTATTCCTTCACATCCCGTTTCAAAAACATAACCAACCTGATTCTGTCTCTATGTGTCATTCCCTTGGTAATCCACAGCCTGCAGTTCTGCGGGGTTCCAAGGGCACATGGGGATTAGATTAGAGCAGCGAAGTACGGTAACTTCCGTCTTAGACCTGATTCCCCAGCCTAATAAAATCAAATGTTTAAAGGGTGGATGAAGGCCTGTATCTGGTAGATGTCTGACTGAACATGGATCTGTTAATGACCTCGCCACATTTGTGGGGTAATCTGCCTCCTTTGGGGCTAGTTAATAGCCATTAAATTATATTATATAGAGGAGCTCTGCAGACACGCGTCCATTCTCTTTGCTAGTTGGCTCCGCCCCCCTCAAGTAAAGTTTTAAATCCGTTTTTTATAATCTTAGAAGTCCAAAATTTTATTTTATTCCAATATTGCATTATATAGTAATGTACAATGTCTGCACTTTTACTATGGCATTGTATGCATATACAGTATCCTTAACTTTGTTGCCCTATTTAGACATTACCGCTGGTGTCAGATATGTTTGATATAGTAGATTAGTATACGCCTCACTATAATAACTGGCTTTGGATATTTTCATTATTCTACATATACTATTTTGGATTCTCTCATTATTAATACCTTCAGAAATTTCAGCCTTATATATAATTTAAATTCTTGTTTCCATCTATATCAGATGGGTTTTGGGTTTTATACCAATTCTTAAAAGAGCAATCACCATTTTGATATCTTTTCAGATTTCCAGTTATTAAGAGCCAATTCCAGTCCTCCCCATATGCAGAGCATAGATTTTTTGCCAAGTTTCTCAAATGTAGGTAGGCAAAAAAGTCTTTTGAAGGGAGATCAAGTTTGTTCCTAATATCTTGAAAGGTTTTAAACACCAAGCTAGGATGATTGTTTACAAATATTTGTGTAACGAATATAAAAACCTTCCTTCTCAATCTATGAAATACCCCTGATTTGGAAGCTTCAGCAAAAGCAGGGTTACTTAAAATTGGTAAGTATTGTGATACGTAATAGTTTAAATTGATTGATTTGCAATATTTCTGCCATGCTTTAATAATTTCCTGTATAGAGGCTATGTTTTTAATTTCTAAAGGCATATCCCTATCTGCTGTGTGTAGTAATGCTTTAAGAGAGAAGGGTTTGACTATCTCGTCCTCTAATTTTCTTGGTGCATAATATTTTATATCGAGAAGCCATTCAGCAGCATTTTTGAACAGACATGTTATATTGTAATTGCTTATATCTGGTAGTGCAAAACCTCCAAATTCTTTATGTTCTTTAAGTTTTTTTAACGAGATCTTTTTCCGCTTTTCCTCCCATAAAATTTTTATCAGGCATTTATTGAAAGATTGAATGTCTTTTTTTTTTAATCATAAATGGTAAATTCTGAAGTTTATAGAGGATATTTGGGAATAATATCATTTTGACAAGATTTATCTTTCCGGTCAATGTCAATAGAAGATGTTTCCAAGCATTTATATATTCTTTGATCTTTTTAAGTACTGGGTTAAAATTATCTGTATACCAATCTTTTGGATTTCTACTGAGATAAATTCCTAGATATAGTATTTTATTAACTATTTTAAAGGGACTATTAATAATTGAGTTTTTAGATTTATAAACCCATAGCAATTCTGATTTCTTTGTGTTCACTTTGTAACCAGAAAAAGATCCATAATTCTCAATGAGGTCTAACAATATAGGTAATGATTCACTTGTATTGCGTATAAATAGTAGTATATCATCTGCATATAGCAATGTCTTAGATTCAATGTTCTTGCAGATAGCCCCTTGCATTACCTGTCTTAATTTTATCGCTAGTGATTCAATAACTATATTAAAAAGCAGAGGTGAGAGGGGGCATCCTTGTCTTGTTCCCCTCTCCAGACCAACTTCCGGTGAATCCATACCATTAACTGAAATTACTGATATTGGTTTAGTGTAGATTGCTTTTATATAGTTTGTAATACAACCTGTAAAACCAAATCTTTTCAGGGATGTAAATAGATGATCCGATTGAATGGCATCAAAAGCTTTTTAAGCATCTCTTGCAATCATAGCTACATCTGACTCCCTTTGTTTATCTTTCAAATTTCAGAAGTAGTCCAATATACTGCTTGCTTTCCTGATATTAACTACTGAATATCTCTTGTTCATAAATCCTACTTGGTCATTATGAACTAATCCACTGAGAATTTTCTTAAAGGGACAGTCAACCCCAGAATTTTTGTTGTTTTAAAAGATAGATAATCCCTTAATTACCAACACAGTTATAATTATACACGTTTTACCTCTGTAATTACCTTGTATCTAAGCCTTTGCAGACTGCCCCCTTATTTCAGTTCTTTTGACAGACTTGCATTTTAGCCAATCAGAGCTGTCTCCATGGTAAATTTACGTGCATGAGCTCAATGTTATCTATATGAAACACGTAAATTAATGCCATCTAGTGGTGAAAAACTATCAAAATGCATTTAGATTAGAGGTGGCCTTCAAGGTCTAAGAAATTAGCATATGAACCTCCTAGGTTTAGCTTTTAACTAAGAATACCAAGAGAACAAAGCAAAATTGGTGATAAAAGTAAATTGGAAAGTTGTTTAAAATTACATGCCCTATTTGAAACATGAAAGTTTTTTTTGGACTTGACTGTCCCTTTAAGTCTCTTGGCGATTATAGAGGCTAAGGGCTTATAATCTATATTCAGAAGAGAGATTGGTCTGTAAGATTTAACTGAGCGGGGTCCTTCCCTTTCTTGGGAATTAAGATGGTTACAGCTTTAGAAACATTAAAGAAATATGTCCTTTTCTACTAAAGTAAATATTAAATACACTTGTAAGAGTTATTGATAAATCTTTGTTTAATATTTTATAAATTTCCGCCGGAAGTTGGTCTGGACCAGGTGCTTTGTTAATCTTAGATTTCTTGATTGCTAGTTCTACTACTTCTATTGATATAGGGCTGTTTATAGTATCCAAATTTTCTTTGGATATAGTGGGTATATCAATATTCTTCCAAAAGGAATCTTTTCTCTGTAAATCAATCTTACTAGCACTGTAAAACTTTTGGTAGTATTTATGGAAGGCATTGCATACTTCGTCGGGTTCTGTGATAATCTTTTGATCTTTTTTAATTAGTTTAATTACATTTGACTTTTTGCTAACCCTTACAAATTTAGCCAGAAAACTTTCTGTCTTGTTTCCAAATTTGATAAATCTAGCATTAGATACTTTAGATACTTCTTTATTTGCTTCTTGTAAAAGGAAGGTATCTCTTTCTTGTTTAGATGCTATGTATTTATCCCAATTAATATTAGAAGAAATCCGCAAATATTTGTTATAAGTGTTTTTGACCTGGTTAGCAAGTTGTATATCTCTTGCCTTCGTTTTCCTCATATATCTAGACATATAACCCACTATTTCTTCTCTCAGTACCTATTTAGCCGATTCCCATAATATCTCTATTTTCTCTTGGTATCCTTGGTTAAAACCCATAAATTCATGCCATTTTTCTTTGAACCATACCGAGAAGGCCTTATTCTTATACATATATCTAGGAAAGAAAAAATTACATTTTTTAACATTAATTTTAGAGCCCACGTTTGTTATTTCCAATGTAACTGGTGCATGGTCAGATAAAGCAAATTCTTTAATTCCCACTTTTAACTTTTTAATAAAAAAAGACTGATTAAAGGAAAAAAAAATCAATTTTAGATAATGAGGAGAATGATTTAGACATGCAATGTTTTTTTATTTTAGTATATTAATTGTTTGCTGTAATTCTTAAATTTTTTGTGTGAGTCCTATTATAAAGTATGTATGTCCTTCACATACTTAACCCCTTAACGACCGACGACGTATGCCATACGTCCTCAAAAAAAAAGCACTTAACGACCGAGGACGTATGGCATACGTCGTCGGTTTAACAGAGCACTGGAAGCGATCGAAATCGCTTCCAGCTGCTCTAACAGTATTGCAGGCTTGCCTTGAGGTCTAGGCATCCTGCAATACTGTTCCCGAGTGCCGGGACCGGATTGATCACTCCCCCACGAGTGATCACTTCCGGTTTCGCTCCACGTGGAGCCCGGCAGTGTTTCAGAGCATCGGAAGCGATCGGACACGCTTCCGATGCTCTGCTTGTTTGCTAAGTGCCTCGGTGGGTCGAGGCACTTAGTTAGTTATAAATTAAAATAAAAATAATAAAAAAAAAAAAAACGAATAAAAAAAAAAAAAGCCCTAAATAGCCCCCCCCCCCTCCCCCTTCACTAGGCATCCAAGATGGCGATGCCCAGTGCATCATGGGGCCTCTGGGGGTGTCCCTAGCCTGCATCATCATAGGGGCAAGCTAGGGTCACCCAATCTGAGCCTCCCACCCTAAAAAAAAAAATAATAATAAAATACCCCATTTGTCTGATCATGTCAATATTTGTAAATATTGACTATGATCAGTGTGGATCTCCCTCCCTCTCCTCACTTGCCATTTTGTTGGAGAGAGAGAGAGACCTGTATTTAGCAGAGAGAGAGATTTATTTCTTTTATTTGTTAAAAAATATAGAACCAAAGGCTCTTTTCAGAGCCATTAACCCCTAGCTTGCCAGTGATCACTATATATCACTGGCAGTAACATAGGTGCACTTTTTTTTTGCTGCATTTTGCTGTCTGTGCGTTTTTTTAGGGGTTAATTTTGTTGTTGTAATTTTTAAAAAACCCAAAGGCTCTTTTCAGAAACATTTAGTTAATTTAATTTAATTTTCAGAGCCATTAACCCCTAGCTTGCCAGTGATCGCTATATATCACTGGCAGTAGCAAAAGTGCACTTTTTTTTTTGCTGCATTTTGCTGTCTGTGCATTTTTTTAGGGGTTAATTTTGTTGTTGTAATTTTTTAAAAACCCAAAGGCTCTTTTCAGAAACATTTAGTTAATTTAATTTAATTTTCAGAGCCATTAACCCCTAGCTTGCCAGTGATCGCTATATATCACTGGCAGTAGCAAAGGTGCACTTTTTTTTTTGCTGCATTTTGCTGTCTGTGCATTTTTTTAGGGGTTAATTTTGTTGTTGTAATTTTTTAAAAACCCAAAGGCTCTTTTCAGAAACATTTAGTTAATTTAATTTAATTTTCAGAGCCATTAACCCCTAGCTTGCCAGTGATCGCTATATATCACTGGCAGTAGCAAAGGTGCACTTTTTTTTTGCTGCATTTTGCTGTCTGTGCATTTTTTTAGGGGTTAATTTTGTTGTTGTAATTTTTTAAAAACCCAAAGGCTCTTTTCAGAAACATTTAGTTAATTTAATTTAATTTTCAGAGCCATTAACCCCTAGCTTGCCAGTGATCGCTATATATCACTGGCAGTAGCAAAGGTGCACTTTTTTGCTAGTTAATTTAGTTAATTAATTTAGTTAATTTAATTTAATTTTCAGAGCCATTAACCTCTAGCTTGCCAGTGATCGCTATAAATCACTGGCAGTAGCATAGCTGTACTTTTTTGCTAGTTAATTTAGTTAATTAATTTAGTTAATTTAATTTTTTTTAGTAATTGTTTTCTGTGATACAAAAATGTCACAGAAAAGATATAGTGCTGAGGAGGCGTATGCCATCCTTGCGTCAGAGTCAGATGCCTCTATTTCTGACTCAGACCCCAATTTTGACCCTGCCATGTGCTCAGATACATCACTAGATGCAGTCTCAACTGATAGTGATGTATCTGTGGCTGCTAGCCCCCCTGCCAGCCCCCCTGCCAGCCCCCCTGCTAGCCCCCCTGCCAGAAGGAGGCGTGTTGCTGCCATTGCTGCTGAAGAGTGGGTAACGCCTCATCTCCAGAGGCCAGATATCCCACCCTTCACAGCAAATGCTGGCATAAATATAGATGTGGCAGGTTTTAGCCCCCAGCAGTTTCTGGAAGTGTTTCTGGGCGATGATATATTGGGGAACATTGTCGCCCAAACTAATTTATATGCCCATCAGTTCCGTGCTGCAAAGCCTGGAACATATTTGGCAAAGCAGCAATGGGCCCCCATCAATGTGCCAGAATTCAAAAAATTCTGGGCATTGACTATGCTGATGGGCATCATAAAGAAACCCTCCATTCGCTCCTACTGGAGTACTAGCCCCATCTGCTCTACCCCCATTTTCTCCCAGACTATGTCGAGGAAGAGGTATGAAATGATTCTGCATTTCATGCACTTCAGCGACAACAGCCTGTGCCCCCCTAGGGAGCATCCCCAATTTGACAGGCTGTATAAAATCCGCCCCCTGATAACCCACTTTTCTGCCAGGTTTGCAGAGGCTTATACACCTGGAAGGAATATATGCGTTGATGAATCCCTAATGAAGTATAAGGGAAGGCTGGGATTCAAGCAGTATATTCCTTCCAAACGCTCCAGATATGGGGTAAAGGTGTATAAGCTCTGTGACAGCGAGACTGGGTATACTCAGGCCTTCCGGGTGTATGAGGGAAAGGATAGCCACCTTCACCCTCCAGGTTGCCCAGAACATATGGGAACCACTGGCAAGATTGTCTGGGACCTGATATTACCCCTAATGAACAAAGGGTATCACTTGTACTTAGACAATTTTTATACAAGTGTCCTTTTGTTCAAGCTACTGTATTGCTTTGATACAGTAGCTTGCGGTACAATTAAAAAGAACCGCGCAGGTTTCCCAGGACAGCTTGTACGCACCCGGCTACGAAGGGGGGAGACCTCAGCTCTGCGCCAAGAGGAGCTGTTGGCACTGAAGTACAGAGACAAGAAGGATGTATACCTTCTAACCACCATCCACACAGAGAGGACGGTGGCGGTTTCTGTACGTGGCAGAGCTGAGATCATAAGGAAGCCAGTGTGCATCAAGTCTTATAACCGGCATATGGGTGGGGTTGATCTGGCTGATCAGCTGCTGCAGCCCTATCTAATTATGCGGAAGACAAGGGCCTGGTACAAAAAGGTTGCAATTTACCTAATGCAGATTGCAACCCACAACGCTTTTTTGTTGTTCAAAAAAGCAAACCCCAGAGTTAAAAAGACTTTTTTACAGTTTCAGCTCCAGATTATTACGGGGATTTTGTACCATGATGCACCTGCTCCCCGGGCGGTGATGGGAGAGAGCAGAGTTGGGGCTACCCATTTTATTTTTAAAATCCCCCCTAATGCCACAAAGCAGAAACCACAAAAAAAATGCAGAGTCTGTACCAAGAGGGGGAAGAGAAGGGACACCATATATTACTGTCCTGATTGCCCTGGACAGCCTGCACTCTGCATTGGGGACTGCTTCAAGCGGTACCATACAATGGTCAATTTTTAAAAAAAATAAATACATTTGCTGTTACATATATATATATTTTTTTTGGTTATGTTTATAGTTAGATGTTTTTTTGTTTTTTTTACTTTTACTGTGCCAGATTTTTACATTTCACTACTCTATTTTTTTCTAAAATTGGGCCTGTTTTTTTTTTAACCAAAACCCCTGTCAAACCTATGCATGGGGGACATAGGTGTTCTCAGGGTGCCTTGCAGAAAACAACCTGAAGTATGTTTTTGTAATAACTTACAACAGTCTCTCCTAAATTATAGTCAAAAAGCAATGTGTCTGTAAAAATGAAAATTGAAAAATTACCACCATACACTTTCTCCAATTTTTTGGGCTAAAACGGTTGCTTCAAAGGCATCAAAGCACACCATATACAATACCTTGGGGTGTCAACATTTAAAAAATATACACTTTGAATGCAATAAATAAAAGTGGGGTATGCGATAGGCCCCAAACTAAAGATAGGCCTATCAGAAGAAATACTCTCATTTTTAATAACTAAAATCACAAGTCATAAAATTGTAACATAACCTTCCCAAAATCCTGGCAAACCTATGCATGGGGGGCATAGGTGTACTCAGGGTGCCTTGCAGAAAACAACCTGAAGTATTATTTTGCAATAACTTACAACAATCTCTCCTAAATCATAGTCAAAAAGCAATGTGTCTGTAAAAATGAAAATTGAAAAATTACCACCATATACTTTCTCCAATTTTTTGGGCTAAAACGGTTGCTTCAAAGGCATCAAAGCACACCATATACAATACCTTGGGGTGTCAACATTTAAAAAATATACACTTTGAATGCAATAAATAAAAGTGGGGTATGCGATAGGCCCCAAACTAAAGATAGGCCTATCAGAAGAAATACTCTCATTTTTAATAACTAAAATCACAAGTCATAAAATTGTAACATAACCTTCCCAAAATCCTGGCAAACCTATGCATGGGGGGCATAGGTGTACTCAGGGTGCCTTGCAGAAAACAACCTGAAGTATTATTTTGCAATAACTTACAACAATCTCTCCTAAATCATAGTCAAAAAGCAATGTGTCTGTAAAAATGAAAATTGAAAAATTACCACCATATACTTTCTCCAATTTTTTGGGCTAAAACGGTTGCTTCAAAGGCATCAAAGCACACCATATACAATACCTTGGGGTGTCAACATTTAAAAAATATACACTTTGAATGCAATAAATAAAAGTGGGGTATGTGATAGGCCCCAAACTAAAGATAGGCCTATCAGAAGAAATACTCTCATTTTTAATAACTAAAATCATGTAACATAACCTTCCCAAAATCCTGGCAAACCTATGCATGGGGGGCATAGGTGTACTCAGGGTGCCTTGCAGAAAACAACCTGAAGTATTCTTTTGCAATAACTTACAACAGTCTCTCCTAAATCATAGTAAAAAAGCAATGTGTCTGTAACAATGAAAATTGAAAAATTACCACCATATACTTTCTCCAATTTTTTGGGCTAAAACGGTTGCTTCAAAGGCATCAAAGCACACCATATACAATACCTTGGGGTGTCAACATTTAAAAAATATACACTTTGAATGTAATAAATAAAAGTGGGGTATGTGATAGGCCCCAAACTAAAGATAGGCCTATCAGAAGAAATACTCTCATTTTTAATAACTAAAATCACAAGTCATAAAATTGTAACATAACCTTCCCAAAATCCTGGCAAACCTATGCATGGGGGGCATAGGTGTACTCAGGGTGCCTTGCAGAAAACAACCTGAAGTATTCTTTTGCAATAACTTACAACAATCTCTCCTAAATCATAGTCAAAAAGCAATGTGTCTGTAAAAATGAAAATTGAAAAATTACCACCATATACTTTCTCCAATTTTTTGGGCTAAAACGGTTGCTTCAAAGGCATCAAAGCACACCATATACAATACCTTGGGGTGTCAACATTTAAAAAATATACACTTTGAATGCAATAAATAAAAGTGGGGTATGTGATAGGCCCCAAACTAAAGATAGGCCTATCAGAAGAAATACTCTCATTTTTAATAACTAAAATCATGTAACATAACCTTCCCAAAACCCTGGCAAACCTATGCATGGGGGGCATAGGTGTACTCAGGGTGCCTTGCAGAAAACAACCTAAAGTATTCTTTTGCAATAACTTACAACAGTCTCTCCTAAATCATAGTAAAAAAGCAATGTGTCTGTAACAATGAAAATTGAAAAATTACCACCATATACTTTCTCCAATTTTTTGGGCTAAAACGGTTGCATCAAAGTCATCAAACCACTCCATGTATAATACCTTGGGGGGTCAACTTTTTAAATATAATCACATTTATGGAAAACAAATAAATTGGGGTATGTTAAAAGACCCCCAAAAAAAGACGATAGGCAAAGAAAATATGTTAAATGTGAAAAAAAATCACAAACACATGTCAGACATTTGGCATTGCACCGCCCAAACAAGCCACCAAACCTATGCATAGGTGGTATCACTGAACTCAGGAGATGTTGGTGACCACATATTGGTGTCTTCTTTGGTAGTAACACATAACAGGAGCTGTGAATCCATGTCTAAAGTACAATGTATGTGAAAAATAACACAAAGAAATGAATGCCCAATAGTTTGACAAAGACTAGTGGTTGAATTAGTGTATGGAAAGTGTTAAAACACCTGCATTTGAAATACCCTAGGATGTCTACTTTTCAAAAATATATGGTTTTATGGGGGTAAATTACATTGGCCGGCTTCAGAAATGTCTTAAATAGAACATGGGTGCATGGGATGTGAAAATGGGAAGTGTAAAAAATGGAATGCGCTTCCTAAAAATAAGGCCTTCTAGCCCCCAGAGAACCCAACACACCTATACATGGGTGGTATCACTGTACTCAGGAGATGTTGTTGAACACATATTGAGGTGTTTTTTGGCAGTAAACACATAACAGGAACTGAGAATCCATGCCTAAAGTACAATGTGTGTGAAAAATAACACAAAAAAATGACTACCCAAAAGTTTGACAAAGACTGGTGGTTAAATAAGTTCATGGAAAGTGTGAAAATACCAGCATTTCAAATACCCTAGGGGGTCTACTTCTCAAAAATATATGGTTTTATGGGGGTAAATTTCATTGACCGGCTTCAGAAATGTCCCAAATAGGACATGGGTGCATGATGACCGATGTGAAAATTCCAAGTTGAAAAACTGGAATGCGCTTCCTAAAATTAAGGCCTTTTAGCCCCCAGAGAACCCGACACACATATACATGGGTGGTATCACTGTACTCAGGAGATGTTGTTGAACACATATTGAGGTTTTTTTTGGCAGTAACACATAACAGGAACTGAGAATCCATGCCTAAAATACAATGTGTGTGAAAAATAACACAAAATAATGACTACCCAAAAGTTTGACAAAGACTGGTGGTTGAATTAGTGCATGGAAAGTGTTAAAATACAAGCATTTGAAATACCCTAGGGTGTCTACTTTTCAAAAATATATGGTTTGATGGGGGTAAATTCCATTGACCAGCTTCAGAAATGTCCCAAATAGGACATGGGTGCATGATGACCGATGTGAAAATTCCAAGTTGAAAAACTGGAATGCGCTTCCTAAAATTAAGGCCTTTTAGACCCCAGAGAACCCGACACACCTATACATGGGTGGTATCACTGTACTCAGGAGATGTTGTTGAACACATATTGAGGTTTTTTTGGCAGTAACACATAACAGGAACTGAGAATCCATGCCTAAAGTACAATGTGTGTGAAAAATAACACAAAATAATGACTACCCAAAAGTTTGACAAAGACTGGTGGTTGAATTAGTGCATGGAAAGTGTTAAAATACAAGCATTTGAAATACCCTAGGGTGTCTACTTTTCAAAAATATATGGTTTGATGGGGGTAAATTCCATTGACCAGCTTCAGAAATGTCCCAAATAGGACATGGGTGCATGATGACCGATGTGAAAATTCCAAGTTGAAAAACTGGAATGCGCTTCCTAAAATTAAGGCCTTTTAGCCCCCAGAGAACCCGACACACCTATACATGGGTGGTATCACTGTACTCAGGAGATGTTGTTGAACACATATTGAGGTTTTTTTTTGGCAGTAACACATAACAGGAACTGAGAATCCATGCCTAAAGTACAATGTGTGTGAAAAATAACACAAAATAATGACTACCCAAAAGTTTGACAAAGACTGGTGGTTGAATTAGTGCATGGAAAGTGTTAAAATACAAGCATTTGAAATACCCTAGGGTGTCTACTTTTCAAAAATATATGGTTTGATGGGGGTAAATTCCATTGACCAGCTTCAGAAATGTCCCAAATAGGACATGGGTGCATGATGACCGATGTGAAAATTCCAAGTTGAAAAACTGGAATGCGCTTCCTAAAATTAAGGCCTTTTAGCCCCCAGAGAACCCGACACACCTATACATGGGTGGTATCACTGTACTCAGGAGATGTTGTTGAACACATATTGAGGGTTTTTTTGGTAGTAACACATAACAGGAACTGAGAATCCATGCCTAAAGTACAATGTGTGTGAAAAATAACACAAAATAATGACTACCCAAAAGTTTGACAAAGACTGGTGGTTGAATTAGTGCATGGAAAGTGTTAAAATACAAGCATTTGAAATACCCTAGGGTGTCTACTTTTCAAAAATATATGGTTTGATGGGGGTAAATTCCATTGACCAGCTTCAGAAATGTCCCAAATAGGACATGGGTGCATGATGACCGATGTGAAAATTCCAAGTTGAAAAACTGGAATGCGCTTCCTAAAATTAAGGCCTTTTAGCCCCCAGAGAACCCGACACACCTATACATGGGTGGTATCACTGTACTCAGGAGATGTTGTTGAACACATATTGAGGTTTTTTTTGGCAGTAACACATAACAGGAACTGAGAATCCATGCCTAAAGTACAATGTGTGTGAAAAATAACACAAAATAATGACTACCCAAAAGTTTGACAAAGACTGGTGGTTGAATTAGTGCATGGAAAGTGTTAAAATACAAGCATTTGAAATACCCTAGGGTGTCTACTTTTCAAAAATATATGGTTTGATGGGGGTAAATTCCATTGACCAGCTTCAGAAATGTCCCAAATAGGACATGGGTGCATGATGACCGATGTGAAAATTCCAAGTTGAAAAACTGGAATGCGCTTCCTAAAATTAAGGCCTTTTAGCCCCCAGAGAACCCGACACACCTATACATGGGTGGTATCACTGTACTCAGGAGATGTTGTTGAACACATATTGAGGGTTTTTTTGGTAGTAACACATAACAGGAAATGAGAATCCATGCCTAAAGTACAATGTGTGTGAAAAATAACACAAAATAATGACTACCCAAAAGTTTGACAAAGACTGGTGGTTGAATTAGTGCATGGAAAGTGTTAAAATACAAGCATTTGAAATACCCTAGGGTGTCTACTTTTCAAAAATATATGGTTTGATGGGGGTAAATTCCATTGACCAGCTTCAGAAATGTCCCAAATAGGACATGGGTGCATGATGACCGATGTGAAAATTCCAAGTTGAAAAACTGGAATGCGCTTCCTAAAATTAAGGCCTTTTAGCCCCCAGAGAACCCGACACACCTATACATGGGTGGTATCACTGTACTCAGGAGATGTTGTTGAACACATATTGAGGTTTTTTTTGGTAGTAACACATAACAGGAACTGAGAATCCATGCCTAAAGTACAATGTGTGTGAAAAATAACACAAAATAATGACTACCCAAAAGTTTGACAAAGACTGGTGGTTGAATTAGTGCATGGAAAGTGTTAAAATACAAGCATTTAAAATACCCTAGGGTGTCTACTTTTCAAAAATATATGGTTTGATGGGGGTAAATTCCATTGACCAGCTTCAGAAATGTCCCAAATAGGACATGGGTGCATGATGACCGATGTGAAAATTCCAAGTTGAAAAACTGGAATGCGCTTCCTAAAAATAAGGCCTTCTAGCCCCCAGAGAACCCAACACACCTATACATAGGTGGTATCGCTGTACTCAGGAGATGTTGTTGAACACATATTGAGGTGCTTTTTGGCAGTAACACATAACAGGAACTGAGAATCCATGCCTAAAATACAATGTGTGTGAAAAATAACACAAAAAAAATGACTACCCAAAAGTTTGACAAAGACTGGTGGTTGAATTAGTGCATGGAAAGTGTTAAAATACCACCATTTGAAATACCCTAGGGTGTCTACTTTTCAAAAATATATGGTTTGATGGGGGTAAATTCCATTGGCCAGCTTCAGAAATGTCCCAAATAGGACATGGGTGCATGATGACCGATGTGAAAATTCCAAGTTGAAAAACTGGAATGCGCTTCCTAAAATTAAGGCCTTTTAGCCCCCAGAGAACCCGACACACCTATACATGGGTGGTATCACTGTACTCAGGAGATGTTGTTGAACACATATTGAGGTTTTTTTTGGCAGTAACACATAACAGGAACTGAGAATCCATGCCTAAAGTACAATGTGTGTGAAAAATAACACAAAATAATGACTACCCAAAAGTTTGACAAAGACTGGTGGTTGAATTAGTGCATGGAAAGTGTTAAAATACAAGCATTTGAAATACCCTAGGGTGTCTACTTTTCAAAAATATATGGTTTGATGGGGGTAAATTCCATTGACCAGCTTCAGAAATGTCCCAAATAGGACATGGGTGCATGATGACCGATGTGAAAATTCCAAGTTGAAAAACTGGAATGCGCTCCCTAAAAATAAGAGCTTTTAGCCCCCCGAGAACCCGACACACCTATACATGGGTGGTATCACTGTACCCAGGAGATGCTGCTGAAGACATATGAGGGTGTTATTTGGCAGTAACCCTTAATATTATCAGTAAATGTATTCTTAAATTGCTATTTTGTCAAAAAATCAAATTATTTTTTTTTCCCCCCCAAACTTTGGCATAGATTGATGGTAAAATGGTTGCATGAAAAAAGTCAAAATACCCCAAGTTTAATACCTTAGGTTGTCTTCTTTTAAAAAATATATACATTTGAAGGGTTATTCAGGGATTCATGACAGATATTGGTGTTACAATGTAACTATCGCCAATTTTGAAAAAACATGGTTTTGAAATAGCAAAGTGCTACTTGTACTTATTGCCCTATAACTTGCAAAAAAAGCAAAGAACATGTAAACATTGGGTATTTATAAACTCAGGACAAAATTTAGAAACTGTTTAGCATTGGTATTTTATGGTGGTTGTAGATGTGTAAGAGATTTTGGGGCTCAAAGTTAGAAAAAGTGCATTTTTTTTCATTTTTTCCTCATATTTTATATTTTTTTTATAGTAAATTATAAGATATGATGAAAAAAATGGTATCTTTAGAAAGTCCATTTAATGGCGAGAAAAACAGTATATAATATGTGTGGGTACAGTAAATGAGTAAGAGGAAAATTACAGTTAAATACAAACATCGCAGAAATGCAAAAATAGCCTTGGTCCCAGATGGTCAACAAATTGAAAAGTGGTCTGGTCACTAAGGGGTTAAAGGGACACTGAACCCAAATTTTTTTCTTCTGTGATTCAGATAGAGCATGCAATTTTAAGCAACTTTCTAATTTACTCCTAATATCAATTTTTCTTCGTTCTCTTGCTATCTTTATTTGAAAAAGAAGACATTTAAGTTTTTTTTGGTTTAGTACTCTGGACAGCACTTTTTTATTGGTGGATGAATTTATCCACCAATTAGCAAGAACAACCCACGTTGTTCCCCAAAAATGGACCGGCATCTAAACTTACATTCTTGCATTTCAAATAAAGATACCAAGAGAATGAAGAACATTTGATAATAGGAGTAAAATAGAACGTTGCTTAAAATTGCATGCTCTATCTGATTCATGAAAGAAAAAAATTTGGGTTCAGTGTCGCTTTAACAACCCTTTTCAAAGCAAGCTGTTCTCAAGGTAAAAACTGCCTTTAGAGAATTTCAATAGAGGCATCACAGTAATGGCGAGATTTCTTAGACCTTTGCAAGCCCAGAGTCCTATAGATAATCAGGACCATAGTGATTGTTTAGATCAGGGGTTTGCTGTAATGGGTCAGATAGGAAATATTTTAGGCTTCGTGGGCAAGTGGAAAGATAAAGGATATTATGTAGGATAGCATTTTACCAAAGATTTTTATTGTCACAATTCAAAATATCTAAAAAATGAGAATCTTACTGGTTGCAGCCTCATTTTTTATTTTTTATGAAGAAATTAATCTGTGATTAGATTTTATTTTACATTTTTGAACTTGGCTTACCTTTTGTTTCCTTGTAGTTGGCAATATTGTGTCAAGGTTTACTATAGTGTGCCAAGCAGCAGTGAGAGTGATACATACGGTCTCTGTTGCAACTACTCAACTCCTACGTAAAGCGATAGCAGCAGTAAACAAAACAAAAAGAAATAGAGTGGCTTTGTTCCAATAAAACTTTATTTCTGGACTTCCAGTGGGAGGAACCAGAAGATGACCACAGATTCTCAAAGCTCTGTCTTAGAACTCTTTGTTTTTGGTTTTTCGTGGCATTAACCTGCTCTATCTGTACCTGCCTTGGCAAGCACTGTGCCTGGGAATTTCTCTGATCAGGACAATATACCTCCTGGTTGCTGCGGAGTAAAGAAAAATTTTCTAAGCCATTTGGCTTAAACTTTGAGTGCACCACATGTACCTAATATCATGGTGCATGTAACAACTATGTTAGCTGCTGTATTTACAACCCTTCTTGATAAAATACAAGCAACATTGAATGATGTTCTGCAAGAAACACATGCAAGTATCGGACTAAAGTGTACAGAAGATGATTATCTGGGTGAACCAATATGGATGATCCAAAAACAAGTTGCAGTGATGATGAAACAGTGTCAAAGGGGCGTATTTATCAAGCTCCGTATGGAGCTTGAGGCCCCTTGTTTCTGGCGAGCCTGAAGGCTTGCCGGAAACAGAAGTTATGAAGCAGCGATCTAAAGACCGCTGCTCCATAACTTGTCCGTCTGCTCAGAGGTGGCGGACAGAAATCAACCCGATCGGGTTGATTGACACCCCCTGCTAGCGAATTTGAACCGCCAATAGAATTTCAGTAGCTCTCATCCTATTGGCTGATTTGAACAGTCAATAGGATTTCACAAGCTCGCCTCCTATTGGCTGATTTGAATTTAACACTCAAATCAGCCAATAGGAATGCAAGGGATACCATCTTGAATCGCGTCCCTTGCATTAAAGCTTCAGTTTACGGCAGCGACCGTAAGAAGAGGAGCTCCACGTCAGATGGCTTCAGGATGGACCCGCTCCACGCCGCAGGGATGAAGATAGAAGATGCCGCTTGGATGAAGACTTTGCTGTTTGGATGGATGAAGACATTGCCGCCTGGATGAAGACTTCTCCGTCTGGATGTCGGGACTTCAGAACTGTAAGTGGATCTTCGGGGGTTAGTGTTAGGATCTTTTAAAAAATTTTGGGTGTTTTTTTTATAGTTTAGGGTTTGGGCATGCAAAGTAGCTGAATGCCCTTTTAAGGGCAATGCCCATCCAAATACCCCTTTCAGGGAAATGGGTAGCTTAGGTTTTTTTTTAGATTTAGGGTTTTTATTTGGGGGGTTGGTTGGGTGGTGGGTTTTACTGTTGGGGGGTGTTTGTATTTTTTTTTACAGGTAAAAAGCTGATATCTTTGGGGCAATGCCCCACAAAAGGCCCTTTTAAGGGCTATTGGTAGTTTATTGTAGGCTAGATTTTTTTTATTTTGGGGAGGCTTTTTATTTTGATAGGGCTAGTAGGGAAACAAAAAATGTTATAGAGATACAACACTCATCTACTCTAATGCCAAATCCCAGAAGATGCAATTGATTTAACCTCTAAAAACCAAGGTGAATACAAACAGAAAAAAAGTGATCTGGGATGGCGCTCAACAAAGGAGAGCTAAGAGGTATAATGTATAAAGTGCATGGGCTCTGATATTAAATATATATGTGTATGTACACTAGTGAATATTTATAATAAATGTGAATTTAATAGGCCAATAGCAATAAACTATTCCGATATAAAAATAGCAGGTAATTGAATAGAAAGAGTTAAATTTAAATTTAAATAATGTTTATTACATAGGTAACATTAGATAAAAAATAATGATGCCGGCATCTAAAAACAAACACAATAAACACAATGAGAAATATCAATGTAAAAAAGTTGTACAAACAAATGATCTCATCTAGAACACATAACAGAAAAGAGATACATAAGAATTCTAAAACCTGTATCTTCCTGTTAATATCGCAACATTGTCCAGAGAGTGGTTGTTTTGTGCAAACTTGTAGCCAGAAACTCCGGATAAATTGTGTCCTCCTTTCCTCAGTGTTGAGAGTTAGTGCAGCGTTCTCTGCAAGCGGTAGAGGATACTGTGATCCCCGTATGTACACAGACAGTTCCGGGCTGTAGTGCAAAGGTGTTCCGGTGCAAAAGGTGTTCCGGTGTGAGTGACTCTTTGATAATCCCACAGGGTATGGTAAAGAACCGAAGTTCCAAACAGGATATTGGTTAACAGATGGATTAGTATGAGTAGGTCCTGGGACAGGGATTACACATATGGAGCAAGCTCAAACATAGTTTTAATAGCTGCCCGATGTACCTGTCCTATCTACTTACGTATCCAATCTGTTGCTTACAATAGTATTATTAATCTGGTGCACAGGAGCAATCGGCAAATCTACACGTTTCAGCCGCCAGGGGCCTTTATCAAGATCTTGATAAAGGCCCCTGGCGGCTGAAACGCGTAGATTTGCCGATTGCTCCTGTGCACCAGATTAATAATACTATTGTAAGCAACAGATTGGATACGTAAGTAGATAGGACAGGTACATCGGGCAGCTATTAAAACTATGTTTGAGCTTGCTCCATATGTGTAATCCCTGTCCCAGGACCTACTCATACTAATCCATCTGTTAACCAATATCCTGTTTGGAACTTCGGTTCTTTACCATACCCTGTGGGATTATCAAAGAGTCACTCACACCGGAACACCTTTTGCACCGGAACACCTTTGCACTACAGCCCGGAACTGTCTGTGTACATACGGGGATCACAGTATCCTCTACCGCTTGCAGAGAACGCTGCACTAACTCTCAACACTGAGGAAAGGAGGACACAATTTATCCGGAGTTTCTGGCTACAAGTTTGCACAAAACAACCACTCTCTGGACAATGTTGCGATATTAACAGGAAGATACAGGTTTTAGAATTCTTATGTATCTCTTTTCTGTTATGTGTTCTAGATGAGATCATTTGTTCGTACAACTTTTTTACATTGATATTTCTCATTGTGCTTATTGTGTTTGTTTTTAGATGCCGGCATCATTATTTTTTATCTAATGTTACCTATGTAATAAACATTATTTAAATTTAAATTTAACTCTTTCTATTCAATTACCTGCTATTTTTATATCGGAATAGTTTATTGCTATTGGCCTATTAAATTCACATTTATTATAAATATTCACTAGTGTACATACACATATATATTTAATATCAGAGCCCATGCACTTTATACATTATACCTCTTAGCTCTCCTTTGTTGAGCGCCATCCCAGATCACTTTTTTTCTATTTTGATAGGGCTATTAGATTAGGTGTCAAAAAATATTTTGAATAATTTCATTTGTTATTTTTTGTAATTTAGTGTTTGTTATTTTTTGTAACTTAGTGGGGTTTTTTTGTAATTTAGTGCTTTGTAATAATGTTTAATTGTATATTTAAATAATTTTAGCAGTGTTAGGTTTTTGAATATGTAATTTAGTTTATTTAATTGGTAGTTTAATTTAATTTTAGTATAATAGTTAGGGTAGGTTAATTTATAGTTTAAAATTAGTTTATTTTAATTCCACAGGTAAGTTTTAATTTATATTACGATAGCGATCTTGTAATTTTAGTTTAAAATTAAGGGGTTGTTAGGTTTTGGGGTTCATAGCTTAATTTAGTTTTTGGCGATGTGGGGGGCTGACAGTTTAGGGGTTAATAGGTTTAGTTAGTGGTGGTTATGTGGGAGGCCAGAGGTTTATGTGTTAATAAGTTTATTTAGTGGCGGCGATGTTGGGAAGCGGCAGAATAGGGGTTAATATTTATATTAGTGGCAGCAATGTCAGGAGCGGCAGATTAGGGGTTAATAAGTTTATTATAGTGGTGGCGATGCGGGAGGGCAGCAGTTTAAGGATTAATAGGTAGTTTATAGGTGTTAGTGTACTTTGTAGCAGTTTAGTTATGAGTTTAGTGAAATGGTATAAATAAAGTTGGGAAAAACCCAAATAACAGCGTCATCGATGACTGTTAGTTAACAACAGTCCGATGTTCATCGCCCCGTACTTGGTGCGCATGTTTTTGATGGCTTTTCTCATAAATATGGAGATCGCATTCAGATCCGCGGCCGCGATGTTTGGCGATGTTAGGCAAGCGTATTGACGCCCGCGAATGCAACATAGTTGACACTTTGATAAATATCCCCCATAATATCAAGTCCGTTTGCAAACTTTCTCCTGAAATGTGTTGGCGTCACAAAAGACAAATCTAGGTCCAAAGTGATTTGGGACCCAAGGTCTATATAACTTACGATGCTTGGAGTAAACACACCTAAGAATCTGCCTCACATATATCCTTTGTTCTGCTATTAAACATGTGGTTAAACTGGGAGGTGTTTTTACCTCTCTCTCAGATCGATTAGTCTCTTAGCCTCACCTGCTGCTCCTGTCGGTCGGTATGACGTCACTTACTGCCGACACTCGTTGTATACTTGCGCAAGTAATCTTTTACCAGACTAGCTTCCGACCTATACCCAGCTCCTCGGATCGGGTCCCGTTTTACTCTGCACTTCAGTAATTTGTACGCAGAGCATAGATCTCTCCTCTTTACTGTTTTGCTGTGTCCAGGTTTTTACCGAATGCTTCGAAAATTCCTCCATCAGCATAATGGTATCACTACTGTCACAGTTATATTCATAATACACTATCTGATAAAAATAGTAGGGTGTTTTGCAATTGTTTTTTCAATTTTTTTTTGCTCCATTGACTTCTATGGCGGAATAGGTTATCGTGCGCGCTATATTTTAAGTTTGGCTTTTTACGCGTCGGGTTAGTGTGTGAGTGAAAACAGTTTACTTTCAACTCATAATACACGCACAACCCGACAAAAAGCTTATTTCTAGCGCAGTTAACTCAAACGTTAGTTTACAGTTTACATAGTTATATAACTTCCAACATTTTTAGGGAGTTTTCCACGGCAGGGAGGTGAGGAGGATTTGCAGTTTAGTTTAGGATTAGTTTATCGAATATCACATCATACTAACTATTATCTGTTCCACTGTAGAGGGAGTATTGTTTTATTATCTTTTTTCTGTTCTTTGGGAAATTAAAAAGAAAAAAATGACCTATCATGAATATAAAAGAAATCTGTGTTTGCATGGAACATAATCTAATAAAGTTTTAGATTTTGAATCTAAAACTAACCGGAAGGGCATAAACATACATATTCACAGGAACATCTGTGAAAAACTGAAATTTTAAAATGAATTACTTTCAGACACCTTAAACCCTTGGGCCTGATGATAAAAGCATTGTGATAATAGCAATATTTTAAAAAGGGATCCGTATTGTGGTTGAGATTCTGTGAAATTTTAGCACAAGCTAAAAGCAGTGTTTGACGCCATTCTTGCCAAGAGGTGTTTCACTATACTCTGTGGGAGGCAATGCTTCTCTGACATTGGCAGAATTTTTAAAGCTTCATTGCCATCTTATGTAAATGATGTATTTAAACAGTATTAAATAGTTCTATTTATAAAATACATTCTGTATAGTGCAATCACAATATTAGAAATGTATCAAAGTAAGTTTACCTAGTACTAAACGGATTTACTGCTACTATTGTGGCTACACTGTTACAAACGTGTTATTAATATAGAACACATTTGTTAAAATGAGGTTATAATATTAGAGGTAAAACACGTTCCGTACAGTGAAAACTAATATTGGCTATAAAAATACTGCATATCCGAAAAAAATGCACTTGGGTAAGACAAAAAAACGCTGCTTCTATTGGATATAAATATCCTGTGCCATGCACAAATTCTTCTTCCTAAAAAGAAAAGAACACTCCATAAGTAAAAAACTTTTTTTATGTAAAACTAAAGACTTTAAATATATAATATAGTATATAACAGTATAATACATACATATAAGAAACTACATACACATGAACAATATACAGACAAACCTCTTATTCCTATAAGTTCATTATTAAAGTATTTTTTTTTGTTCTTTATTAACAATGATTAGCAGACAACAGTAAGGCTAGGGGTGGGCAATTACCCGTCCTCCAGATGTTATGGACTACATCTCCCATGATGCTTTGCCTGCATTATGGCTGAAAGAGCATTATGGGAAATGTAGTCCATAACATATGGAGGGCCGACAGTTGCCCACCCCTGACTTAGGCATTGCATTGGAGTTTCATGGGTGTTCTATGAGAAAACATCACCCGGAGTTTCTAATTTTAAATGGAATATAGCCCATTGTTTGCTCATAACAGTTTTATCAGTCTTTCAGTGGCGGGATTTGCAGTTGTAAGAAATCTACTGAATGTACAGTGAAACTCATTTTACATATATGTTATTTGAACTGTTACACGGAAACCATTTTAAGTGTTGGTTAATGCACAGTCTATGTTATGTAAACATGCTTTTAATGCACCCTTGTCCTACAGCCAAGATACAAGTTCACTGGTAATGCGGGTGAATTTTAGATCAGACAGCGATCCCTATTATTTCTTATGGAAGGCACATTGCCACTCATTGGGACAGAGAGGATGAGCCCACTTTTTTATAAAATATCTCTGGACACACGGATTGTGAGATTGGCAAGAAAAAAAGGCCATTTCTTATGGGTCTGACAATCCTTTTATCATCAGCGCATTGATGAGAAGATCTGTTTTCAGAATGGTTTTTGGTGGTCTCTGCTTGTTAAAACCCCTTGATTGGTTCAGTGGACTGAAGGAGCGGCACACAATAAGAAAAGCGATTGGCTCTGTGCTCATGTAACATGACCTGGGCTTTGACAAATATCATAGATGTTTATAAATGTCAACATGCTTTTTAGTGTCCAGGACAATGTGACATAGATAAACATAACGTGAGCTAATGGGTAAAAGTCAGAATGTAAGTCCCTAGTAAATGTTAAAGGAAAACAAAATAGTGTTCCTCTTCACCCCAGAGAGGCTAAATTCCCTCCAATATACTTAAAGGGACAGTATACTCCTTGTAATTACAAGGTTTATCTGAAGTCCAGAAATAGAATAACATATATGGCCCTAGGTATGAAGCACTGGGCAGACATGGCTATCCGGCTTAGTGGAGTATGTCTGCTGCCTGTATGTGCTACTGTACAAGCAGTGTTCAGGGGGATTTATTATTATGACTGATGCTTCTTACATTGTAGAAAGCATGCAAGCACCCCCTGAAAGGGCTTCATATCAGCATTCACTGCTTTGTACATAGAGTCCAAAGGTGAGTGTGAAATGTATTTGATGGATTAACACTTCGTTTGCTACAATTGTTTTTCAATAACCAAACTCCACCATCTCCTTGACTTATTTAGAGGAACCATTCTGGACTTGTTACTAGACAAGACACAGCTAGCCATGGTCATTATGCTAGTAAAACATGCTTTGTTTTGCAGTTCTAATCTTATCATCCTCTTTGAGGCTAATTTGGGTCAGTTATGTGTTTGGGTTAGGCTTGTGAAGCCTGTCATAGGCACTTTGAGTTGTGAGAACTGGAAAAGGGGGGAATACATCATTTTTTAATTGTTGAATAATATTTAGATGTTATTCTGTATATGGATCTTTTACAATGCATTGCTTAAACAGACATGGAACTGAACAATGTTCTCTGGTCTGTCTAAGAGCCTAATGCTAAAAACATTGTGATAACAGCGATATTTTGGATCTGTCTTGTGATTAAGATTGGCTGTGAAATGTTATAAAAGGCATTGTACTATACTTCTCTGTGTGGGTGGAGATGCTTCTCTGACACTGGCAGAGTTTTAAAAGCAGCGTCACCTGAATTGAAGGTGTACTTAAGTTATACCTTTACACACTACTGAATGGAAATACAATTTAAATTAACTGAAACCCAACACCTTTTGTTACAATACAGTAGTGAAAGTAGGATGTGAATAATACACCTGTAGGAGCTGGAGGATTAAGGGTATATAGTACATGTTAAAGATGTGCAGGGAAGAAAATTTCATTTTGGATTAAATTTTGTTTACGAATAGTCAGGGAAATTTGTTTCTCTGAATATTCGTAGGCTGCACTATGCAGTTTTCATTTTGTTTAAAACGAAACAAAAATCCAATGTTTGTTAAACATTTACATTAGTTTTTGTTAAAACAAATGTACATTAGACTTGTGCGCGGCAGAAAAATTTGTTTCGGTTCGTTTCGGATCGATTCGGATGTTTTCGAATTTAGTTTTCCGATCGATTCGAATTCGGATACATTCGAATGTATTCGTTTTGGATTCATTCGGATTTGAATAAATTCGGATGTATTCGGTTCGGATTCGATTCGGAAATTCGGAAGTTCGGTATGTGTTTGGTGGGATATGCTGTGTATTAGACTAGTATTATGTACTGTAATAGTAGGTGTAACCCATAGCAGAGCGATATAACCTAATATACTGTACAATACTAGTGTAATTGTGATTAGTCCATGGCCATCCGAATGTTACTAATAAATCCAAACTAATTCGTATTTATTCGTTAGTTTCAGTGCTACGGTAATTCGGAAATTCGAATCGATCCAAAGCTCTGAATTTGACAAATTCATACGAATTTTGATTCGGAACGAAACGAAACGCACATGTCTAATGTAGTAAATGTTTCAAAGCTACTTGTGAAAAGTTCACCTATAGCTACAATAATTACGCTAATGTGTGCTCCAGAGCATGGTAAGCACTTTAAGTTAAGTATTAAAGTGAAAGCAAATTTTAATGAATAAGTGCCCAGTTTTAAAAATACTATTAAAAACAGGGGCACTTTAATGAATTAAGATTTACATTGCAGCGTTTAAAAAAAACAAAAAAACTAACCTTTTACTTTATGAAAACCAGACTGGTGATACTCCGCCCACTTCTCCTGCTGTACTTAGCATATTGATGAGGAAACCGGCTTCCTCCAATCTTTGCATGGCCTCACGAGCTGGACACCTTGGGGTGCTCGCAATGATTGGAGGAAGTCGGTTTCATTATTGCGGTGCTAAGTACAGAGGAGCTGCAGGCGGAGGATCGCCGGTCTGGTTTTCCTAAAGAGAAAGGTAAGTATTTTAAAAAGACGCTTTAATGTAAATTTTAATGAATGAAAGTGCCCCTGTTTTTAATAGTATTTTTAAAAACCGGGCACTTATTCATTCAAATTTACGTTCACTTTAAGCACTTAAAATAAGTAAATAAAGGAAACAAATTAATATTGACGATTTTCATCAGTATTTTTTTGTTTTCTTTATTTTTGTTGGTGCATTCATTCAGATTTTTGTTTTCTTAAACAAAACAAAAATTCAATTTTAGTGATGAATGTGCGTTCTTTCGAAAACGAATGGACGTCTCTAATGTGAATACACTGTATTATGTATATGTTTTGTACTGTAAAATGCTGTAATATCATCACAGCGGGATATGTTGGCACTTTATAAATAAAGTATAATAATATTAATAATATGCCATTCAAAGTCTCTTTCTGATTTATATAAACATGGTTTTAGCTTTTGTTTTTTTCTTTTTAGGAAGAGGATTTTGTGTTCAGAATATCAATAACCCATTGAAGACAATAGCCATGGTTTTATTGGTTTATCAAAGTAACACCTAGATTACGAGTTTTGCCGGTAATGGTGTGCGGTGCTAACGAGCAGTTTTCCCTCACCGCTCACCTACAGACAACGCTGGTATTACGGGTTTTTAGAAACCCGGCGTTAGCCGCAGAAAAGTGAGCGGAGAGCAAAATTTAGCTCCACATCTCACCTCAATACCAGCGCTGCTTACGGTAGCGGTGAGCTGCTAAAACGTGCTCGTGCACGATTTCCTCATAGGAATCAATGGGGCAGAAAAAAAAACCTGCAAAAAAGCAGCGTAAAGCTCCTAACGCAGCCCATTGATTCCTATGGGGAAATACTTGTAATGTCTACACCTAACACCCTAACATGAACCCCGAGTATAAACACCCCTAATCTTACACTTACTAACCCCTAATCCGCCGCCCCCGACATCCCCAACACCTGCATAATATTATTAACCCCTAATCTGCCGCTCCGGACACCGCCACCACCTACATTATACCTATTGTCCCCTAATCTGCTGCTCCCAACATCGCTGACACCTACATTTTATTTATTAACCCCTAATCTGCCGCCCCCAATGTCGCCGTCACCTACCTACACTTATTAACCCTTAATCTGCCTCCCCCAATGTTGCCACCACTATAATAAAGTTATTAACCCCTAAACCTAAGTCTAACCCTAACCCTACCCCCCCCTAACTTAAATACAATTTAAATATATCTAAATAAATATTACTATCATTAACTAAATAATTCCTATTTAAAACTAAATACTTACCTATAAAATAAACCATAAGCTAGCTACAATATAACTAATAGTTACATTGTAGCTAGTTTAGGGTTTATTTTTATTTTACAGGCAACTTTGTATTTATTTTAACAAGGTACAATAGTTATTAAATAGTTATTAACTATTTAATAGCTACCTAATTAAAATAAATTCAAATTTACCTGTAAAATAAATCCTAACCTAAGTTACAATTACACCTAACACTACACTATAATTAAATTAATTACCTAAAATAAATACAATTAAATACAATTTAAATAAATTATCTAAAGTACGAAAAAAACAAACACTAAATTACAGAAAATAATAAAATAATTACAAGTTTTTTAAACTAATTACACCTAATCTAATTCCCCTAATAAAATAAAAAAAATAAAAAAAATAATAAAAAGCCCTATCCTATACTAAATTACAAATAGCCCTTAAAAGGGCCTTTGCGGGGCATTGCCCCAAAGTAATCAGCTCTTTTACCTGTAAAAAAAAGTACAATACCCCCCCAACATTAAAACCCACCACCCACACACCCAACTCTACTCTAAAACCCACTCAATACCCCATTAATAAAACCTAATACTAACCCCTTGAAGATCACCCTACCTTGAGAAGTCTTCATCCAACCGGGCCGAAGTCCTCAACGAAGCCTGGCGAAGTAGTCCTCCAGACGGGCAGAAGTCTTCATCGAAGCCGGGAAGAAGAGGTCCTCCAGACGGGCAGGAGTCTTCATCCAGGCGGCATCTTCTATCTTTATCCATCCGGCGCGGAGCGGCTCCATCTTCAAGACATCCGACACGGAGCATCTTCTTCAAACGAAGTCCAACTGAAGAATGAAGATTAAGATGGTGTCCCTTGAATTCTGATTGGCTGATAGAATTCTATCAGCCAATCAGAATTAAGGTAGAAAAAATCCTATTGGCTGATGCAATCAGCCAATAGGATTGAAGTTCAATCCTATTGGCTGATCCAATCAGCCAATAGGATTGAGCTGGCATTCTATTGGCTGATTGGATCTTCTGCCCATTTGGAGGACCTCTTCTTCCGGGCTTCGATGAAGACTTCTGCCCGTCTGGAGGACCACTTCGCCCGGCTTCGTTGAGGACTTCGGCCCGGTTGGGTGAAGACTTCTCAAGGTAGGGTGATCTTCAAGGGGTTAGTGTTAGGTATTGTACTTTTTTTACAGGTAAAAGAGCTGATTACTTTGAGGCAATACCCCGCAAAAGGCCCTTTTAAGGGCTATTTGTAATTTAGTATAGGGTAGGGCTTTTTATTATTTTGGTTTTTTTTTTAATTTTATTAGGGGGATTAGATTAGGTGTAATTAGTTTGAAAAAACTTGTAAATATTTTATTATTTTCTGTAATTTAGTGTTTTTTTTTTTCGTACTTTAGATAATTTATTTAAATTGTATTTAATTGTATTTAGTTTAGGTAATTAATTTAATTATAGTGTAGTGTTAGGTGTAATTGTAACTTAGGTTAGGATTTATTTTACAGGTAAATTTGAATTTATTTTAACTAGGTAGCTATTAAATAGTTAATAACTATTTAATAACTATTGTACCTAGTTAAAATAAATACAAAGTTGCCTGTAAAATAAAAATAAACCCTAAGCTAGATACAATGTAACTATTAGTTATATTGTAGCTAACTTATGGTTTATTTTATCGGTAATATTTATTATAGGAATTATTTAGTGAATTGTAGTAATTTTATTTAGATTTATTTAAATTATATTTCAGTTGGGGGGGTTAGGGTTAGACAGATTTAGGGGTTAATACATTTAATATAGCTGTGGCAACGTTGTGGGCGGCAGATTAGGGGTTAATAAATGTAGGTAGGTGTCGGCGATGTTAGGGACAGCAGATTAGGGGTTAAAATTTTTATTTTAGTGTTTGCGATGTGGGGGGGAGCCTCGGTTTAGGGGTTAATAGGTAGTTTATGGGTGTTAGTATACTTTTTAGCACTTTAGTTAAGAGTTTTATACTACGGCGTTAGCCCATAAAACTCTTAACTACTGACTTTTAAATGCGTATCAGTCTTGACAGGAGAGGCTGTACCGCTCACTTTTTGGAAGACTCGTAATACAGGCGCTATGCAAGTCCCATTGAAAATATAGGATACGCAATTGACGTAAGTAGATTTGCGGTATTTTCGAGTCTGACCAAAAAAGTGAGCAGTACACCTGTACCTGCAAGACTCGTCATACTAGCATTAGGAAATAAGCAGTGTTGGGACCTCTCAACGCTGCTTTTTAAGGCTAACGCACAACTCGTAAGTTTTTTTCAGCTTTGTACTGTGTGAAACGTGTTTTTTTGGAATTGACATATTTTTTGATATTCTCTTTTTATAGCCGATATAGGTTCACACTGTTCTGAATGTGTTTTACTTATAATATTGCCACCTCATTGTTACACGTGTTAGTACAGTAATCTAGTTAAAAACACATTTATTGAACATGTTATAGCATTTTACAGTAAAATACATACATATAATACAGTGTATAGACGTTTATAATATATCCATATCCCCCAGCTCCTATAGGTTTAATATTAAAGGGATAGAAAACTCAACATTTTTTTTCTCTTTTAAAACTTCTTTAAATACAATATATAATTGTAAGAGGTACCTTTTAAAAGTTTTTTTTCCTATTTAGTATAATTTATATTTAAAGTTTAGTAACCTCCCGAACCCCCCGTTTTCCTTGATACGGCTAGATTACGAGTTTTGCAATAAGAGCTGCTCGGTGCTAACTTGCAAGTTATTGTCACCGCTCACCTCCCTATGGCGCTGCTATTACAGGTTTGCATAAACCCGGCGTTAGCAGGCAATAAGTGAGCGTTGAGCAAAATTGAGTTCCATACCGCACTCCAATACCAGCGCTCCTTTGAACTGGTTTTACGTGCTCGTGCACGATTTCCCGATAGACATCAATGGGGAGAGCCGGCTGAAAAAAAGCCTAACACCTGCAATAAAGGAGCGTAAAGCTCCATAACACTGCCCCATTGATTCCTATGGGGAAACAAAAGTTATGTTTACACCTAACTCCCTAACATAAAGCCTGAGTCTAAACACCCCTAATCTGCTGCCCCCGACACCGCCACCACTTACCTACACTTATTAACCCCTAATCTGCCGCCCCCAATGTCGCCGCCACCTACCTACACTTATTAACGCCTAATCTGCCGCCCCCGATATCGCCGCCACCTACCTACATTTATTAACCCCTAATCTGCCACCACCAATATCGCCGCCACCTACATTACAGTTATTAACCCCTAATCTGCCGTCCCCAATGTCGCCGCCATTATACTAAAGTTATAAACCCCTAAACCTAACCCTAAGTCTAACCCTAACCCTAACACCCACTCACTTTAATATAATTAAAATAAATCTAAATAAAAATGACTATCATTAACTAAATAATTCCAATTTAAAACTAAATACTTACCTGTAAAATAAAACCTAAGCTAGCTACAATATAACTAATAGCTATATTGTAGCTAGCTTAGGTTTTATTTTTATTTCACAGGCAAGTTTGTATTTATTTTAACTAGGTAGAATAGTTACTAAATAGTTATTAACTATTTACTAACTACCTAGTTAAAATAAATACAAATTTACCTGTAAAATAAAACCTAACCTGAGTTACACTAACACCTAACCTTACACTACAATTAAATAAATTACATTAATTAAATACAATTAACTAAATTACAAAAAACAAACAAACACTAAATTACACAAAATAAAAAAGAAATTATCAAATATTTAAACTAATTACACCTAATCTAATAGCCCTATCAAAATTAAAAAGCCCCCCAAAATTAAAAAAAAACCCCTAGCCTACAATAAACTACCAATGGCCCTTAAAAGGGCCTTTTGCGGGGCATTGCCCCAAAGAAATCAGCTCTTTTACCTGTAAAAAAAAAATACAAACAACCCCCCAACAGTAAATTCCACCACCCACACAACTAACCCCCTAAATAAAATCCTATCTAAAAAAAACTAAGCTCCCCATTGCCCTGAAAAGGGCATTTGGATGGGCATTACCCTTAAAATGGCATTTAGCTCTTTTTCTGCCCAAACCCTAATCTAAAAATAAAACCCACCCAATAAACCCTTAAAAAAAAAACTAACACTAACCCCTGAAGATCCATTTACAGTTTTTGAAGACCGGCCATCCATCCTCAACAAAGTGGCAGAAGTCTTCATCCAAGCGGGTAGAAGTCCTCAACGAAGCCGGGAGAAGTCTTCATCCAAGCGGGCCGAAGTCTTCATCCAAGCCGGCAGAAGTCTTCATCCAGATGGCATCTTCCATCTTCATCCATCCGGCGCGGAGCGGCTCCATCTTCAAGACATCCGGCACGGAGCATCCTCTTCTTTCCACGGCTAACGAAGAATGAAGGTTCCTTTAAGGGACGTCATCCAAGATGGGATCCCTTGAATTCCAATTGGCTGATAGCATTCTATCAGCCAATTAGAATTAAAGGTGAAAAAATCCTATTGGCTGATGCAATCAGCCAATAGGATTGAGCTCACATTCTATTGGCTTATTGGAACAGCCAATAGAATGTGCGCTCAATCCTATTTGCTGATTGGAACAGCCAATAGGATTGAAGCTCAATCCTATTGGCTGACTGCATCAGCCAATAGGATTTTTTCACCTTTGATTCCGATTGGCAGATAGAATTCTATCAGCCAATCGGAATTCAAGGGACGCCATCTTGGATGACGTCCCTTAAAGGAACCTTTATTCTTCGTTAGCCGTGGAAAGAAGAGGATGCTCTGCGCCGGATGTCTTGAAGATGGAGCCGTTCCACACCGGATGGATGAAGATAGAAGATGCCGTAGAAGACTTCTGCCGGCTTGGATGAAGACTTCGGCCTGCTTGGATGAAGACTTCTCCTGGCTTCGTTGAGGACTTCTGTCCGATTTAATTAAGACTTCTGCCACTTCGTTGAGGATGGATGTCCGGTCTTCAAAAACTGTAAGTGGATCTTCGGGGGTTAGTGTTAGGTTTTTTTAAGGGTTTATTGTGTGGGTTTTATTTTTAGATTAGGGTTTGGGCAGAAAAAGAGCTAAATGCCCTTTTCAGGGCAATGGGGAGCTTAGTTTTTTTAAATAGGATTTTATTTGGGAGGTTGGTTGTGTGGGTGGTGGGTTTTACTGTTGGGGTGTTGTTTGTATTTTTTTTTCAGGTAAAAGAGCTGATTTCTTTTGGGCAATGCCCCACAAAAAGCCCTTTTAAGGGCTATTGACAGTTTAGTGTAAGCTAGGGTTTTTTTATTTTGGGGGGTCCTTTTTTATTTTGATAGGGCTATTAGATTAGGTGTAATTAGTTTAAATGTTTGATAATTTCTTTTTTATTTTGTGTAATTTAGTGTGTTTTTTTGTAATTTAGTTAATTGTATTTAATTAATGTAATTTATTTAATTGTAGTGTAAGGTTAGGTGTTAGTATAGCTCAGGTTAGGTTTTATTTTACAGGTAAATTTGTATTTATTTTAACTAGGTAGCTAGTAAATAGTTAATAACTATTTACTAACTAGTCTACCTAGTTAAAATAAGTACAAAATTGCCTGTGAAATAAAAATAAAACCTAAGCTAGATACAATATAACTATTAGTTATATTGTAGCTAGCTTAGGGTTTATTTTACAGGTAAGTATTTAGTTTTAAATAGGAATTATTTAGTTAATGATAGTAATATTTATTTAGATTTCTTTTAATTATATTAACGTTAGGGGTGTTAGGGTTAGACTTAGGGTTAGGTTTAGGGGTTAATAACTTTAGTGGCGGCGACGTTGGGGGCGGCAGATTAGGGGTTAATAAATGTAGGTAGGTAGCAACGACATTGGGGGCGGCAGATTAGGGGTTAATAATATTTAACTAGTGTTTACGATGCGGGAGTGTGGCATTTTAGGGCTTAATATGTTTATTATAGTGGCAGCGATGTCCGGAGCGGCAGATTAGGGATTAATAATTGTATTTTAGTGTTTGCGATGCGGGAGGGCCTCAGTTTAGGGGTTAATAGGTAGTTTATGGGTGTTAGTGTACTTTATAGCACTTTAGTTATGAGTTTTATGTTATGGTGTTGTAGCATAAAACTCATAGCTACTGACTTTCAGGTGGCGGTACAGATCTTGCAGTTATAGGGTGTATCGCTCACTTTTTGGCTGGACAGGCAAACTCGTAATAATGGCGCTGTGGAAGTTCCATTGAAAAAGTACTTTTTAAAAGCTGCGGTAGTTACGTAACGTTACGGCCAAAAAAGTGTGCGGTGCACCTATACCTGCAAAACTGGTAATACCAGCGGTAGTGAAAAAGAGCCTTAACGCTGCGTTTTCACTCATTCCACAAAACTCGTAATCTAGCCGATTGTGGGTAGATTACTAGTGGATCAATATTGTTTTTTCGTGACTGTTTGTACCCAAGTTGAATTCTGCTCGTATTTCAAGTAAATGTAAATGCATGAGCGCAACCGCGATTTACACTAGATTTACGCTAGAATGGTTACCACAACCTCAGAGCTCTGGTTAACTGTTACGTTCAATAAAAAAGTGATTTTATTTTTATTCACAGGTATGCCACAAGTATTATAATCAATAGTAAAATGGATGTTAATAATTAACTTTAGAAATATCTCTTTTACTAATGTTTATAATAACAATAGCAATTTAACTTATGAGCCCAGGGGCGTAACTATCAGTGATAGTCCCTCCCACAGGGGGGCCCAACTACAGACAGGTTTGTTTTTTGTTTTTTATTTAATTTTTAATATTTTTTTTTTGTTTAACTGCCACCCAGCCTCACTACAGCGCAGATACTTGTTAGGCTAGAGCAGAAAGCCCACTCCCCAGGGTGGAAGTAAAACCTAGAGTCGGCCGCCTCCTCCTCCTGACTGACTGCATGTGTATCGGCTTGTGACTGCACGTGCAGTCTAGTCAGTAGGAGTCTGTCTTGGACATCTGGGAGTTTGCCGAAGCAGAGAGGAGCAGCACGGTCAAACTCATCAGCTCAGCAGTGTCAGCAGCACCACTGTGAAGGCGCGCACAACGGTCGGAGTCGGACTCAGTAAGCCAGCTTGTGAGCTCGGGCGGGGGGGCACACTGTTTTTATATATTGCTACAGGGTTTTACTGTTCTTCCCCTATCATGACTCTCCTATTTTCTGATCCTTCTTCTCCCTTTTGCAGTTGTGCATTAAAATGGAAACTCCCATTACTAAAACAATTAATTTTGTTGGGAACTGTGAGGTTCCACAAACGTTTTTGGACAAGCAGAAAACAAAAAGAAGGAAACACACCAAGCAGTGATCAAAACACCTGATTGCCCCCCCTATGTGTGTCTACTATTGTCCACTGCCTCTTCCTAATACAGTGCTGTGTCTAGGGATCTGAAGGGAGAGGGAAGGAAGAGGGTAGGGTTGTAGGTGTGTGTGTGTCTGTGCATATGTATGTGTGCATATGTATGTATGTGTATATTTGTGTGTGTGAGTGTGTGCGCATATGTATGTGTGTGTGTGTATGTGTGTGCATGTGTGACTTTGTGCATATGTGTGTGTCTGTGCATATGTATGTATGTGTATATTTGTGTGTGTGTGTGTGCGCATATGTATGTGTGTGTGTGTGTATGTGTGTGCATGTGTGACTTTGTGCATATGTGTGTGTCTGTGCATATGTATGTATGTGTATATTTGTGTGTGTGAGTGTGTGCGCATATGTATGTGTGTGTGTGTATGTGTGTGCATGTGTGACTTTGTGCATATGTGTGTGTCTGTGCATATGTATGTGTGCATATGTATGTGTATATTTGTGTGTGTGAGTGTGTGTACATATGTCTGTGTGCATATGTATTTATATATTTGTGTGTGTGAGTGTGTGTGCATATGTATGTGTGTGTGTGTATGCGTGTGCATGTGTGACTTTGTGCATGTGTGTGTCTGTGCATATGTATGTGTGCATATGTATGTGTATATTTGTGTGTGTGAGTGTGTGTACATATGTATGTGTGCATATGTATGTGTATATTTGTGTGTGTGAGTGTGTGTACATATGTATGTGTGCATATGTATATATATATTTGTGTGTGTGAGTGTGTGTACATATGTCTGTGTGCATATGTATATATATATTTGTGTGTGTGAGTGTGTGTGCATATGTATGTGTATGTGTGTATGCGTGTGCATGTGTGACTTTGTGCATGTGTGTGTCTGTGCATATGTATGTGTGCATATGTATGTGTATATTTGTGTGTGTGAGTGTGTGTGCATATGTATGTGTGCATATGTATGTGTATATTTGTGTGTGTGAGTGTGTGTGCATATGTATGTGTGCATATGTATGTGTATATTTGTGTGTGTGAGTGTGTGTGCATATGTATGTGTGTGTGTGTATGTGTGTGCATGTGTGACTTTGTGCATGTGTGTGTGATAGAGAGTGTTCATATATGTGTGTGGTGCATATGTGTGTGACTGTGTGCATATGTGTGTGTGTAACTATGTAGAACTATGACAGCTTTTACCCTTATTTTTTAATCATTTTTGTAAATTCTGTACAGGTCACTTAGTTCTCTACTTTTTTTTTTTTTTTTTTTTTTTTTTTTTTTTTTGAGTTTTAAATTTTTTCTTTATTAAGAACAAAAGGTACATACAGTTAAATAACCAAAGAAAGAAATTACTTTCCACAAGTACATCAAAACAATTACATAGCATTAACATATAACAATTAGGCGTATTGCAGAGTTATATACATCCATATATATTGTAAACAATATTTGTGCTTCTTATTCGGTCAATGCGGGGAGTCTACTATGTATCTAGAAGTCACGGATAGCGGAGTATAACTCCAGAGTCGTAGTGATAGGGTTGAAGTGACAGTTGTAACCACGTTTCTCAATTACTTTGTCGGACTGTATTTTGACATGGTCATTCAGTGGCATTGGGAGTAAGGGGTAGGTTATAGGGTTAGTAGGGAGGGAGTCATCACATGGGAGGGGGAGGGGAAGTTCAGGTAAGAAGAGGTGAGGAAAGGGGAAGGGGTTAGGGTAAAGAACGCGGTAGTAGAGATAGAGACATGAAGAGAGTGAGTGGGGGAGAAAGGGGAGGAAAAAAAAAAAAAAAAAAAAAAAAAAAAAAGGAAAAAAAAAAAAAAAAAAAAAAAAAGGGGGAGGTAAAACTACTTGTGCGCGGTATCTCCAGTCCCAACTGCCTAGGGAGAGGAAGAGCAGTACGGGAGTCCGTATGGGTCTACTGGATCTGAATCCAGTCACCCCAGATTGCCCAGTAAACTTCCATTCGCTCTAACGAGCTATATGCAAATTTTTCCATGTTGGCTAAGTATTGTATTACCTCAAAGACTTCCGAAATCGTGGGTGAGGTAACCTGTTTCCAGGCTCTAGCAATGCAAAGTTTGGTGGCCGCCATCACATAGATCACCAGTTGTTTGCTACATTTGGGGAGAGTATTATCCATGATGTGGAAGAGTGCCACCCTTGGCGTTAGCTGTATAGTCAGATTCATAGAATGCAAGAGTGTCTCGACATCTTTCCATAGGTCCTTTATTTTAGGACATGACCACCATATATGGGAATTGGAGCCTACCCTTCCGCACGATCTCCAGCAATCGGGAGATACATTAGGAAACATTCTCGACAGTTTGATGGGGACTCTGTACCATTGTAGCATTAGTTTCATATAACTTTCGAAGATCGTTATACAATGGATCGTTTTTTTTGTCAATTCAATCGCTGCTTTCAGCTCTATATCTGATATGATTAAAGCCAACTCCTTGCACCACATTTTGATTTGGCTTGGGAGGCCTTCTGAGTGGTCTTGTAGCATGGCTTTGTAGTGGAATGTGAGGGGTTTCCACGTCCCCATCTCAAGCAGCCATCTTTCTTCCCATTTAGAATGGGGTCTGAGCGTCTGAGTGCCAAATTTCCAGGAGCGAAGTAAGCTGAGTACCCTACAGCATTCAAAGTAGAGCCATAAGGGAGAACCGCTTAGTAAGTCAAGTACTTGATGAACTGTCATAAGTTTACCGTTTGAAAACAGATGTTCCACCATGTCTATGTTGTGTTGTATCCAAAACTCAAGATGGATATTCGGTAGGTCCCAGAGAAGACCCCTTATCTGGTGAATCGGTGAGGGATGTGGGGCAATCTCCTTATGATGTCTAAGTACATGCCACATTTTGATATTTTGTTGTACTATGGGGTTAGGAACTCTATCTACCAGCTGCTTGTGTTCATGAACCCAGAGAATACTTGGTAAGTCTAGGCCTTCAGGTAGGTGTAGTTCCTCTATTTTGAACCATTTCGGTTCCTCTCTAGTCGGGCCCCAAGCCGTGATCTGTGATAGTCTAGCGGCTTCATAGTAAAGGAATATATTTGGAAAAGCTACTCCACCTTTGGAGAACTCTCTCTGCATGGTTTTGTAGCCAATCCTAGGCATCTTTTTCCCCCATACATACTTAGAGAAAATTCGGTGAATTTGTTGTAATGTACCATGCGGGATGTTCAATGGGAGACATCGGAATAGGTACAGCGCTTTAGGAAGCAGTGACATTTTCACCGTGGCGATGCGGCCCATCCAAGAGATTTCTCTGAAATCCCATCTGTGTGTTAAGGATCGCAACTCAATGATGAGGGCGTCAAAGTTTAAAGAGAGGATGACGTCTAGGTCTGCACTTAGGTGAACACCTAGATGTTTGAGGGACGATGTAGACCAGTGAAAGTCATACGTTTCACGTAGGCTCAGGAGTTGGTCTTCGGGCAAGTTAATACTGTATGCCTCTGTTTTTGAGACGTTTATTTTGTAATAGCTCAGGAGGCTAAACTGTTCTAGGGCAGTGAAAACCGCCGGGACTGAACTTTGGGGGTTTGTGAGAAAGAGAGTAACGTCGTCCGCATACAGAGCAATCTTTTCCTGACTGGTGCTTACTGGTAATCCCTCAATGACAGGCGACATCCGAATCAGTTCTGCCAATGGTTCCATGACCAAGGCGAATAGCAAGGGGGATAGTGGACAGCCTTGCCTGGTACCATTGGAAATATTGAAGGGAGGAGAGCAGAAGCCCAACCCTCTTACTCTGGCACTTGGATTAGAGTACAAGACTTTGATCATGGTTATGGCTTCGGGTGGAAAGTCAAACGTGTCCAAAACTCTCCACATATACTCCCATCTGACCCTGTCAAACGCTTTTTCAGCGTCTAGTGACAGGGCCAGAAGGGGGACAGCTCGTCTCTTCGCCTCGGAAAAGACGGAAATCAGTCGTCTCGTATTGTCCGGGCCCTGCCGGCCGTTCACGAATCCGACCTGATCTGTGTTGATTAATCCCGGCAGCAGGGGAGACAGCCTTTCCGCGAGAATTTTAGAATATAATTTTGTGTCTACATTAATAAGTGAAATGGGACGGAAATTGCCGCAAAGGGTCGGGTCTTTACCCGGCTTTGGGATCGCAACTATAGTTGCTTCAAGATATTCTTGTAGTATCTGTCCTTCAGTTCTGATTTCGTTGTACGCTTGACAGAGTACAGGTTTGAGTTGCGTTTGTAATTTTTTGTACAATTGCCCCGGAAACCCATCCGGGCCCGGGGCTTTATCAGTCTTCAACTGTTTAATTGCTAATCCGAGTTCCATTTCAGTAATAGGTTCAGTTAGCTTAACCTTGTCTTCCTCTGAGAGTTTGGGTAGGCCTAGTCTCTGTAAGAAGGAGGAGATATCCGGAGGAGACATCACTCTGGGTGTCTCATGAGAGTTGATGTTATACAGGCGTTCATAGAAGTCGGCAAAAGCCTTTCCTATGTCTTCAGGAGCATGTACTTTTTGACCTTCAAGGACGAGGTATGGTATTCGGGAGCTAGCTAGTTTCTGCTTCAGTTTATTTGCAAGCATCGAGCCTGCTTTGTTGCTTTTTGAGTACATAATCATTTTGAATCTCAAAAGGGCTCGTTTAAATTTCTCCACTTCCAGGTTTTTAATCTGTGATTTCAAATTCAAAATCTCAGTGGATAGGCTAGCTGTAGGCATTAGTTTGTTTTGCCTTTCTTTCGCCCGAAGGTCGCAAGTGAGCTTGCCTAGCGGGGCCCCCCATTTTTTTTTGATATTCGATGCCTTTGCAATACAGAATCCCCTGATGTACGCCTTTAATGCTGCCCACCTGATTTGGTGTGAAGTCTGATTGGGTCTGTTAGTGTCTAAAAATTCCTCGACCCTGTCGACCAATTCTGTGACAAAAGAGATGTCCTCCCAGAGAAACCTCGGGAGCCTCCATGACGGTCTAGCCAGTGCGGATCTCTCAATGTCAATAGACATTGTAACAGCGTCATGATCTGACCATGGACAGCTGCATATGCTAGAGTTTGTGATGTTGTTCATAGACCAGGAGTCGACAAAGAAGTAGTCCAATCTCGAGTATGATCGGTGAGGGGGAGAAAAAAACGTGTAATCTCGTGAGTCAGGGTGACATGCCCTCCACACATCATAGAGCTCAGACTGGTATATCAGGTTTTGAAATTTAGGAGCTGTAGATCTAGAGTAGTTGTCTAAAACTCTATCTTTCGGGAGTTTTTTGTCCGTATGGGGGTCCCAGACTAGATTAAAATCTCCTCCTAGAATTAATGTGCCTTGCTTCAGGCCATCGATAAGATGCAGCATCGTGCGGAGGAAGGTTATCTGACCTTGGTTAGGGGCATACAAGTTTACTAGAGTGAAGAGGCGTGAATTCAGTTTGCAAACCACCAAAAGAAATCTCCCTTCTGGGTCCACTTCTATATGTTGCGGTTGAAATGCAACTCTTGCACTGATGCAAATTGAGACTCCTCTGGTTTTTTCATGGTAGGTCGAATTAAGGACCACCGGAAAGTGTCTAGATTTCAATATTGGAGTATTAGTTGAAGACCAATGCGTCTCCTAGTTCTCTACTTTTTAATATTGTAAAGGGACATTGATATCATTGTATTTTTTTTTCACATATAAAAGGGGACATTTAATTTAATTTAAATTTTTAGCTGTTTACATGTGAATTATTATTTTTTCCAATCTATTGAAGCTTGTCAGATTTCTCCAAAAGATCTGTGGATGTAGTGGGGTATAGACCATACAATTTGGAGGTGCACCATAAAGTTTCCACATTTTCTGACCCAGTCACCTCTTTCCTTGCTAGGAGTAGTAAGAATGGAAAAACCATACTACTTTTTTATGTTTGGGGGTGTTACGTTAAGTAATGGGGCTCCTTAACACCCCCCTTAAAACACTCACTGTGTCTAAGTTGTCAGTATCAGCAAGTTGAATTTTGTGATTTATGGATGTACACTATGATTAGCTTTTGGATTTTGGGGAGTAGTTCAGTAGGCCTTATATTATCTTGTGGCTAAAATCGCCTCATACTTTCATTTTTAAACATCTGAAGTTTGTTTAACTTTTGATTTATCATGTGTCGTGTGTGTGTACAGGGAGTGCAGAATTATTAGGCAAGTTGTATTTTTGAGGATTAATTTTATTATTGAACAACAACCATGTTCTCAATGAACCCAAAAAACTCATTAATATCAAAGCTGAATAGTTTTGGAAGTAGTTTTTAGTTTGTTTTTAGTTATAGCTATTTTAGGGGGATATCTGTGTGTGCAGGTGACTATTACTGTGCATAATTATTAGGCAACTTAACAAAAAACAAATATATACCCATTTCAATTATTTATTTTTACCAGTGAAACCAATATAACATCTCAACATTCACAAATATACATTTCTGACATTCAAAAACAAAACAAAAACAAATCAGTGACCAATATAGCCACCTTTCTTTGCAAGGACACTCAAAAGCCTGCCATCCATGGATTCTGTCAGTGTTTTGATCTGTTCACCATCAACATTGCGTGCAGCAGCAACCACAGCCTCCCAGACACTGTTCAGAGAGGTGTACTGTTTTCCCTCCTTGTAAATCTCACATTTGATGATGGACCACAGGTTCTCAATGGGGTTCAGATCAGGTGAACAAGGAGGCCATGTCATTAGATTTTCTTCTTTTATACCCTTTCTTGCCAGCCACGCTGTGGAGTACTTGGACGCGTGTGATGGAGCATTGTCCTGCATGAAAATCATGTTTTTCTTGAAGGATGCAGACTTCTTCCTGTACCACTGCTTGAAGAAGGTGTCTTCCAGAAACTGGCAGTAGGACTGGGAGTTGAGCTTGACTCCATCCTCAACCCGAAAAGGCCCCACAAGCTCATCTTTGATGATACCAGCCCAAACCAGTACTCCACCTCCACCTTGCTGGCGTCTGAGTCGGACTGGAGCTCTCTGCCCTTTACCAATCCAGCCACGGGCCCATCCATCTGGCCCATCAAGACTCACTCTCATTTCATCAGTCCATAAAACCTTAGAAAAATCAGTCTTGAGATATTTCTTGGCCCAGTCTTGACGTTTCAGCTTGTGTGTCTTGTTCAGTGGTGGTCGTCTTTCAGCCTTTCTTACCTTGGCCATGTCTCTGAGTATTGCACACCTTGTGCTTTTGGGCACTCCAGTGATGTTGCAGCTCTGAAATATGGCCAAACTGGTGGCAAGTGGCATCTTGGCAGCTGCACGCTTGACTTTTCTCAGTTCATGGGCAGTTATTTTGCACCTTGTTTTTTCCACACGCTTCTTGCGACCCTGTTGACTATTTTGAATGAAACGCTTGATTGTTCGATGATCACGATTCAGAAGCTTTGCAATTTTAAGAGTGCTGCATCCCTCTGCAAGATATCTCACTATTTTTGACTTTTCTGAGCCTGTCAAGTCCTTCTTTTGACCCATTTTGCCAAAGGAAAGGAAGTTGCCTAATAATTATGCACACCTGATATAGGGTGTTGATGTCATTAGACCACACCCCTTCTCATTACAGAGATGCACATCACCTAATATGCTTAATTGGTAGTAGGCTTTCGAGCCTATACAGCTTGGAGTAAGACAACATGCATAAAGAGGATGATGTGGTCAAAATACTAATTTGCCTAATAATTCTGCACTCCCTGTATATCTATCTATCTATCTATCTATCTATCTATCTATCTATCTATCTATCTATCTATATATATATATACTGTATATATATATATATATATATATATATCAGCTATATATGTGTGTGTATACAGCAAACACAAAAATGTTTTGTTTTTTTCTGTGTTAAATGTTGAAAAAAAATATATGTTAAATTCACTTTTTTGGGGGAGGAGGGCGGGGGGCCCTGCTTGGATTCTTGCACCTGGGCCCAGTGGTTTCTAGTTACACCTCTGTAGGAGCTCTCATAGTAAGTTCTGGAAATAAACATGCGATCAGAGGTATTAACAAATATGGAGGCTTAGCAATTTATGAACTAGTGCGCATGTGATTTCCTATAATAACAATTGTGCATGTGGTTTTGAACTAAAGATAGTGTTATGTATATTAAATTGAAATGGGCGCAAACGCTTGGCTATTGGTTTGGTCATGGAAAGAGTTTTAATATGCATTTTACCTACTTTTATGGGCGGTCGTTGCCGCTTGTTTTATTTGAATAAAAAATTAGGGGCCAGATTACGATATTGTGTTTGCGTGTTTGCGTTGTGCGCAGGTTAAATTGCGCTGGTATTACAAGCTGAAAGTAAATGCTATCGCTTGAACGAAATTCAAAAATACATTACAAAGTAGAGTTACACTCAAAATAACACATCTAATAAAAATGATTTCTAAAAAATATTGCATAAAAAAGTTATAAGGGCTCAAAGATATGAGGTCTCAGGTGTTAGGGAACAAAAAGGCAGCCAAAAGACTTTAACATTGAGATACATACATATACATATCTAAAGATGTATATGTATGTGTATATATATATATATATACAGTATATATAATCATCTATAAATACAGGTATAGATATATATTGTAAATACCAAAACACATCAGATATATATATATATATATATATATATATATAAATATAAATATATATATATATATATATATTTATGAATAAATAGAACACATTCTGCTATGTGCAGAACATTGGAATGTGAAATATTCATATTTTCATGTCAGTTTAGCGCACACAAGAGTAGGGTGCTGCATTGACTTCTATATGTGAATAGGTTATTGCGCGTGCAATATTGTAAGTTCGACTTTTTGGCTTAACTCGAGAGCGATAACTTTTTACTTTCAACTCGTTATAACAGTCCTATTCTAGTTTCATAATACTTCAATAGGTTGAAGTAACAAAGTGCGGTTGAGACTGATGAGGGATACCAAGTAGGGACAGCAGGCACAGCTGGTTTGAGAAAAACTGTCATTGGTATAGTAGACACAGGATTCTCAGCAGGCACAGGATACCCAGATGGCGCCAAGCTGGATTTCCAGCACGCCTATTGGCTAAGAGTTGGAACATCACCTCACAGCACAATAGCGTTCTGCCCTGGGTGGCCTAAGCAGTTCAGGGGGCGAACACTTGCAAACAAATAAAAGAGCTTTCAGCATAAAGTATTTTATAAATTTAAAGAAGAGAAAGGAGAAATCGGAGCCAGGATGCCAGTGCAGTTCAAGGTTTATTCATGCAGGCAGAAGACAAGAGGTACATCTCCTTCTATCTGACGCGTTTTGCGCATGCGTACATGCGCTTCCTCAGAGATCGTATTTTATACTTCATGACTGAAAGTCCCTTTTATTTGTTCCAATGGTAAATCCTAGCGTTTCACAAACGCTAGGATTTACTATCACTTTAACCTAAGTACACAATAAAAATTACACAACAAATTAACATGACTACACAATACTAAACAAGTACAAAGACGTCCAAAATACAAAAACACAACAAAAACAACAAAACATTAAACAATACAGCAGTAAATAACTGCAATAAACAACAAATATTTTTAACTCACCATCAGAAGTCTTCATCAGAAGTAATCCCAATTATTCTGAAGAAAAAAATCAAAAAAATCCAGGAAGCCTAACAAAATAATAAAAAAAATAAGTAAACAAGGGTCCTCTCCTTTTTTTTGATAAGATGTAATCCAAACAATCCTACAAATAAAACCCCTCCCACTGACATCACAGATGAGTGGCAATGCGGGTGGACTTTTGCTGAAGTTGTGATCCCTATTACTTCCTAAAGGAGACACAATATTGATCTCTGGCACAGAGAGGGTCAGCCCACTCTCTTGGAATATATTGCCAGACCCCATGGACTGCTAGGCTGGCAATGCCAAAAAGGCAATTTCTTGCGGGTTTGACGTGTCGAATACTAGGACCTAAAAGAGAATGATTTAAAATGTATTACAGTGCTTTACTTTTTTGGAAAAAAAAATTATGTTTTCCGGAGCTGAATAAACCAGTTTTCTATCTGCCTATCAACCAATGAACAATAGAATCCGGGGACTCGTCTTTTAAAGTTATATACTTCTTATTTTCACTTCAAATTGAAGATCTTTTTTTTTTCATGCAGATACCTTTAAAGTATTTAACTGCTACTCTTTCTTGCATATCAGTGACAGCCAACTTCCTGAGCTAGAGGACCACAGATCAATATTTTAACCTTATGGGGCGTATATAAAATTTTGTGGTTAAGAAAAACACAAATAAAAATATGCACTGCGGAATCTGTTGGCGCTCTACAAATAACCGATAATAATAATCAATGTCCACAGTGGGGCCATAAATATTAACACAAAAGATGCCAGTTGGCTATATATGATAAATATATGATGTGATATTTGAATTATGTCCCTTTAATTGCTGATATATGCTGTGTGCATATAAAATAAATTGTATTGCTCTCCTTTAATTGTCAGTTTAATGTTCATTTAAGCTTGATCATTTAAATGGCAGAAAAGACAGGAATACAAGAGAGCGCTGTAGCTATTCAGACTGCATTGAATAGTTTGCATGAACTCCCTAGTGTGGATGGTGCTTGATCTAAATAGATTTCAGTTTAGGGACATTTTTTGCTATTATATTTTCAGTAGCTCTAAAGCACCAGAATATAAAAGATACCATGAACTAACAAAAGACATAACATAACTTAATAAATACATTGCTAGTAATTCATGTAAAATCTTATGGACTACAGATTGCAGAATAAGAGATTGTGGGGTTTCCTTATGAAGAGGTGAGGATGGGCAGTAATCGTGAAGGAGAACAGAAATCAGTCCTCCTTGACAGAACAAAGTGTAAGGTTAGTAGATTTATTCTTATGTAAGGGTCTGGATTTATATTCTATAGCAGTGATGGCCAACTGTGTCATAGGTTTTGTGGCCCCTAGAATAAAAGCAGAAATAAGCATGTGTGCTTTGGGTTGGCCATAACTGAAAAGGGCCCTCTGGAGGGGAGAACAGCAGAGAGTACACTGCATTCTTACCTAAGTCTTACCATGTACAAGTCACACTGATTATTTTTTTTTATAGCCCATATATACCATGTTTTCTTTCTTCATATAGTACAATGTTCCTCTAAGCCTTAAAACTAAAGTATTACATTTACCTTATATTTACCTTCTGGTCCAGAGTGTACATATAACATTGTGAATAGCAGCTTATACATACAGATTCATACATGACTGTTATTTATGCATAGACTTTATAAAGGCTTGGCATAGAGTTTATAAAGGCTTGATCAGAAGATAAGGTAATTTAGGGCAAGATTACATATGCGGTGTCGCCCGCAAAAGCCGTCGATGCCAGTTTTTAAGCGGTTTTGCTTTCACATATACGGCGCCGCATATACATATGTGGCGCATATATTTCACCTGTTGCCCGCAATTTTTACTCCCATAAGCTAACATAGAACCGCGTCGCAAATCGGTATCACATATTCAGCGCAAGCACTTACGCGGCGGAAATGGAGACATTTTACTACATTTTCACCTCGCCACACATAGGCAGGCTCAGTAAGACTTGCGCTGAGTATGTGAGCACCGTAACCACTGAAAACTAACACCTAACGCATGCGCAATGTCTATCTACCTCCTGAAAATAACTAACACCTAACGCATGCGCAATATCTATCTACCTGTCAGCCGCCAATCCCCACCTCAAAAACTAAATAAATGTATTAACCCCTAATCCACCAACTCACCACAACGCAATATACCAAATACAATTATTAACCCCTAATCCGCCATTCACCCACAACGCAAGTACCCTAATTTAATTACTAAGCCCCCTAACCTAACACCCAATAAATTAACCCCAAATTACATAAAATAATAAAATACTAAATTACAATTAAAATAAAAAATCCTAACAGTACTTAGAAAAATAAACCTAAATTAAAAATAAATTAATCTAAAATTACCAAAAATAAAAGTCTAACATTACAGAAAATAATAAACAAAATTTAAAAAGCCCCCCAAAATAAAAACACCCCCTAATCTAATGCTAAACTACCAATAGCAATTAAAAGGGCTTTTTGTAGGGCATTGCCCTAAGTTAAACAGCTCTTTTGCATTTAAAAAAATTCTAAATCCCCCCCTAACAGTAAAACCCACCACCCACCAAACCCCCCAAAATAAATAAACCTAACACTTAATTAAACTAAACTACCCATTGCCTCTAAAGGGGCATTTGTATGGGCATTCAGCTCTTTTACGATTGCCCATTAAAACCCTAATCTAAAAAAAAAAAAAAAAAAAAAAAAAAAACCCTACTTACTATAACCCCCAAATAGGTACTCACCGTTCCTAAAGAAGGTCCTGTTCCAGGTGGTGAAGTCTTCTTCCAAGCGGCCGACATCTTGTTCCAAGCGGAAACCTCTTTCTTCTTCATCCAGGACCAAGCCGGCACGGATCAAAGATGAGCACGGAACAGGACCGGCGACCACGGAGTCGTGAAGCATGACGGATCCTCTTCATACGATCGCTGCCGTACACTGAATAGTGAATTCAAGGTACGCATTTAAATATGGCGTCCCTTGCATTCCTATTGGCTGATAGGTAGCAATGGGTAGTTTAGGATTTTTTTGTGCTAGTTTTTTTTATTTTTGGGGGTTTGGTGGGTGGGGGGGTTTTACTGTTAGAGGGGGGACTTTTTTTATTTTTTAAGGTAAAAGAGCTGTTTAACTTAGGGCAATGCACTACAAAAGGTCCTTTTAAGGGCTATGGGTAATTTAGTATTAGATTAGGGGGGTGTTTTTATTTTGGGGGGCTTTTTTATTTTCATAGGGATTAGGTTTAATTTTTTTATTTTTTATAATTTGGTTTATTATTTTATGTAATGTTAGACTTTTTTATTTTTTGTATCTTAAATTAATTTAATCTTAGGTTTTTTATTTTTAAGTAATGTTTGCTTTTTTATTTTAATTGTAATTTAGTGTTTTTTTATTTAGGTTATTGGGGTTAATTTAGGGGGTGTTCGTTTAGGGGTTTTTAGTAGTTTAATACGTTATTTGCGTTGTGGGGGTTTGGCAGATTAGGGGTTAATAGTTTTATTAGGTTTATTGCGTTGGTTAATTGCGGATTGGGGGTTAATAATTTAATTAGGTTTATTGCGTTGTTGGTTAATGGCGGATTAGGGGTTAATAGTTGTATTAGGTTTATTGCGATGTGGGTTAATGGCGGATTAGGGGTTAATACATTTATTAGGTTTCTTGCGATGTGGGTTAATGGCGGATTAGGGGTTAATACATTTATTAGGTTTATTGCAATGTGGGTTAATGGCGATTGGGGTTAGTACATTTATTACGTTTATTGCAATGTGGGTTAATGGCGGATTAGGGGTTAATATACTTTATTAGTTATTGCTTTGGGGGATTGTAGTTGACAGGTAGATAGATATTGTGCATGCGTTAGGTGTTAGTTAATATTTTCAGGCAGTTACGGGAGTTACGGTGCTCACATTTTCAGCGCAAGGCTTGCTGTGCCTGCCTATGTGTGGCAAGGTGAAATGGAGTAAAATGTCTCCACTTTCGCTGCGTAAGTCCTTGCACTGAATATGTGATACCGATTTGCAACGTGGTTCTATGTTAGCTTATGGGAGTAAAAATTGCGGGTGACGGGTGAAATATATGTATATATGTGATACCAAAACCGTGTAAAAAAACGGTGTCCCCGGCTTTTGCGGGCGATGCCGCAGATGTAATCTTGCTCTTAGTTTTTAAAGAAATCTTAACACCTACAAATACACACGCACACTCTCTCTCTCTCACACACACCCACACATACACACCTACAGTACATGCACACACACACATATATACACATATACTCTCTGGGGTCGATTTATAAAGCAGCGAATGCTGCTTCCGACCCACTCCGCTTCAGGTCCTCCTCTGAGGTAGCAGACAGCAATCAGCCCGATCGGATAAGATCCGGTTGATTGACATTCCCTGCTAGCGGCCGATTGGCCGCAATTCTGCAGAGGGCTGTATTGCACCAGCAGTTTACAAGAACTGCTGGTGCAATGATAAATGCCGATAACGTATGCTGTCGCCGTTTATCGATGTGCGGCGGCAGGGCCGCCACTAGAAATTTTGGGGCCCCTGACTTAACCATTGATCAGGGCGCTCTCCCCCCAATTTTTGACCAAGTGACTAAAACGTATATGCACTTTATTCTTAAGTGTCTATTTAAACTTGGAAATGTTGTAAAGGTAGTAACATACAGACACACAGACACGCTCTTACTCTGAAACACACACACTCACACATAAGGATTCACATAAAGACACTCTAGCAGACACGCAAAGAAACACACAAACACACTCAGACACAGACACCCAGACACTCAGCACTTGATTACATTGACCTGACAAGTAATGCGGTAGACTACAGTTTTGTAAAAAAGGAGATTTAGAAAACAAAATATGGAGTTCTGATTATCTTTTCGTCAAGGAAGATGCCAACTAAATGATGACAACAGCATGCAGTGGCTGAAAGGAAGGGACCTGAACTGCCTAAACAATAATTTAAAGGTTAAATGGTGGATTAGTCTCAAAGTCTGTAGAAACATGTGAATAATCAGTAATAAGGTCAAAATGTCCTAAAAAAGGAACAGACAATGGACACACACACACAAACTCAAACTTGCACATACACCCAAGGAAACACCGACAGAGACAGCCTCAGAAAACACACAAAGACATACACATACAAACACAGAGACAACCACATAAAACACAGAAAGACATACATACACACACCCTCACAGAGACACCCACAGAAAACACACACCCTCACAGAGACATCCACAGAAAACAGAGACATACATACATACACACACACACCCTCACAGACATCCACAGAAAACAGACATACACACCCACCCTCACAGAGGCATCCAGAGAAAAAACACAAAGGCAAACATACACACACCCTCGCAGAGACATCCATAGAAAAAGCTCAAAGACATATGCACACACCCTCACAGACATCCACAGAAAATGCACAAAGACATACACACCCACCCTCACAGAGAGACCCACAGAAAAAAAATACATACACACTCATAGAGACACAAACCAAAGCACAAAGACATAAACACAGACACCCACAGAAACACTCACAGGAGGAAACATTTATGCACCTTGCATCCCCTAAATCAACAGTGTGTGACATGCATTATAAAAAAAATGCAGAAATTAAGAGATCACTTTTTAAAGAATCGTATTTGATAATGTGTAAACAAAAATAATTCTGTGAATTCAAAATTGTACATTAATGATCTGGGTAGATGGCTAGATGAAGAAAAGTACTTTTAAAAGGTTGACATATGTTTGTTTATTTTCCCCAACCAAGAGTACCACTTCAAATATAGTGTACAAATGTTCTCATCTGTCAGCTATACTTATGGATTTTGAAAATGCTGTACTCTATTTGGTCTTGGTGGAACCATAAGCTGTGGTACTCATACAATTAGATCTGGTTAAATGCAGGATTTAGGCTTGTTGGTATGTATTTCAAAATCAAGTCAGCTGTAGTGTAAACTGAACAGTGTTAAGTTAACCTGTCACATTTCAAACACTGAGCAATCTTAGTCTGAGAGTATAACATTTTATGCAGCTGTAAAAATCTTAGAAAAAAATGCCTCCTTGCATCTGGAAAGTCCTTGCATAAATGCGCAGTAAACTGGAATGTTATATATATATATATATATATATATGCATATCTGCCAAAAGGGCACCTACCATTTGTGTATTGAGGAGGAAACATTTCTGCATGGTTTTAAATATAGAATTGAATGATGGTACAACTCTATTTTATTACAGAGCATGGAAACACACATCTAGTTAGGTTGATTTCACTCACTAACTGCGACACAGACTACCGGACCTAAGCCCTGCCCCCAAACTAGTGACATCACTTCCTGCTCTCATCACAGTGGGTTCAGCAAACATTTAAAATATTTATAGATATTTTATTATGTTTTTTTCCAGTAAAGTGCAAATCTTGATAATAATGTTTAGTATTTAAATCAGAGGAGTTAGTTAAAGGGGATGTGTACTTCCCCTGTGACAGTTGGCACACCACAAATTCAGTTAAACATGGTTGCAGTGAATATAAAAAAATGTGTCCTGATGACGAGCGTAACTACAGGGTTTCAGGGGTTTCTGCCTCAACTGGGACAGTCCTTTTAGGGGGTTCCTTGTCATGAAAGTGCTGGATGCTGCTCTAGCAGAATTAGATTACATTAGATTGTAGAGTTGCTTATTTATGAGGCTACAGTTTTGTGCTGACGCTGAGAAACAACCTTACTTTCCCGCAAAGTGTCTCTCGGTTATTATGCCATAAACTGAGGTCAGAAGAATAAGGTAAAGACGTGATGGCTGCACGTGTTATTACAGCCTTACTGCTCATAAAAAAAAACCTTTACATTTTTGTTCTCACCTAATTTACTGCACTGCATGCTTAAAGGGACATTGTACTGTACATTTTCTGTGCTTTAATGTGTTCCCTCCCAATACTCTGTTTTATGCACCGGAGTGTATACATTTGTTTACAAATGACTCCTTTATCTTTATTTTGTCATTTAAAATAGCTTATTTCATCTGTTCAAACTACCACCTATAGTGAAAAGATGAATACTTATTTTTTCTCTATAGAAAAGCTATTTAAACAAACAGCGCACAGCAATTAAGTTCCCAGTGGGGGAGGAAAAGATAGTTAAAGGGACAGTCTAGTATAAATTAAACTTTCATTATTCAGATAGGACTTTTAATTTTAATCAATTTACTTTTATCATCAAATTAGCTTTTTTCTCTTGGTATTCTTAGTTTAAACTAAACATAGGTAGCCTCATATGCTAATTTCTAAGCCTTTGAGGGCTGCCTCTTATCACATGCTTTTTAAATCTCTTTTCAACACAAAGAGACAGAAAGTACACATGGGCTATATAGATAACACTGTGTTCAGGCACAGAAAGTTATTTAAGATCTAGCACAATACAATGCTAAATTTAAGACAATAGATAATAAACAGTCACAGTCATGTGATCAGGGGGCTGCAAGAAGGTTCCTAGATACAAGGTAATCACAGAGGTAAAAAGTACATTAATATAACAGTGTTGGTTATGCAAAACTGGGGAATGGGTAATAAAGGGATTATCTATCTTTTAAAACAATAGCAATTCTATGGTAGACTGTCCCTTTAATAACATTTTCCTTTTCAATTATTCTCAGTAAGTATTGGCCATTGTATAAGGACATAAAGATAAGGAGGCAAAGTCCCTTTAAGCTATGATAAGTGTCCTTATCATGGTATCTGATGAAACTAAGCTTCTTTCTATGAGAGCCTGCTGAGGTAGGCTTAAGAGTGTGCACTTGCCTTAAACACTATGGGCCGGTTTACAAGTGGCATGCTATTGGATTTTTTCCCTTGCCCGCTAACTGCCCTGAAAGTAAACTATAAACTGAGGCAGGTTAACACACGTATTACAAGTGTAAAGTAAAGAGTTAGCACGCCAACTTCAGGATTTTGGATATCTTGACCACGTTAACTTCTTTTCCACATAGGGACGGATTTTATAAGCTGCGGATGCTGCTTAATCCACCCAAAGTTTCCGGCGATCTGGAAACTGAAGTTAAGATGCAGCGTTGGTAAGACCGCTGCTCCTTAACTTGTCCGCCACCTGTCTGCCAGATAGGGATGATTGACACCCGCCTGCTAGCAGCCGATTGGCTGCAAATGTGCAGGGGGTGGCATTGCACAAGCATTTCTTGTGAAATGCTTGTTCAATGTAAAATGCTAACAGTGTATTCTGTCGGCATTTAGCGATACTGAGCAGACATGTCCGCCCGGAGTTTAATAAATTGACCCCTTAGACTTCAATAGACTTATTGCTCGCATGCTAACCTGACACTACGTAAGACCTACAGAACTAAACACGTAGGTAGCTATAAATATTTTACATTCCAGTGTTCTTTCCATAGAAGAAAATTTTCTTTTTATTTTTAAATATATATTTCTATATATATCTAATTCTTTTTAGTAAAATATATATCTATACCTATATATCTATATTAAAAATATATTTATACTAAACATACTAAGAACATTTTCTTCTTAGTGAACATTGGAATGTAAAATGTTTGCATTAAATACATAGTAAAATACTTTAAAACGTTTTGAGGTATTTAACTGGTAAGGGCTCTAAAGTGTATATATACATACACACACACACACACACACAAAAAAAATAATTATATATATATATATATATATATATATATGTGTGTGTGTGTGTGTGTGTGTGTGTGTGTGTTTTATATGTATATACATGTGTATATATGTGTTTTTAATATTTTTATTGCACACACTGTTTTTCCCATAATTTCCAGAGATAGTATTGTTGCATTTGTTTCAGTATCTCTTACAGTTGTTCCTTAAAAATATTTAACCTCTATTTCAAACTCTGCAATGGAACTATCGTTTTTATTATACTCTCTGCATAAAATGAGCCAATTTCCACTTCCTTTCAACCTCTAGTAACATAATTAGGCTCAGATACCATCCCTGCAAAGCATTATGCCAATTATTCATGAAGTTTATGCTTGCCCAATTCATATGTCAGTTTTTCAATATCCAGAGTCCCTGCAGGATCATATATTTATATTTTTATGAATCTCTTCTTAATTCAATTTCTACCACATAACTGCATTTTTCATATTGTGATTTTTCACTTTTCAATTTCAACATACTGTGTGTGTCTATGTGTGCTAATATCACCAATTTGGTGGATCTACTTGTCACTGGCAGTATTGCTAAGTATGCATTTAAATTCATGTTTTTCTTTTAGGAGATGTAAAATAGGAAGAAAGACCATATTTTATTATTATAAACCCTCCAACTCAAGTGTTTTTAATTGGGTCCTGTCTATCTATCTATCTATCTATCTATCTATCTATCTATCTATCTATCTATCTATTTATCATCTTTCTTTCTCTCTCATATACATACTCTAATGCAAGACTTTCCAGTCAAACTAATCCTTAAGGACCAGCGACGTGCCCTGTATGTCACTGGCCTTTTTTTGGGACTTGATTGTTTTATAGCACGGTCTTGCCACCAGCGTTGAGACTGCTCTATTCCACAAAGCCTGCTGGAGGGAGTGCATTAATAGCGTGTTCTTGCTAGACTTGTGCTTTTTATGTCCTGAAAAAACCCTTAACGCCCAGTGACATACAGGGTACATTGTCGTCATTAAGGGGTTAAAAATTAAACAACCACTTAAAAGAATATATTGTAGTGTAATTTTATTTTTTAAAGTGTTTTTTATTATATCTATCTCTATCTATCTCTATCTATATCTATCTATCTATCTATCTGGCTATTATCTCTCTCTCTCTCTTGTACATACTCCAATGGTAGACTATCCAATCAGAGTAATGACATTTCAAAATTAAACAATCCCCATAAAACTATATATTGTACTATAATATTAATGTTAAGGGTGTTTGAATTTAATTTCAGGATTTTCATGCTTTTTGTTTGATTGACATTAAAGGAGCAATAAACTAAAACAAAAATAAGTCTACATTTAAAATGTAATTATGCATAATTTAAAAAATAAAAAATTGCAATGTACTTTATATATTTTGTCTGTTTCCCCTAAAACTTTTTTATATCCCTGGGGAGGTTGGAGAGCAGAACTCTAACACTCCTACATGATGCACAGTTATTGGTTGATATATGCAGGAGCTAATTGAAATCTGTCCCTAATTGGCCACAAGAAAGGAGGTAAGATAAACAGCATTTTTTTGAAGGGGTGTGTAATGCTACTATATAATAATGCTTATTTTCTAATAAAATTACAGTTTTAAATGCTTTTGTATGCACATCTTTTGCAATGAAGTCATTCATGATTTTTGATTCATAAATAAAAAAAACAATACTTGAATAATTCTGTAAAGTAAGTGTATGTGTGTGATAGTGTTGCGTGTACATGTGTAGTTATTGCTTAGTCTGTAAACTTGTTTTTGTGCATGGTGTGTGTTTGTGTAGTGCTTGAGTAGGGTGTAGCATGTTTGTGAGCATAATCTTTGTGTAGTATGTGTTTGTGTGTTTCTTTACTGTGTATAAATATAGTGTGTGAAGTATTTCCACTTTTGTTTCACCAAACATGACTGCTAGTCAATTAAATCTATCTGCCTACCAAATAATAAAAAAAAAAAGTCTCATTTGTTTGGTGTAGGATAGGCTATTTTTTCCCAACCTCTTTACTTTTTAATGCTTAAAGGGACATTAAACACTAAATACATGCTAGATAGAATGATGCATTCAAAGAAAAGATTAGTCCATGACTAACATGTAGATGTATTTTTTAAAGTTTCATTAGTTGTTTAAAAAGTGACAAAATCAGTGTAAAGTTTTAGTGTCTATAAAACACTGGGAGCTGCCATATTGTAACTTGTGTTACCTTCTCTGCTGTGGCCAATTAGGGTCAGTTATAAATAGGTCACTAGAGTGTGCAGCCAATGGTTGTGCTGGATTTAACAGTGTTCTGCACTTCCATTTCTAACAGGAACTGAAAAGCTCACAATTTTAGAATGGAATTACAGGCAAAGAGGACAAAATAAATAATGAAAGTATATTGCAGAGTTGTTTTATTATATACAATTTATCAATTTATATTACCATCTCAAAGTGTTTAATGTCCCTTTAAGTAAAAATGAACACAAAAATTTTCTTTCATGATTCAGATAGAGCAGTGAATTTTAAACAACTTGCTAGTTTACTCCTATTATCAATTTTCTTTGCTCTCTTGGTATCTTTTGTTAAAAAGCAGGGATCTATACTTAGGAGCCGGCCCATTTCTGGAACACTATATGTCAGCAGTTTCGCAAGCATATTATCCATTTGCAAGACCACTAGATGGCAGCATTATTTCCTGTCATGTAGTGCTCTAGATGCCTAGCTACTGGTATCTCTTCAACAAAGAAATCCTGGGTACAAAGCAAATTTGATAATATAAGTAAATTGGAAACATTTTTAAAATAGTATGCTCTGCCTGTATCACAAAAGAAAACCTTTGGGTTTCATGTCCTTTTTTAATACCAAATATATTATTCACCCAATTTACTTTCTATTTTATACATTTACAGTTACTGAGGGTGACCAGAAAACTGCCTCATATTAAAGAAATTAGTGTATCCAATCAAAGCTAGAAACACCTGAAACACAATGATCTGGAGAAGTTAAATTAGTTTTCTAATTTATCACAAAAGACTCACACCTACAATTATGGCCAAATGTGGTTCTACCAAATATTAACTGGAGGAAGATGGTATAATACTTATGCAACCAACAAATATCCATTTTTATTAATTATTCTTTGTGTCACAATAACAAATATTATTATAGCTGAAAAATATCATTATACGGAAAAATTAGAAAACATTCTTTAGTTACTTAACTGTGCCCCTGTTTCTACAGAACATTGCACATATATAGTATGTTGTTTTGTGTTGTTGATCCACAGGAATCACATGTCCCATAATACCCAAGAATTTATGACAGGATCCTCAGTTGAGCAGATACTTTCTTGGTTTTACAAGTGTATAGAGCATTGTGTGTTGATAATCAAATTACATACTGCTTTTGTTAAGTTATATGTATTCTGAAATATTATATTGCACAATAATAACCTTTTTTTATTGAAGTGACAATAAAAGGTTACATATTAATGTTTATATATACCATTTGTTAATGTACAGTTTATTCTTTAGTCTCTGTGTTACAATTTTTGTTTATAACATGGAATTCCTATGTCCCTAAACACAACTTTATTTCAGAATTTAAAGGGACATGATACCCACATGTTGAAGCACATGAAAGTGATGCAGCACAGCTGTAAAAAGCTGACTAGAAAATATCACCTAAACATCTCTATGTAAAAAAAGGAAGATATATTACCTCAAATTTCCTAAGTATTCACTGAAAAGAGATTTTAATCAGCAAGTCGGGATACTTGTCCCAGGCAGGGCCGGATTTCCCATTAGGCACAGTAGGCATGTGCCTACAGGCGCCTTGCAGTGAGGGGGCGCCTGCCTGTAGTCAGTGTATAAAAAAAAAATTTCCTGAGGGAATCAATTTTAGTAAGAATTGTGCTGCCAGCTGCTAATAGAGTCAAGTGTTTCATTGGGAATATGTTACAGCAGTCCAGGGAGCCATGAAGGAGAGAGGGACAAAGATTAAACTAAACCCCTCCTATTTTCGCCAGGCATGTTTACTGTTTCACTTTTATTTTCTGTACTTCTGTTGCATCCCTCACACAGCCAAGCCCCATGCTGATGTGGAGCAGTCATTTTTTGTTGAAGGAATTAAGGCTTCAGGACAGGTTAGGACTGTGTAAGGCTTCTAATGCTGTCTAGAATGATAACATAACAAGCAGAGCACACTTTAACCCCTTGGCTACCAGAGAGGATTGCAGTGTATTCACTTGTTATGTGCTGTATTCCTTTTTTATAGCCAGGGGGTTACATTCTGCTTCAGGATGTATGCTTTTGTTCTATAAAGGCCTTGGAGGTGAGGAGGTAATGTGGGACTAGCTGCTCTGCTGATTTACAGCCTTTAGGGCACTTTGACAAGATGTTTGTAGACTGTAAGGCTGTTATAAATGAAGAGCTTGATTACTAAAGGTTAACTAGCAAAATAAAAATGTGTATGTGTTAACCACTCACATGGCATATTTGTCTGTGTGTATGTATATTAGACATGTGCATGGCGAAAAAATTCGGTTCTGTTCGGATCGATTCAGATTTTTTCGAATTTCGGTTCGGAGCGATTCGAATTCGGAAAAATTTGAATCAATTCGGTTCGGATTTATTTCGGATTCATTCGGATTCTAATAAATTCGGTTCGGATTTGTTTCGGATTCATTCGGATTCAAATAAATTCGGCTGGATTCGGTTCGGCTCGGAAATTCGGAATTTCGGTAAGTGTTAGGTGGGATATGCTGTGTATTAGACTAGTATTATGTACTGTATATTAGGTGTAACCCATAGCAGAGTGATGTAACCTAATATACTGTACAATACTAGTGTAATCCATGGCCATCCGAATTTACCGAATAAATCCGAACTAATCCGGATTTATTCGGTAAATTCGGCAGTATTTTAATTCGGAAATTCGGTTCAATCCGAATCTCCGAATTTGCTGAATTTTCCGAATTTCCGAATCGAACCGAACCGAATTGCACATGTCTAATGTATATGTATATGACTCCTAATTTTCTGGATTATTTACTTTAGATCTACATACAAATACCACTCTCTAGGTCCTAAAAGTTGAGTTCCTAAATATTCTTACTGCCTTCTAATTTAAACACATTTGTTGACCCCTGGATTACATATAATCTACATTCCATTTTTTCCTTTGAGAGCAACATCATATAATATTTATATTACAGAACAAAATACATTTAACATCTGTGTATTTGTACTAAAAATATCAGAGTTCACAAGATTTTTTTCATGTAGTGGTAAAAATTCCTACATTTTATATTTTCTTCCACTGCCTGCAAAGGTTGTTGATGAGCTTTCATGCTGCTAGTTTTAATATTGCTATTGTTTACCCAAAACTGTGTTTAACTCCAACAAAATGTTAAGCACATAGTCAATGTCATCTCAAGAAAAGCAATACACTAATGGCTTGTCAGTAAACATGTCCTATGAGCCCATCTGGGTCTACACAGATGTGTATTGCTGTCTCAGAACTGACATTGACTATGTGTTTAACTCTTTTGCAAGAGGCTAACACACTTCTGTGCAAGCACTAGTGCAATCATAAAATGCCCTAGCAAACTGTCACGTTATGTCCCTTTAAATAGGTTTTTCTTTAGATTTTTTAAATTCAGATACAACATCATACACAAGCACATTTAAAAAATACAAGTTAAATATTTGTTTTAATGATAAATGTATTACAGGAAATATGTAATGAAGGAAGTGAATAATATACACACAATCACACACACACACACACACACACACACACACACATATATATATATATATATATATATATATATATATATATAATATATATATATATATGTGTGTGTGTGTGTGATTGTGTGTATTTTATTCATATATATATATATATATATATATATTTAACACACACACATATATATATATATATGTGTGTGTGTGTGTGATTGTGTGTATTTTATTCATATATATATATATATTTATTTATTTAACACACATATATATATATATATATATATGTGTGTGTGTGTGTGGGATTGTGTGTATATTATTCATATATATATATATATATATATATATATATATATATGTACACACACACTTTAATCAAATTCCTACTCTAACACATATACAAATATATTAGAGCGTGAAAAATAGATGAACAGATCCAGCAATGAATTTTGCACTTTGCTGCATATTTTCTGTCTTTGAATTGTAATATAGTTCTAAACAAGGAATATTATTGACTCCCTGTGACACATACAAGGAATAAAACACAATTAGTGAGGCTGTGTTTGAGGGGTCAGACAAGCTGTTGTGTTTGCATACACTGTGGCTGGAAAATCTCATAGGAGTGAGTAACAGTAAACTTAACTGTAAATAAGTCAGTGTGTTTAATTTGCAAATTGATCTATCTGATACAGAATTATTTGTCCAAGGGGCCATAAAGGGGGGTGACTGAGGGGTACAAAATTTAACCCCAAGAGGCTGAAGAAGTCCTGTGGAGCCTCTGTCAATAAAGACACAAAATAAATTACTAGAGATATCTGCAATACATTTCATAGGTGTATGTTCCATCCATTTTTGATAACGGCGGTTTTAATTGTATGGCCATTTGAGTTAAGTGAATATTGATTTTTGGTGTAGCTTCCATTACAACAAATATTGCAATTGGTGTATGTATTTGTGTATCTCCATAAAAGGGAAAATGTAATTACCTTAAGCTTTAATGTTTTACATCTAATATTTTTTTTTAGTTGTCCTAAATAAAAAAAATAAAAAAATTCCTCTGTTTTTTTCACTTTTTTTTTGGGGGGGGGGGGGGGCTTCAGGTTTTTGTGTCTACAGGCACCTGAGATGTAAATCCGGCCCTGGTCCCAGGACAACCTAGGGAGTGTTCATCTGTCATGTGCAGGCACAGTCATGTTATTTTCCTATTCAGTTTAAGTAAGTTCTATGAAATTTCATGAGATCACAGCAAAGGCAAAGCATTACCTCAGCACTGCTGATGCTGATTGGCTATTGTTTTGTTTTTGTTTTAACTTGCAGCTGGACAGCAGCAGAAATATAACTGTTTACACAGCACTTACTCTGGTGAGCTGAATACATTTTGAGGTAAAATATCTTCTTTTTTATATAGAGATGCTCAGGTGCTATTTTCTTGTCGGGCTTTGTACAGTTATGCTGCATCACTTTCAAGTGATTTAGCATATGAGTATTATGTCCCTTTAATTAGCAATTAATTAACATAATCTTCTGCTGACTATGGACTAGACTAGACCCTTTGGGATCTGCTAATTTCTAATAATAGCATAAGTTATACAACATCAGAGGTCCAGACTGTATCTGCCTCTTGTTTGAGAACTCTGGCCCTGTTTTATGTAATTGAATCAGGGACCACCTAGCCTTTGCCCCAGGCTACTCAGACCAAACCCTTGGCATGCCAATCTTAGCCTATGCCTTGCTCAACAGCATCCCTGGAACTGCCCATGGTTCTGCCATACACATCATGGCCTAGTTATATAAAAACAGTGACTCTGCCTATGTATATCTCTAGCTTCCAGTCCCAGATTAAATGCTGGGAAAATTTTGAGATATGCAACAATGTTGTAGAACTGTTTCAATCACTATCTGGTTGCTTGTTGGCCACCATTCTCAACTACATCAAAAGCTTAATGGCTGAAGCGGTTTGGCAGCAACCAGATAATAGCAACTGCCACATAATAGCAACACTTGTCTATGATGGTCCCTATTACGTGCATAGTTGCTGCAGAGACCTCCTAAAAGATGTTGGTTAGTTGCTTTAGCTAGAAAAAGAGAAAGTCTCAATTTAAATTATCACTTATATAAAACATTCATAATAGTCAGTAGTAACACTTTGTATCCTGCAAGGGCAAATGCTTTTCACATCTAAAAATTGTGTGCTTTGGTTAATACATATAGTAGCTTTGCAACTCCTCGCAGTCCAGAAAGCAGACCGATATATATAGTGTCCTATAGAGTCCCAGGTTATAAGGATAAGAAAGTCCTGAATAAAAGTGACCCAAAAGAGTGGTACTCATATAATCATGTACAAATGTTCCTGTTCCCCGGTGCTCCTATTGCAGACGTCAATGTATAACAAACAGAGGCAAGGTACACAAATTAAACAGTCCCCACACAGGCACGTATCACTCACCAGCTGCCGTGCTTTACCGGGTACCGACCTGTCCACCATCCGCGGAATAAGCTTCTTCCCCGGCAGCCTGGGTGTTTCCAAATTTTGAGAGCGTTTCACCGGGCACCAGCCCGTCCACCATTTGCGGAACAAACGCCGTCTCCAACCACCTTACCGTGCCTGGATCTTGGGTGTGTCTCAATCCTTCTCACGGATTGGTCCTTGTAGGAAGCCGAGCCTCTGATGCGATTCCTCTGATCCGGAGAAAGTTTGCACAGCAGATACCGCAACCCAGTGCGGCTGTCTATCTCCGGTGTTGTATGCAAAAACGTGATCGTGAACTGCACCGGGTATAAGGGATCCTCCACCTTTGGGCAAAAAACACTAAGTCTTTGAATCGGCTATGCCCCTGGTCTGCTATTCCCACAAGCAATGCAGCGTAAGTGCCTAGCAGTGGCAAAAGAGAGTCCAAAAAGAGAGAAAAAATTCGCCAGGCACCTCAAAATTTAAAAATTAAACCTTTATTGAACCAAAGTTAAAACATGGAGAGAGAGGGGATAAAGCACCAATAAAGTTGTACAGACTGAAATGTTTCGGCACAAAACGCCGTAATCATAGTCCCTAAAACTCTTAAAAACAAATGCCTTATAAACCCAGTACTCCCATACTATTGGTGGGTTGCTAATTGAAAATTAAAGACACACGGGGGATGGGGCATGTATTGTGATACCAATATATTAATTAATGTGCCTTATATAAATATCTACACAGTATATGTACCTAAGGTATTTGGTAGGAGCTCTAGCTTGTGAAACATAAGCATTTAATAAACTATATATATACACTTATATCAATAGTTTCACATATGTATATCTGAAGCTCGTGAGAAGGGGACATTAACACTCAAGTTTCCTAACACCACTAGATCACATGATCACATGTTACAAATATCATACTATATATACATGTATAGCTAAGAATATGTGAATTACCAAAATATATAATATAAATTTCAAATTTAAAATCTAACTTTCTAGATAAGAGGACAGTAGAGCATATATATAAAACATGCTTTGCAGAAAACCTAAAGCTCTCTCTTATCTATTACATAGATGCTGTAAGTTTGTGCATTATGATTCCATACCAAAAATTACAGATTTCCAGAAACTTTTGATTTTTGTTGTTACAGTATTCCCTGTTTTCCAGAACAATAGTCACCAACAATCATTATTTAGCAATTATTCCTTATTATTATTATAATGAGACCCTTATACCAGAGGTAACAAGATCTAATTCCAATGATTAATGTAATCATATTCGGAGTTCAGGCCCAAAGGTCTTTTAGTTTGGAGCCTAAAAATCCAATACATTTCCTGTCTGGACAAGATCTTAAATTGGTCACCCCCTCTTTTCTGTGGTTGAACCTTTTCTACAATCATCCATTTCAAAGAGCGACAGTCTTTGTCATGTCGCTGGACGAAATGGGACACCAAAGGTGTACTGCTTTTACCCACCCGTATGGTAGACAGGTGTTCTCTGATCCTAGATCTGACATCCCTGGTGGTCAAGCCTATGTACTGCAGTTCACAGGCTGAGCACCAGAGTAAGTATATACAATTAGAGGACCTACAATTCAAACAAGAGGTAATATCTTGTTTGAATTGTAGGTCCTCTAATTGTATATACTTACTCTGGTGCTCAGCCTGTGAACTGCAGTACATAGGCTTGACCACCAGGGATGTCAGATCTAGGATCAGAGAACACCTGTCTACCATACGGGTGGGTAAAAGCAGTACACCTTTGGTGTCCCATTTCGTCCAGCGACATGACAAAGACTGTCGCTCTTTGAAATGGATGATTGTAGAAAAGGTTCAACCACAGAAAAGAGGGGGTGACCAATTTAAGATCTTGTCCAGACAGGAAATGTATTGGATTTTTAGGCTCCAAACTAAAAGACCTTTGGGCCTGAACTCCGAATATGATTACATTAATCATTGGAATTAGATCTTGTTACCTCTGGTATAAGGGTCTCATTATAATAATAATAAGGAATAATTGCTAAATAATGATTGTTGGTGACTATTGTTCTGGAAAACAGGGAATACTGTAACAACAAAAATCAAAAGTTTCTGGAAATCTGTAATTTTTGGTATGGAATCATAATGCACAAACTTACAGCATCTATGTAATAGATAAGAGAGAGCTTTAGGTTTTCTGCAAAGCATGTTTTATATATATGCTCTACTGTCCTCTTATCTAGAAAGTTAGATTTTAAATTTGAAATTTATATTATATATTTTGGTAATTCACATATTCTTAGCTATACATGTATATATAGTATGATATTTGTAACATGTGATCATGTGATCTAGTGGTGTTAGGAAACTTGAGTGTTAATGTCCCCTTCTCACGAGCTTCAGATATACATATGTGAAACTATTGATATAAGTGTATATATATAGTTTATTAAATGCTTATGTTTCACAAGCTAGAGCTCCTACCAAATACCTTAGGTACATATACTGTGTAGATATTTATATAAGGCACATTAATTAATATATTGGTATCACAATACATGCCCCATCCCCCGTGTGTCTTTAATTTTCAATTAGCAACCCACCAATAGTATGGGAGTACTGGGTTTATAAGGCATTTGTTTTTAAGAGTTTTAGGGACTATGATTACAGCGTTTTGTGCCGAAACATTTCAGTCTGTACAACTTTAGGGGTGCTTTATCCCCTCTCTCTCCATGTTTTAACTTTGGTTCAATAAAGGTTTAATTTTTAAATTTTGAGGTGCCTGGCGAATTTTTTCTCTCTTTTTAGTTGCTTTAGCTACCATACAACTACTTAATGTACATAAACCTTAATGCAGATAATCACATAATAATAGAGATTCAAGTATAATCCAGCTACTAAAATGGTTCCACCATGAGAAATATTGTTTCCTTTTATTAGCATCTTTATTATAGTAACCTGTGCAGTATGAAACTCTAACAATGTTTCTACTATAACCAACAACATCCCACACACTCCCTATCTGAATAACTTATAGTTGCTTTTCTTAGGGAACCAGATATTAATTGGTATAAGGCAGGGGTCAGCAACTGGGCCCCCAGATGTTTGGAACTACATTTCCCATGCTGCTCAGACAGCCTAAAGAATGTGTAGATTGGAAACCAAAGGCACTACTTACTATTTAATGAAGGGGTAATAAGTGGGGTACCAGTATGTACTTTAATAAAGTAATTGCTTTTATCCCAGTGAAACAGACCACACACATATATAATTTTTCATATGAAGGGAAAGAGTGCTTAAAAGGGTATGCTGCCCAGTCTTCATACTGGATCCAAAATAATTAGCCTAAAGAATCAAAGAATTTGTCACAGCATCATGGGAAATGTAGTTCCAAAATATCTGGGGGCCAAAGGTTGCTGACCCCTTGTATAAGGGACAGTAGAGTTACATTTTTGTGCCATATTCAAAGTAGAAAGTGGCTGAATATGCTTGTCTCAAGATTACCCTAAATTAACAGACATTAATGGAAAGTAAGAATTTAAACAGTTTATTTAAAATATTTTACTTATCCTTAACAACTAATATAACTTTAAGAAGAGTTATTAGGAGGGCAGTGAAAAAAAAAGTCATGTCAGGTGGTCCCATTCAATTGTAAGCTGTTGTATGGGAAAACCACCAGAGAGGAAGAGTGACCATGCATGGTTTTCTCTCTATTATGATCATCACCACTATCCTCAGAATATGCTAAATGACCTACTAACCACAGTCCTAGTCAAGTTACAAATTAGGGGAATGTGTTTAAAACATTAATTTAAAGGAATATTGTTGGAAAATAAGAATTGTTCTGTACCCATCGATCAGTTAATTTTTAGCAGATTAAGGGATAATGAATTCAGGCAAGCAGGTGATAATATTTTTGTATTCAAAGTAACTGCAGGGACACTTTTTCTTCTACCCCCACTGCCATTACCTCTTGATTGCATAGCTTTTCCATAGCAAATACTGCAGTATTGACAAGATCAATATAGGTGGCAGTTTCCGCAAAACAATAAGCTATTTCACATGATTGTCCCCTTTATCAAGCTAAAGGCCACTCATGGTTACTTGCCGAGGTTGCTACCCATGCAAAATTAAAAAACAAATTAGTTTCATGTCACTGCTGCCTAAACCGAACCTGCCCTTGTTTAAACAACTTTGCATCACGTGAGAGAGAGATTTTGCCAAATGGACAGCAAGTGTATATATTTTGAATAATGTTATTAAATGGACTTAATTTGTTATGGTTTAAAATAACAAAAATTAAAAACTATTACTACACTATAAGATGTTTTACAATGGCTAAACATATGCAAAGATTGGGTGGGATAGTGGGTGTGGTGTGGGCAGGTGATAGGTGGGATCAGTGGCAAGTAACATTTTGGCCTGGCTAGTAGCTTAGGACTTGAAATGTTGAGTCCTATAGACATATGTTTTAATCAGTTGTTAAAAAGGGATATGAAACCTCAAAATTTTCTTTTGTGATTCAGACAGACCATACCATTTAAAAAAGTTTCCAGTTTACTTATATTATCAAATGTGCTTATACCCATGGTATTCTGTGTTGAAGAGATACCTAGGTATTTGGAGCACTACAAGGCAGGACATATGGCTGATATCTTGTGCTCTTGCAAATGGATAACATTCTTGTAAAATGCCATATAGTGCTTTAGAAATGGGCTGATGTTCTGTCGAGATTTGCTTCTCCATCGAAATTTGCTACTACCATTTGCGCATGCGCACAATTACCTAATCGCCCTCCACATATGTTTCAAAGAAATGTGTGTAATGCGATGACGTAAATACAAGCATGTGCACATCGCTATGTAGAAAGTGGAGAGGAAAATTAGTCCTTGCACTCCTTAAAGTGATGGTAAACTCTCCCCTATATAAAATCAGATCCTGAATATTAGTGATATTTTAGATGGAGGTTAATTCATCAGTCATAATAAAGTTGCACTATAATTTACTTTTTAATATAGATACGTAATTCAAATACCCTGCGCTTCGCCGCCCACTTCAAAAGTCAATTTTTCTGTGAGCTAACAGTTTGAAGTTCATATAAGCCTACCTAGGTTTAGCTTCCAACAAAGAATAGCAAGAGAACAAAGCAAATTTGATGATTAAAGTAAATTGGAAATTTTATTTAAAATTCTTAATAATGAAAGGTTAATTTTGAGTTGACTGTCTCTTTAAACATAGTTAAAGTCAGCTCAATAGCCAAAATGCACTACAAAAGCTAGTTAAAAACAGCAGGTGAGTCAATAACAACAGGCATATGTGTGCAGCCACCACTCACCAGCTAGCTCCCAGCTGTGCATTGATGATCCTAAGCCTACCTAGATATGCTTGTAAATAAAGGATATCATGAGAACAAAGCAAATTTGCTAATAAAAATAAATTGAAAAATATCTTAAATTTGTTCCCACTATCTTAATCATAAAAGTGTAATAACTTTATGTCTCAAAGGCACAGTTTTAAATTCCTAAATCGTTTAAACAATTCATAGATATCAATGGTAAAGTCAAAGAGTATAGTAAGACCCATGGTTTAATGTGAGCACATTGAAGATTCTAGCTTTTAAAAAGATCAGCACGAGAGCTGGAGATAACCAAAAGCATTCTTGAGCTGAGGCAGCACTTAAAGAAAAAAGAGCAGAGAACTGCTGCTTCAGAGAGAACAATATAATTACAGAAGCAAAAAGGTGAATTGTCAAAAGGTTGAGGAAATACAGGACAGTAATGTATAAAGCAGCATTCAATGCCAAGGTGAACCATTCTTTTCATCAAGGGAAATGGAAGAGAACATTCTATAAGCTGCTTTATATATAGATGCAAGTGAAAGAAAGGATATGTATATATATATATATATATATAGATATGTATATATATAAGTAGGAAAGTGGATATCAAAACAAATGAGAAGGCGCACAGCGATGCAATGTGATCAAATATAATGATGGCCTGGTTCTTTTCAGAGATCACCAATAAATGTATACAAAGAGTTCAATAAAGTTCCTGTTGACAAATAGTTGTTTCTTAGGTTTTCAACAAATCTTTGTTTAAGGTAAGTATATTGCGCTTACCAGTGGGTACCTCAATCGTATGAGGTAAGTTGTCAGCTCTTAGAAATAAAGATGATCCCTTGGCTCTTTAAGCAATGGTATCCTGGTAGCTCCGTGGAGTTTTTCTTTGCAGCAATGGAAATCCTGGACTCTCTCAACTTTCTTTCTTATCTTTCCCCTGGTGGTGAACCTCAGTCTCCTCTTGCAGTCGTGTGAGTTGTGGATAGGAAACAAAAAGACATGCACATAGCGTAATACTGTTTATGTAAAAAACAAATTTATTATGTACATATAAAATGTGCTTACATTTTCCAACCTCAATCAGATATGAGGTAAGTTGCTTCCATATAAACAAAACACTGCACCAACACTTTATGCTGTGGTTTTTCCTTGGCTGTATTTATAATGCGGCTGGAGAGAGTTTGTTGTTGTCACTCAAAGCTGCTAACACAATTTGGGAATCCTATATGTGTTTCCCGTTTTTGTCTGAAAATGGTTTAGCCCAATTTTCCTATCTAAGGACCTTAAGTATTGCTATAACACAGTTCACAGTTCAATAACAATAAAAGGTAACAATCTTAGTCATTGTTGAGTAGGAATAAATGGCTGCTGTAACCTATAGATAATAGGAGTGGTGCGCTGCCCAGTGCGTTTAGAATAAATATTATGTTCACAAAGTAAAAGCGTGCCGAATTGAACAGGGCCTGTCCGCCCACTTACAAGTAGTCCTTAAGGAGGATTGGGTGGGTTTTAGAGTAGGGGTGTGTGGGTTGTAATGTTGGGGGGGTACTGTATTCTTTTTTTTACAGGTAAAAGAGCTGATTACTTTGGGGCAATGACCCGCAAAAGGCCCTTTTAAGGGCTATTTGTAATTTAGTATAGGGTATGGAAATGTTATTATTTTGGGGGATTAGATTAGGTGTAATTAGTTTAAAATTCTTGTAATTCTTTTTCCCTGTAATTTAGTGTTTTTTTTCCGTAATTTAGTTTATTTAATTGTAATTAATTGTAGGTAGTTTAGGTAATTAGTTTAACCCCTTAATGACCACAGCACTTTTCCATTTTCTGTCTGTTTGGGACCAAGGCTATTTTTACATTTTTGCTGTGTTTGTGTTTAGCTGTAATTTTCCTCTTGCTCATTTACTGTACCCACACATATTATATACCGTTTTTCTCGCCATTAAATGGACTTTCTAAAGATACCATTATTTTCATCATATCTTATAATTTACTATAAAAAAATTATAAAATATGAGGAAAAATGGAAAAAAACACACTTTTTCTAACTTTGACCCCAAAAATCTGTTACATATCTACAACCACCAAAAAACACCCATGCTAAATAGTTTCTAAATTTTGTCCTAAGTTTAGAAATACCCAATGTTTACATCTTCTTTGCTTTTTTTGCAAGTTATAGGGCCATAAATACAAGTAGCACTTTGCTATTTCCAAACCATTTTTTTTCAAAATTAGCGCTAGTTACATTAGTACACTAATATCTTTCAGGAATCTCTGAATATCCCTTGACATGTATATATTTTTTTTTAGTAGACATCCCAAAGTATTGATCTAGGCCAATTTTGGTATATTTCATTCCACCATTCCCCCGCCAAATGCGATCAAATACAAAAAATTGTTCACTTTTTCACAAATTTTTTCACAAACTTTCGGTGTCTCACTGAAATTATTTACAAACAGCTTGTGCAATTATGGCATAAATGGTTGTAAATTCTTCTCTGGGATCCCCTTTGTTCAGAAATAGCAAACATATATAGCTTTGGCGTTGCTTTTTGGTAATTAGAAGGTCGCTAAATCCACTGCGCACCACACGTGTATTATGCCCAGCAGTTAAAGGGTTAATTAGGGAGCTTTTAGGGAGCTTATAGGGTTAATTTTAGCTTTAGTATAGTGTAGTACACAACCCAAAGTATTGATCTAGGCCCATTTTGGTATATTTCATGCCACCATTTTACCGCCAAATGCGATCAAATTAAAAAAAAAAAGTTAAATTTTTCACAATTTTAGGTTTCTCACTGAAAACATTTACAAACAGTTTGTGCAATTATGGTACAAATGGTTGTAAATACTTCTCTGGGATCCCCTTTGTTCAGAAATAGCAGACATATATGACTTTGGCGTTGCTTTCTGGTAATTAGAAGACCGCTAAATGCTGCTGTGCCTCACACGTGTATTATGGCTAGCAGTGAAGGGGTTAATTAGGGAGTTTGTAGGGAGCTTGCAGGGTTAATTTTAGCTTTAGTGTAGAGATCAGCCTCCCACCTGACACATCCCACCCCCTGATCCCTCCCAAACAGCTCCCTTCCCTCCCCCACCCCACAATTGTCCCCGCCATCTTAAGTACTGGCAGAAAGTCTGCCAGTACTAAAATAAAAGTACTAAAATATTTTTTTTTTTTTAGCATATTTACATATGCTACTGTGTAGGATCCCCCCCCTAGCCCCCAACCTCCCTGATCCCCCCAAAACCGCTCTATAACCCTCCCCTCTGCCTTATTGGGGGCCATCTTGGGTACTGGCAGCTGTCTGCCAGTACCCAGTTTGCAAAAAAATATGTTTTATTTTATTTTTTACCCGGTTTTTCTGTTGTGTAGCTTCCCCCTCCCCACTGCCCAACACCCACCACCTAACTGATGTTTTTTTTTAATTTTATTTATTTCTTTTTTTCTCATTTTCCTACAAACTTTTTCTGTAGTGTAGCGGTTCCCACCCGCTCCCTCCCCGTGCACGCGCCCGCCCCCCGCCCTGCCGTGCACGTGCGCGCGTCAGTGCACGCCCCCTGGCCTCCCCGCCCACGATCCCGCCCCCCTCCACATCACGAAGGGCCATCGATGGCCGCCACCCGCCTCCCGGTCCGGCTCCCACCCACCACCGCAATAAGCCACCGATCTCCGGTGCAGAGAGGGCCACAGAGTGGCTCTCTCTGCACCGGATGGCTTAAAACGGTTATTGCAGGATGCCTCCATATCGAGGCATCACTGCAATAACCGGAAAGCAGCTGGAAGTGAGCAGGATCACTTCCAGCTGCTTTCCACACCGAGGACGTGCAGGGTACGTTCTCAGGCGTTAACTGCCTTTTTTTTGAGGACGTATCCTGCACGTCCTCGGTCGTTAAGGGGTTAATAATAGTGTAATGTTAGGTGTAATTGTAACTTAGTTTAGGATTTATTTTACAGGTAATTTTGTACTTATTTTAGCTAGGTAGTTATTAAATAGTTAATAACTATTTAATAACTATTGTACCTAGTTAAAATAAATACAAAGTTGCCTGTAAAATAAAAATAAATCCTAAGCTAGCTACAATGTAACTATTAGTTATATTGTAGCTAGCTTAGGGTTTATTTTATCGGTAAGTATTTAGTTTTAAATAGGATTTATTTATTTAACTATGCTAAATTAATTTAGTTTAATTTAAATTATATTTAAGTTAGGGGGGGTTAGGGTTAGACTTAGGTTTAGGGGTTAATAACTTTATTATAGTAGCAGCGACGTTGGGGTTGGAAGATTAGGGGTTAATTATTGTAGGTAGGTGGCGGCGACCTTGGGGTGGGGCAGATTAGGGGTTAATAAAATTTAACTAGTGTTTGTGAGGCGGGAGTGCGGCAGTTTAGGGGTTAATACATTTATTAAAGTGGCGGCGATGTCCGGTCGGCAGATTAGAGGTTTATAATTGTAGGTAGGTGGCGGCGACATTGGGGGCGGCAGATTAGGGGTTAATAAATATAATGTAGGTGTAGGCAATGTTGGGGGCAGCATATTAGGGGTTCATAAGTATAATGTAGGTGGCGGTGGTGTCCGGAGCGGCAGATTAGGGGTTAGTAATATAATGCAGGGGTCGGCGATGTCGGGGCAGCAGATTAGGGGTTAATAAGTGTAAGGTTAGGGGTGTTTAGACTCGGGGTTCATGTTAGGGTGTTAGGTGTAGACATATTTTTTATTTTCCCATAGGAAACAATGGGGCTGCATTAGGAGCTGAACGCTGCTTTTTTGCAGGTGTTAGGGTTTTTCAGCCTGCTCAGCCCCATTGTTTCCTATGGGGAAATCATGCACGAGCACGTTTAGCCAGCTTACTGCTAACTTAAGCAACGCTGGTATCGAGGTGAGATGAGGAGCTCAATGCTCACTTTTCTGAGGCTAACGCTGGCTTGCAGAAAACTCGTAATACCAGCGTTGTCTTAAGTGAGCGGTAAGAAAAAAAGGCTTGTTAGCACCGCACAGCCTTACCGACAAAACTCGTGATCTAGCCGTAAGATTGTTACCTTTTATTGTTATTGAACTGTGAACTGTGTTATAGCAATACTTAAGGTCCTTAGATAGGAACATTGGGCTAAACCATTTTCAGACAAAAACGGGAAACACATATAGGATTCCCAAATTGTGTTAGCAGCCGCATTATAAATACAGCCAAGGAAATATCACAGCATAAAGTGTTGGTGCAGTCAGGCCATCATTATATTTGATCACATTGTATCGCTGTGCGTCTTCTCATTTGTTTTGATATCCACTTTCCTACTTCTATTTACAACAGTGACAAAGGTACACTGTATCAGCACGTAGGCAGCACGCATACACAGTACTGATACAATTATTGAGTGTATTATATCTTTGCATACCTTTGTATCGCACACTGTTTTTCCATGGTGAGACTGTTCTAACGATATCACTATAGAAATTCTTCTCTATACAAGGTTAAGTTATTCGTCCTTTAACTTACAAATAAAGATAGGTGTTATAGTTTTAGCGCTGGTGTCCCTCCTTGATTTATATATATATATACGATCCAAGTTAAGGACAGCACAATCAAACTTACTCCAGCTGCCAAGGTGCACTACAAACCATAATACATACTTCTTCCATAAACGTAGGCACTCACTGGTCTTGTGAAAAAATGTACAAATTTATTCAGTCCATAGAAAAAGAATTACATGACGTTTCGGTACATTCCTGTACCTTTATCAAATGCAACCACAATCTAAAATATTAAAACTTCCGTCATTAATGAAGTTCCAATATCCTTGTTGAAATATCCTTATTTAACATATATAATGTCCACAGTTCATGTGTATTATAGAGATGGAGTGCTTGTCCCAAATGCAAAATGCACATACACGATCCAAGTTAAGGACAGCACAATCAAACTTACTCCAGCTGCCAAGGTGCACTACAAACCATAATACATACTTCTTCCATAAACGTAGGCACTCACTGGTCTTGTGAAAAAATGTACAAATTTATTCAGTCCATAGAAAAAGAATTACATGACGTTTCGGTACATTCCTGTACCTTTATCAAATATAACCACAATGTAAAATATTAAAACTTCCGGACGTTTTAATATTTTACATTGTGGTTGCATTTGATAAAGGTACAGGAATGTACCGAAACGTCATGTAATTCTTTTTCTATGGACTGAATAAATTTGTACATTTTTTCACAAGACCAGTGAGTGCCTACGTTTATGGAAGAAGTATATATATATATCCTTAAAAAGGTTAAAGCTGTTTATTTGGATCTTGAAACTAAAAGAAAATGAATGACTTGCGTGATAGAAGCATACAGGCTTATAAAGAAGGCTGCTATTGGTGGAAAGCTCTTCACATTCATTTATTCTTATTCATTAGCACAGGAACATCCATTTAAAAATATATTTTAAAATGTCCTCTTGTAGATGAAACATCAAAAACTTTAATTTCCCTTTAATTTAAACATGGAATATTCCAGTTTGCGGCATGAAAAGATGTATATCATTTTAAGCAAATTTGTAACGTAGATACATTAAAACACCTCCTTGCAGCCATTTATTATTTATGTATTATTGTACTTATTTATTAAGATGAGACTACATTCGCAGCAGCTCACATTTTCTGAGTAACCCATAGACAATGAAATGTGTTTAAAAATTGCTGAAGGTAATTGATTCTACTCCACACTGATCCTTTCTACACTTTCTCATTTGGGCAAGTTATTTCCTTTTTTTCGTTGGAGGTCATGATGGTGTCTCCTACATTATGACAGCAAAACATTATGGTGCCGCTTTTCGCAGATTCAATAACGAAATTCGGTTACACTGTTTATTGTGCTTTTTAAGTAGACCTTTGCTTTGTTATAAGAAGTAGTGGTTCTCTAACCTGAATGAACAATCTGACTCAAAAAACAAACAAACTATCAATAAAGAACAAAATGTTGATCTTGGTGCAGACTATCAATTTTACCATAATTGATCATTTAGAAGTGATGTTTGTATGTATTTGGACGTGAACAATTATAAAGGTAAGTATTATATATTGTTATAGAAAAATGGAAAGCCCTGTGCAATATGTGACTATACTAAACCAGGATGATTACCCTTCCAGAACAACTACAACAATACTTAAAGATATTCACAGCTAATGGTGTTACTTACAGCCAGGGTCAAATCCCAGTATAACAGCTATATCCCTGCTCCTAATGGAATTGCACCTAGGGCCAGTGACCACCCCAAAACACTACGTGCCTACTACACAGTAGTGAGAGTCAAAGTCAAATAGACAGAAATATTCAAACACAGTCCATAGTCTTATCCCGGTCCACAGAGAGAGACAGAAATAATCCAAGGACTCTTTCATCCGCTGTCGCTAACCTCTCCTCCTCAGGGTAGGCTGCAGTGTGTGGCGGCTTCCTCACTCCTATTGGGTGCATAGATCCTTCCTTCCCAGCTGTGCCATGTTTCTTTTGGCTCCACCCAGTATTAGGCAAAACATTTTAAATGCTCAGTGGAAATTAAAAACCGGGGAGTCCGCTTCAATAAAATAAAATCACCTTTTTATTTTTCTTTGCATGTTAAAAAGTTAGACAACGATTCCTTCTTCCACTTTGCTTTATGTGTTGGCAGTGTCAATGGCCTTAGTCTTAGCTGTATGACCTGCCTATCCGGACTAAAAACTTATACCACATGTCCTTCTCTGTGATAGTTTCCAAACTTAATGACGCTGCCGACCCAGCCCCTTTACCATATTGTTTACATTTATACAATTACATATAGAAATAGCTGCTTACTTACACATGAATAAACATATCCAGAACTGGCATGATTATTACTGAAGTATACAGGAAACCCATATCTGGGAATTCTTTACTGCATGCAAGGAGCTGTCACTTCCGCAGGGTCTTTGGTGCAGTGGCAAAAGGCCAATTCATCAGGGTCAGGAGGAATTGCTCCGGCTCGGAGGAATATGAGACACATTCTAAAAGTCTGGCGGATTGCCTGACATCCAGAGGGTATGATACAGAAATGGTACATGCCTTGAGAGAGCAGGTTAGGAGAGTGGATAGACGGGACCTCCTGGAGAGTGGAATGGAGTGTGGAATGTACTCTACAAAAAAACAAAATAGAAAAAATGAATTCAAGGGGGTCACCTTTGTAACCAACTATAGCCAACAGATTGAGACTATTTGCAAAATTGTAAAGAAACATGTTCCCTTACAGGTGGCAGATGATGACTTGGCTAATGTTGTAACCAAGGGCTGTAGATTATCCAACAGGAAAGCAAAGACTATAGGGAACATTGTATCGCCCACCGAACTTCCCAATAGGCTTACCCAAACAGGGTCATGGTTAACTCACAAAGAGGTATACAGATGCAGTAACCGAACTTGCGAAGCCTGTGAACATCTTACACTAGGAAAAGAGTTTAGAAGTGAAGTGACAGGTAGATCCTATGAACATAGGGAGATTTTCAACTGTAGATCCTATAATGTGGTGTACTTGTTGACTTGTACTCAGTGCCATGTACAATACGTGCAAGTTATGGAACGTGAAGTTATGGAAAGAATATGTGAACATGTAGCGAACATAAAGGCAGGCAAACTCACCACACCATTAATCCAACATTTTAAGCACCGACATTCCAACTCCCTGGAAACTTTGAGATGGACATTTGTAGAGAAGGTTAGATAAAAAAACAGAGGTGGGGATCTGGAATATGCCCTTTCAAAAAGGGAAGTTTTTTTGGATCTTTAAGTTGGGCACAAGGATGCCACAGGGATTGAATTCTGAGTTTGATCTAGTAAACTTCTGGTACTAAAATTAATAGCTAAGTGACAATTGTTGTTTATTCATGTTATTTACTTATGTACTTAACTTGAGTATATTAATAACAAGTTTGCTGCTTATTGAAGTTTAAACTCTAGTCTCCCCATTTTAGAGATAGGAATGCATTGAATAATCTCAAATAGACTCAGTTTATTTTCAATTGTGTGTTTATGGTTCTATAGTCTAGTGTAATAATGTATATATGTTAATATGGAAGAAACCATACAATGGTAATTTACGTAGTGATACTTTTTATTTTTTATTTTTATTTTCCAGGGTTAACATTTATTGCTGTCACATCATTGAAGCTACCAGACAGGTTGCCCAGATCAACCCTCTTAGAGAGTTCACACAATATTTGCTCCTCTTTTTAACCAGAATGCTACAATACAATTTGAGTTGCACTCAATAGGACCCTAGGTAAAGTATGATGTATAGTGGAGGTCTTTAAGTCCAGAAAATACAGGACATATAAGTTTGTAATTGTGCAACTGTGAGAGGTTTAGCTTTGTTATGGATATTAATAAGGGTAATTATTATTATTTATTATTATCATTTATTTGTATAGCACCGCCAAATTATTAGCCTATAATATTGTGTTTTGATAGATTAAATTAGAAGAATATACTAAGCATTCTCAACTGTTATTAATATCCAATGTCTAAAAAGAAAATGTGATGAAGTATTTCCTTGCTCTTATGCAAAATATGCAATTTGAACACTGCTTAGGCATGTAACCAGCCAAATATGAATGAATCACACATACCTGCTTATTTCAAAAAATGTATATTCATGTGTAAGTAAGCAGCTATTTCTATATGTAATTGTATAAATGTAAACAATATGGTAAAGGGGCTGGGTAGGCAGCGTCATTAAGTTTGTAATCTATCACAGAGAAAGAAGGACATGTGGTATAAGTTTTTAGTCTGGATAGGCTGGTCATACAGCCAGGCTGGTCATACAGCTAAGACTAAGGCCATTGGTCGAAACGCATCAGATGACCTGTGATGCTGCCGACACATCTGGATGCCTGTAAAAGCAAAGTGGAAGAAGGAATCGTTGTCTAACATTTTAAAATGCAAAGTAAAATAAAAAGGTGACTCCCCAGTTTTTCATTTCCACTGAGTATTCAATATGTGACAATGTAATGATAAATAAATGCAATATTCCTTAAAAAAGATTAATATCATTAACACAAGATATTGGGAATAGTAAAAAGCAGAACAGAGATGTCACATAAAGGTAAGCATGAAGTTTACCTCTTTAGACTGAGCACTCAACAATGAAGTAGAAATAGTAATTTGGTAATCTGACATAAGCAGTTGAGTAGAGTAATTAGACTGTAGGATACTGGTCAGAAGGAGTATCATATGGTCCAGAAGACGTATCAGATGGTTTAGAAATGTAGTTAGGATAAGGACAGATTAAACCAGGCTGGCAGTGCAGAGTAAAGGAGAATCCAGAAGAACATATGACAGGGGTCAAGAGCAAGTTAACAATCAGAAATAAATCCATAGCCAGGAGGATAGTCAAAAAAACTAAGGATCTAGAATCAAACAAACCAAATCAGGAATCAAAGGATAGTCAAGACAAGCCAGGTATCATTTAACAAGAGCCAAATGGCCCTGAATGTAACTGTATCATTGCACAAGCAGTTCACCACAGCGTATGCTACATCATCATCATCGTATGTGGATCGTGTCCGCTCTCGCATGTGGATCATGTCCGCACTCACTTTGTTAAATCGGCCCAATAGAATTAGATGATGCAAAAATATGATACAATATGATGCAATGAGTAGAACAACGTAGTACCAAAAAAATTATGTAAGGTGGATAAAATAGATGCATGTGGCTAATAGGTAGGGACTGTATGACAATAAATTCTTCAAACTAAAAATTACAATAAAATGGCCCACAAGAGCATTTAATTGAGTCAAAGGGTCCTCGAACACAAAAAGCAAAAAACTATTTCAAAATGATGTAGTTGAAAGTAAAAAGTTTACGCTCAAGCGCTAACTCCGTGCGCTAAAAAGGCCAAAGTTACAATATTGTGACCACGTTTGCGTATTCTCCCATAGACTTCAATGGAGTGCAAAAAGTTTTAAAAAAACAAACACCCAACAAGTCACGCATACCTAATCGCATTTTCTCAAGTGCACAAATCCGAGTGGAAATATTAATATTTCAGATTCCAATATTCTTCACATAGCAGAATATGTTCAATTTATTCATAAATACACATTTCTATATATATCTGATGGGTTGTATTTTTTTGGTAACATATACTGTATATCTATACCTATATATGAATTTACATATATATATATATATATATAGGTATATATAGTTTAATAGGACAAGTGCACTCTCACGAACAGTCTCACGATTTGCCAGGGTGCATGAAAGTGGGTAATGATAGCAAAAGATAAAAGACAACACTCTCTGGTCTTAAATACAGAGGTTGTTTTATTTGCAGTGACGTTTCGGGGACTTCAGAGGAAGGGGAAGCTTTCCCCGAAACATCACTGCAAATAAAACAACCTTTGTATTTAAGACCAGAGAGTGTTGTCTTCTATCTTTTGCTATAGGTATATACATATATATATAAATACATAGAACTTATTCCCTTATGTGAAGAACATTGGAATGTAAAATATTTATAGTACACAGTTAAACACTTTATTAAATATGAATATTGCATACAAATTATTTTTTACATGTTTTCAGCTACTTAACTTCAAATGGCTCGAAATGCACTAATATATATGTCTATATATGTATACATATGTATTTATGTGTTTACTAGGGATGGGCGAATGTTTCGCAACATTCGAAAAACGGCACGAATTTTAACACATTCGTTCGTCCTAATCGAATTTTGAATGTATACATAAAATTCTAACATTCGATTTTTGAATGTTCGGTTTCGAATTTTATGATTACATTCGAAAATATTCTTTTAGAAAAATTTGAATTTAGATTTGTAATAGTATTTCTAATGCTTTCTTTAAATGTAATATTCGAATTATGCAATATTCTATATAGAAACATTCAAATGATAAATTTGTATCTATTATGTATCAATTTACTAAATTCCCTCCCTATCACATGAACTATTGAACTTCTGAATAGTATTTGTTAAATAGAATGTTAAATTCGAAATTTCGAATGTGGACATTCGATATAATTATAAACATTCGAATTTGAAAGTGACATAAATAGCATTCGATTATAGAATTTTTAAGAACATTCGTTCTTATCAACATTCGGATTTATAATTCGAATTTTGGTAATAATATTCGCTCGAAATTCGAAATTTGAAAATTTACATATTCGCCCATCCCTAGTGTTTACATGTGTATATATGTCTGTAAATACATATATACACATATAAATACATATGTACACACATATAAACATATATATCTATCTTTAAACCCTTATTACTTTTTATTGAAATTTGAAAAAAATATTTTTTATCAGATAAAGTTTTTTTTAATGTAGCTGTACTTTTAAATGTTTTTTTGTGCAACTTTTTATTCGAGCATAGCAGTTAACCAGAGCTCTGAGGTTGCGCTAACCGGACGCTCCTTAAATTCAATTGCAGCGAGTGCATTTACTTTCAACTTGTAATACACACGCTATTTCTGGCATGGGTAAACTTGTGCGATATCGCTCGTGCAAAACTTTTAATCTGGCCTCTAGCGAATCTCTGAGATCTTTTATTATACACCTTTTTTTCTAAAAGCAAGGGTACAGCAATAAAAAAATCCTTTTATTCAAAATTGAAATTCACTGAAATAATTTGCTCCCTCATAGACTATAAAAAATGAAATTCTTCATTTGCACATTTTACTATGGAATACATCAAATTATCTGTAACAATTCTTCTGAATGTTTTTCATGCATATTTATTGTAGGTATGAAATGGAAATAAGGTCATGTATTATTTTGAAAACTGCCAGATGTGACAAGTCACATGATTATATTAATAGTAAAACCTCATGAATTAATTATGCAATTAGCTTTGTAACCTACATAACATATTTTCTTTTGAAAGATTCTCTCTGCCTTGTGTGAAATAATGAATTCCACTGGTATCAAATAGAGATTAGAATTTAGGCTGTGTTTACACAGCAACCCATATCAGCGTGTGTGAAACACACAGTTTACATACTTTTGCATTATGTGTTAACAGGTCGCAAAAAATCAGGTTATAAGCATGAAACAGGCCTTTTTGACATGTTTGCAAGTATTTATCGCTATTAAGACAAAGAGGAAAAAGCAGCAGCCGGAAAACAGTAAAAAGTAATCCACTTTATTAAAAAAATAGTAAAAGATCCATAAAAATAAGTGCCCTGTTGCGGCAGGAAACGCATCAGATTTGCCCCTCTTATGTTGCTTTTACTATTTTGTGTTACTTTTTACTTTTGCCTGATTGCGGCTTGTTTCCTTTTTGTTTGTTTGTCATGCCGTCTGTCCACCGCTTATAGCCGGCACCACACAGCCCCAGCATAAGGATTTTTTTCTATGCTCTGCTCTACAGCAGTTTATTATCCGCGCAAGGGACCTGAGCGGTGTTCTCTTTATTTATCGCTATTGTATAATTCGGTGGTATTCGGCTTTGTTAAGCAGGACAGAAATTCCCTTATGTATATACTGTATACTTAATAGCCACATACGTAATTTATGGCTATTAAATATCATAATAACTGCTAACGAGATTTGTTAGAAATGCGAGATACCAGAAATTACATCACAATATTTACAAAGTGCTCATTTTAGCAATATTATTCTTAAAATGTTTATGTTTATCTCATGTTCATATTTTCATGACTGCAAGTTCCTAATGTACTTTTGTATTTTTTATCCGAATTTCTATCTGTGATTGTATCGTCATGATTAGAAATAACCCAAAAGTTGTGGTTTGAATAACTGACATTTACAACTTCTTACAGTTATAGAAAGAAAAGAGAACACAGCACACTTGAGGTTTACTAGGAAATAATATCATATCTACTTCTGCCACAAAACCATTTTTTATTAATAAACATTTGTTTCATAAAGTGTAAAAATAATTTAAAGGGACATTAAACTCAACATTTTTCTTTTGTGTTTCAGATAGAGCATACAATTTTTAATAACTTTCCAATTTACTATTAAAATATCTAATTTGCTTCATTCTCTTCATATCCTTTTGTTGAAATGCATACCTAGGTAGGCTCAAGAGCAGCTGTGCACTACTGGGAGCTAGCTTCTGATTGGTGGCTGCACATATATGCTTCTTGTCACTGGCTCACCAGAATTGCTCAGCTAGCTTCCATTAGTGGATTGCTACTCCTTCAACAAAGGATATCAAGACAATGAAGCAAATTGGAAAGTTTTTAAAATTGCATGCTCTTTCTGAATAATGAAAGACACATTTTGGATTTCATGTCCCTTTAAATCCTTTATTTCCATAGCATTTTCAAGTGTTTTGTTATGCAAATTAGCAAGCAATAATAATCTACTTCACATCTGGACACAGTATCACAGTATGAAGCCTGTGTGACCTGTAAAATATCAGAGTAAATTTCATAACTGTCAGACTTGAAGAAAAAAACATATTTCTAACTGAATTAATATTGCTTTAAAGCATCATGCCTTAAGACAGATATTCTAATATTTATTATAGCAGCTATAGGTCATTTTCTTACTATTGAGGAATCTACCACTGTGACATCCCTGGGAGGCACTTTTGAGAGTGAAGTATAATTACATTTATGTTGTAAAAACTTAATAACTGTGGTTTTGTCTGACAACTCTTTCCAACAGGCATTTTTTTTAATTAAGTATATACTATAATATATATATATATATATATATGTGTGTGTGTGTGTGTGTGTGTGTGTGTGTGTCTGTGTGTGTGTACATATGTATGTGCACACATACATACAGTATCTCACAAAAGTGAGTACACCCCTCACATTTTTGAAATATTTTATTATATCTTTTCATGTGACAACACTGAAGAAATGACACTTTGCTACAATGTAAAGTAGTGAGTGTACATTTTCCCTCCCCGGTGTCATGTGACTTGTTAGTGTTACAAGGTCTCAGGTGTGAATGGAGAGCAGGTGTATTAAATTTGGTATTATCGCTCTCACACTCATACTGGCCACTGGACGTTCAACATGACACCTCATGGCAAAGAACTCTCTGAGGATCTGAAAAAAATAATTTTTGCTCTACATAAAGATGGCCTAGGCTATAAGAAGAATGCCAAGACCCTGAAACTGAGCTGCAGCATGGTGGGCAAGACCATACAGCGGTTTCACAGGACAGGTTCCACTCAGAACAGGCCTAGCCATGGTCGACCAAAGAAGTTGAGTGCAAGTGCGTAGCATCATATCCAGAGGTTGTCTTTGGGAAATAGACGTATGAGTGCTGCCAGCATTGCTGCAGAGGTTGAAGGGGTGGGAGGTCAGCCTCTCAGTGCTCAGACCATATGCCGCACACTGCATCAAATTGGTCTGCATGGCTGTCGTCCCAGAAGGAAGCCTCTTCTAATGGTGATGCACAAGAAAGCCTGCAAACAGATTGCTGAAGACAAGCAGACTAAAGACATGGATTACTGGAACCATGTCCTGTGGTCCGATTAGACCAAGATAAACGTATTTGGTTCAGATGGTGTCAAGCGTGTGTGGCGGCAACAAGGTGAGGAGTACAAAGACAAGTGTGTCTTGCCTACAGTCAAGCATGGTGGTGGGAGTGTCATGGTCTGGGCCTGCATGAGTGCTGCTAGCACTGGGGAGCTACAGTTCATTGAGGGAACCATGAATGCCAACATGTACTGTAACATACTAAAGCAGAGCATAATCCCCTCCCTTCGGAGACTGGGCCGCAGGACAGTATTCCAACATGATAACAACCCCAAACACACCTCCAAGACGACCACTGCCTTGCTAAAGAAGCTGAGGGTAAAGATGATGGACTGGCCAAGCATGTCTCCAGATCTAAACCCAATTGAGCATCTGTGGGGCATCCTCAAACAAAAGATGGGGGAGCGCAAGGTCTCTAACATCCACCAGCTCTGTGATGTTGTCATGGAGGAGTGGAAGAGGACTCCAGTGGCAACCTGTGAAGCTCTGGTGAACTCCATGCCCAAGAGGGTTAAGGCAGTGCTGAAAAATAATGGTGGCCACACAAAATATTGACACTTTGGGCCCAATTTGGACATTTCCACTTAGGGGTGTACTCACTTTTGTTGCCAACGGTTTAGACATTAATGGCTGTGTGTTGAGTTATTTTGAGGGGGCAGCAAATTTACAGGCTGTACACTTACTACTTTACATTGTAGTAAAGTGTAATTTCTTCAGTGTTGTCACATGAAAAGATATAATAAAATATTTACAAAAATGTGAGGGGTGTACTCACTTTTGTGAGATACTGTATATACACATATATACATACATACAATATATTATATATACACACCTTTGAAGCCTTCCCAGTCTAACACCTTGTCACATACCATATCACTTTAAAAAACTTTTTATACATTTGAATAATAAACATATACTCACTTTGAATATGTGTGAATATGAGTGTAATACTTTATTTTAATATGTTTTACATTTGTTTATGTGTACCTTTATTCAAGCCCTAACACTTTACTTTAGCACTTTTATGGGTTGCTCTTGAGGACTACATATAACTTACAAATTATAATGGGCTAGATTACAAATGCAACGCTAATTAATCGTGTGCCCGTAAACAGGCAAATTCACCTGTTTACTTGTGCACTATAAATAACCAGCCATTACAAGTCACTGTTTAATACTGCTGCTGCAATCTCTGAAAATTAATTAGAGATCAGATCTTTGGGGGCTATTGGGGGACATTTTAAAAAAATATGCAAATTTTAATTTTTTTAAATAATAACTGCACAAAACAGTTTTTAGGGGTTAAAGTTTGTGAATGTGGAGTGTTAGAAAAAAAAATGCACTGGGGGTCTGTGTTAAATATATATGTATATGCCTATATACATAATATAAAAATATGAAGTTGCACTCCAAAATAATTCTAGTAAAAAGGTGAAAAAACTTTATTCAAGCTAATACATTTGCAACGTTTCAGGGCACCTGCCCCTTTGTCAAGCTGAAGATACATTGTGCACGACATCCTTATAAACCCAGTAGCCTAAAATAAGGGCCAACCACATGAGATCTAGTGGTTGTGGCTAGTATTTTTTTGAGAATCTTTATAGAGAATCTCTACCCATACACGGGCAAAAAAAATACAAGATTCCAGGTTTTTTATAAATGTAATTACATCTATGTGGTATATGCCCTTAAAAGCCTATGTGGGTTTTTATATATTGGGGAGACAACCAAAGAAATCAAAGATAGAATCTGCCAGCACATGTCAACAATTAGAAAACCAGATATGGTAGATTTGCCAGTACCAGCACATTTTGTTGAAAAAGGTAATCAGGTCAGTCAGTAAAGGTTCATGATAATTGACCAAGCAAAGAAAAAAACAAGAGGGTATGATATATCGAAAGATCTATTTTATAAGGAGGCAGGGTGGATCTGGAAATTATTCACCATGTACCCTAGAGGGCTTAATATGGAATTTAATCTTGCTCCCTTTATTTGATATAAATAGTAAAATTTCATAAATAAAAACAGTGGTGCTAATTCATTATAATACATATATGGTTGTGTTCCCTATTTCTTCTTCCATAGATATATATATGTAGTTATGTGTACCCCAGCATGGCGGCTCTTCACATTGTTTTTAATTTAAGGGCTAAATCTGGAGTGTAGGGGTGGTATAGTTAGAAATGTACATATGGAAAGCCACATCCTCTAGTTTTTATGTGATTTGCCCTTATTTTAGGCTATTGGGTTTATAAGGATGTTGTGCACAGTGTATCTAGCTTGACAAAGGGGCAGGTGCCCCGAAATGTTGCTCATGTATTAGCTTTAAATAAAGTTTTTTTTGCCTTTTAGAAATATTTTGGAGTGCAACTTTAAGTTGGCATTCTGGAATATACAAGCAAGTTTATTACCTACATGGTATGGAGTGCAGGCCCAAATTGTTTCTTATATGCCTATATACATATATATTTATGTGTTATTATATGTATATACACATATAAACACATAAAGATATATGTATATATTTATATACATATATATTTTTTTACTTTGCTTACCCCCTTCGCTGTGCTAAGTTCTGTGTCATGTATGATGGCATCAGAATGAGGTTCCTATTGGAGCCTATGGAAGCGTGCTCTTGTGAGCACAAAGCTTCCATGCAATTACGTGCACTGGTATAACAAGTGGAGCGCAAATTTAGTGCTCGCATAAGCGCAATTTTGTGCTTCACTCGTAATCTAGGCCAATATCAGCAATATTTAGCATGGCCACACTAATCATTGATAGTACAGGGCATGCTCCAGAGATACCGGTCATACTAAACATTCTCTGATAATTCTATTTAAACATTCACTTGTAATACCAGATTTTGTGCAATCAATAGCACTCCACTTGTAATCTGGACCTTTGAATTTTGTGATTTAGTAAGAATATGCATTTTTTTTAAACTTTGCAATTAACTTCTCTTATCAACTTTGCATCATTCTTCTGGTATCCTTTGTTGAAAGAGCAGCAATGCACTATGCAATGCACTACTGGGAGCTAGCAAAAAAAAATTGACTGATCCACTGACAAGAGGCATATACATACAGTATATTCAACCACCAATCACTAGCTAACTCCCAGTAGTGCTTTGCTGCTCCTGAGCCTACCTGGGTATGCTTTTCAACAAAGGCTTTGAAGGAAACACATCAAATTAGGTGACAGATATAAATTGGAAAGTTGATTAAAATGTTATGCTATATCTGAATGATAAAAGTTGAATTTCTTTCCAAAGATATGGTGAGTCCATGGCTTGAGTTATTACTGTTGGGAATATCACTCCTACTGCTAAGTATCACTCCCTTACCCACAACCCCCAGTCATTCTCTTTGCCTTCGGTGCATGGAGGAGGTGAAGTTTAGGTGTTTGAAGAAAAATTTTGATTTAATCTACAAGCAAGTTTTGGGGTATAGCCGTATTCCACGTCATTCCTTGCAGTCGGGTAGTGGTGGGTTTAAAGCAGTTAGGAACTTGTAAAGAGGTACTTACTGCGTTTTCCTAACAATTGCTGCCCTAGTTTAGAAAGCCAGAGTTGGCTACTCTGTTCTTTCTTTTTCAAAGGTCTCTGTAAAGAACTGTGTCTTCTCATACCTTGTAACTGTCTACATGCCGGACAGGGGAGCAGGTAAGTGCTTTCTCTTCCAGTTGGGGAGACCATGTACTTAACAAATTAAAAGACACTACTTTTTTTCCTGTTGTATGGGTTACACTGGGGCATGAAGCAAGCACTGTTGCATGTGTGAGACTAACATTTAAACTCTTTTAAAAAGAAAGGGTAAAATGTTTTTTTTAGGCTTTATTTTCTGACACATATTAACTTAATAAAACAATTCAAGTTTAAACTGAAAGTAAGGCTGCATTTTCTATTTCCCCTTTGCTTTAAAATAAAACGATGCAACATTTTAAACTGTCCCGTTTGAAAAAACGGTTATTTCTGGTACTCATTGTATCAGGAAACTATTTGTAGTGCCTTTCTGTGTTGCAGCAGTAATTTAAGCTCGGCAGTTGCCGTCGCATGACCGGCTTTACTTTACAACGTTTCTGAGGAAAAAGTTATTTTTCTCCATTTCTGGGTGATCCAGTCTTAAATGGTAGCGGTAAGGCACCTAAGTAATTGAGGTGTGGGATTGCCTGAGGAGTATTTTAGAAGTTTATTTGATGTTTATTACATGTTTTTTCTTAGCTTTTCTCACATAATTTTAGCTGGGGATCGATCCTAATTTGGGATAAAATTTAAAGTGTATTTTTTCCTTAGCTTATTTTAATTGAATATTAAAATCTTTGAAACTTATCTGTACAAGTTTATTTACTGTTTCACAACATGTCTGATATGGAGCAAGAGTCTGCTCTCATGAATTCATGCTTATTATGTTTAGATGCACAAATTGCAGCTCCTATGCAATTTTGTTCTTCAGGTGTCAATAAAATCTTGCAAAATTAAGGTACATTTTTTAGCCTAATGTCTCTCAGGATGATGCTATTAAAATAATACCTCAGCTTTCTCCTGCTACGCCCCAAGCCTTAATGGTGTCACATACAGTGCCCTGTGGTTCCTCTATAACTCCTAGTGGAGTTTATTTAACAGCAGAAATTGCTGCCCATGTATCCTCAGCGGTATCTGCAGCATTAGCTGTCATTCCCAGATTACAGGGAAAATGCAAGAGGAAATCTAGAAATTCAGAAAGTAAGGTGCCTGTCCTCAGTTCTGCTTCCCAAGTTGCCCTTTCTCATAAGTCTGATGAGGAAGATACATCGGGACTTTCTGAAGGTGAAATCTCAGATTCAGACAGTAGAATTCCTTCTTCTGAGATTGAGGTGGTATCCTTCAGATAAAAGCTTGAACACCTTTGTGTATTGTTAAAGGAGGTTTTAGCTACTTTAGATAACTCCGATACTCCTGTCATTGTCACTCCTAAGAATTCTAGTAAATGTAATAGTTTCTTTGATGAACCTTCCACTTCTGAGTTTTTTTCTGTGCCGGACCATGCTAGGGAAATCATCTCACAGGAATGGGAGAAACCTGGGGTGTCTTTTTCCCCATCTCCCATTTTTAAGAAAATGTTTCCTGTTGAGGACTCCCTTAAAGACCCTTGGTTTACTGTACCCAAAGTTGAAGGGGCCATTTCCACTCTGGCTAAGAGAACCACTATTCCTATATATAGATAGCCGTTATTTTAAAGATCCGATGGACAAGAAATTGGAGGCTTATTTAAAAAAGATTTATGTTCATCAAGGTGTGTATTGTCACTGTGACTAGTGCAGCATCTTATTAGTTCAAAGCCTTCAAAGTCTGATTCTCTTCAAGTAGAGACTTCCTTGGCCTAGTCATCTATGTCACTGCTATTCGGCTTTTTCACAGCTTTATTAGTATCCTGTCACTAAACACCGCCACTATACTAAACTGCAATCAGCCAATAGGATTGAGCTTTCATTCTATTGGCTATTCCAATCAGCCAATAGAATGCGAGCTCAATCCTATTGGCTGATTGCAACAGCCAATAGGATTTTTTCCACCTTAATTCCGATTGGCTGATAAAATTATATCAGCCAACCGGAATCTAAGGGACGCCATCTTGGATGACGTCATTTAAAGGAACCTTCATTCGGGAAGAAGCCGTCATAAGAAGAGGATGCTCTGCGTCGGATGTCTGGAAGATGAAGCCGCTCCACGCCGGATGGATGAAGATAGAAGATGTCGTCTGGGTGAAGACTTCTGTGGGCTTGGATGAAGACTTCAGCTGCTTGGATGAAGACTTCTGCCGGCTTCTTGGAGGATGGATGTTGCATCTTCAAAACTGTAAGTGGATCTTCAGAGGTTAGTGTTAGGATTTTTTAAAGGGTTTATTGGGTGGGTTTTAGTTTTAGATTAGGGTTTGGGCTGCAATAGAGCTAAATGCCCTTTTAAAGGCAATGCCCATCCAAATGCCCTTTCCAGGGCAATGGGGAGCTTTAGTTTTTTTAGTTAGGTTTTTATTTGGGGGGGTTGGTTGTGTGGGTGGTGGGTTTTACTGTTGGGGGGTATTTGTATTTTTTATTTACAGGTAAATAAGCTGATTTCTTTGGGGCAATGCCCCGCAAAAGGCCCTTTTAAGGGCTATTTGCAGTTTATTGTAGGTTAGGGGTTTTTTATTTTGGGGGGGGGCTTTTTTATTTTCTTAGGGCTCTTAGATTAGGTGTAATTAGATTAAGTCTTTGATACTTTCTTTTTTCTTTTTTGTAACTTAATGTTTATTTTTTTTGTAACTTAGTGTTTGTTATTTTTTGTAACTTAGTTGTTAGTTTTTTGTAACTTTGTAATTTTTAATTGTAGAATTAAATTATTTAAATATATAATATAGTTAATTTAATTTGTAGCTTATTGTAATTTTAGTATAACAGTTAGGGTAGGTTAATTATTAGTTTAATATAGTTTAATTTAATTTTAGTATAACAGTTAGGGTAGGTTAATTAATAGTTTAATATAGTTTAATTTAATTTTAGTATAACAGTTAGGGTAGGTTAATTATTAGTTTAATGTAGTTTAATGTAATTTTAGCATAATAGTTATGGTAGGTTAATTATTAATTTAATATAGTTTAATATAGTTTAATTTAAATCTAAAGATAAGTTTAAATTTATTATAAGATAGGGATGAGTTAATATTTAATATAAAGTTAGCGGGTTGTTAGGTTTAGGGGTTAATAGTTTAATTTAGCTTAAGATAGGGATGAGTTAATATTTAATATAAAGTTAGCGGGTTGTTAGGTTTAGGGGTTAATAGTTTAATTTAGCTTATGGCGTTGTGGGGGGCTGGTGGTTTAGGGGTTAATACATTTATTTAGTTGCAGTGGGCTCCGGGAGCGGCGGGATAGGGGTTAATAACTTTATGTAGGTGGCAGAGGTGTCTGGAGCGGCAGATTAGGGGTTAATAAATATAATGTAGGTGGTGGCGGTGTAAGGAGCGGCAGATTAGGGGTTAATAAGTATAATGTAGGTGGTGGCGGTGTAGGGGGCAGCAGATTAGGGGTTAATAACATAATGTAGGTGGCGGTGGGCTCCAGGAGCGGCAGAATAGGGGTTAATAAGTTTATTAGAGTGGCAGTGGGCTCCGGGAGCGGCGGAATAGGGGTTAATAAGTTTATTAGAGTTGCGGCGGGATAGGGGTTAATAACTTTATTTAGTTGCGGCGGGGTCCGGGAGCGGCGGGATAGGGGTTAAACAGTTTAGTATAGTGGCAGTGTTTAGTGACAGGATACTAATAAAGCTGTGAAAAAGCCGAATAGCAGCGACATCGATGACTGTTAGTTAACAACAGTCCGCTGCTCATCGCTCCATACTTGGTGCGCGGCTTTTTGACAACTTTTTTGTTAAATATGTAGAGCGTATTCAGGTCCGCGGTTGCAATATTAGGCAATGTCAGGCGAGCGTATTGGTGTGGCGGTGTAGGGAGCGGCAGATTAGGGGTTAATAAGTATAATGTAGGTGGCGTCGGTGTAGGGAATGGCAGATTAGGGGTTAATAAGTATAATGTAGGTGGCGGCGGTGTAGGGAGCGGCAGATTAGGGGTTAATAAGTATAAAGTAGGTGGCAGCGGTGTATGGGGCAGCAGATTAGGGGTGTTTAGACTCGGGGTACATGTTAGGGTGTTAGGTGTAAATGTAACTTTTATTCTAACATAGGAATCAATAGGATATCGGGCAGCAGCGAACATAAGCTTTCGCTGCTTTCAGACTCCTATTGATTCCTATTGCATCCGCCACCTCCAGGGCGGCGGATTGAAAAGCAGGTACGCTGGGCTGGAATAGTGGCGAGCATACCTGGTAGGTATTTGTTAAATAGCAAAAGGTGTCAGATAGTGCCGAATTTGCATTCGGAACATCTGTAGTGACGTAAGCATCGATCTGTGTCAGACTGAGACCGGCGGATCTGATCGTATGTTACGTCACAAACTTCAACTTTTGCCGTTCTGTAGGCTTTGATAAATACGGTGAATCAGGCTCGCCACAAATGCGGTTGACAGCTTGATAAATAGGCCTCTCTATCTGAAGCGTACAGCATACGAAAGCAAGTGAATATAAAAGTTATTTCTTACAACCCTGCACAATAAAAATCTGTACAGCATATAATAAATACTAACAAACAAATACTAATGTTACTGGATGACAATTAATCAGACAGATATGAAGCAAAACGGCACCATTAGGACTAATGTTTAAATCGATAAGATCAGAGTGATACTAAACATAAACATAAATAAGAAAAATAAATACATTTACAAATTCCTCAGTATCTAGCATCTTAAAAGGACATTGCAATGGAGGTAGCACTGAATTATAAAGTGTTTATCGAAATTCTTGCACTAAATAAAATGTAAAGGAAGAGTGTAACGATCTTCCTAAACTATTAAGGGTATTTCATTACTGAAAACAAGAAAGAAAAATCTACACATAATTCCTATTAATTATTGGAATAATGTTATATATAATCAACAAAGGAGTAATATTTAGAAAGGGGACAAGCAGATAAATGACTAACTATGCTAATGATGGGAACCTAATGGTTAAATGTCCAAAGAATCCAAAATAAGTGTCATAATAAGATTAACATTAATTCATATTCGTGAAAAATAGATCTTTAGTGTCTTAAAAATTATAGTGAAAATATATGTGGAACTATAAACAATGTGGAGATTTTTCCCTTGTGTCACAATAGACAAACAATAAACCTCTGTAATATAACTATCCTACAAGCTTGACAAACAGTCACCGAATATACAGCAGGTTATAATAATAAAGTATATATAATATAACCTGTATGTATATATTGTATACTTCTGAGTGCTCCAAGTGACAACAATATACCTACTAACTACTAACTATGTGAATCTCAATAAAAATATTATTAGCTATTCTAATAAACTATACGAAGTGCAGGATGCAATCTATATATTATAATGAACATAGTGTAACTAAAATAAATTTTATTATTCCGCTTTATACTAGATATTACTAGTTGTGGTCTCCAACATCTTTAAAATATTAGAGATGGATATGGCACATGATGTGTATAAATTTTGATACTAATAATAGGACCTATATAACAGTGAGTGCAAAAAGGTATATTGGTTACTGCGCTAAGAAACCCTATTAGGCCTATGAAAAATGTGAGGATTCCTTAGCCTCTAATTAAACTAAATGGGTATAAGAAAAAATCTGGATATAAAAAAACAGAAAAAATCTTTAAATCATAGGCGCTAGTGAAAGCTTAAAATAGGTGACAATAGTGCATAAGAACAATAAAAAAGAAGAAACAGGTGGTCTCCAGACGAATGTATGAATGAATTCAATCGACAAGCCAAACGTTTAGTCACTTAGGCCTAGATTTAGAGTTTGGCGATAGCCGTGAAAACCAGCGTTAGAGGCTCCTAACGCTGGTTTTAGGCTACCGCCGGTATTTGGAGTCAGTCAGGAAAGGGTCTAACGCTCACTTTTCAGCCGCGACTTTTCCATACCGCAGATCCACTTACATCAACTGCGTATCCTATCTTTTCAATGGGATCTTTCTAACTCCGGTATTTAGAGTCGTGTCTGAAGTGAGCGTTAGAATTCTAACGACAAAACTCCAGCCGCAGAAAAAAGTCAGTAGTTAAGAGCTTTCTGGGCTAACGCCGGTTCATAAAGCTCTTAACTACTGTGCTCTAAAGTACACTAACACCCATAAACTACCTATGTACCCCTAAACCGAGGTCCCCCCACATCGCCGCCACTCGATTACATTTTTTTAACCCCTAATCTGCCGACCGCCACCTACGTTATCCTTATGTACCCCTAATCTGCTGCCCCTAACACCGCCGACCCCTATATTATATTTATTAACCCCTAATCTGCCCCCCTCAACGTCGCCTCCACCTACCTACACTTATTAACCCCTAATCTGCCGAGCGGACCGCACCGCTACTATAATAAAGTTATTAACCCCTAATCCGCCTCACTCCCGCCTCAATAACCCTATAATAAATAGTATTAACCCCTAATCTGCCCTCCCTAACATCGCCGACACCTAACTTCAAGTATTAACCCCTAATCTGCCGACTGGAGCTCACTGCTATTCTAATAAATGTATTAACCCCTAAAGCTAAGTCTATCCCTAACACTAACACCCCCCTAAGTTAAATATAATTTAAATCTAACGAAATAAATTAACTCTTATTAAATAAATTATTCCTATTTAAAGCTAAATACTTACCTGTAAAATAAATCCTAATATAGCTACAATATAAATTATAATTATATTATAGCTATTTTAGGATTTATATTTATTTTATAGGTAACTTTGTATTTATTTTAACCAGGTACAATAGCTATTAAATAGTTAAGAACTATTTAATAGCTAAAATAGTTAAAATAATTACAAAATTACCTGTAAAATAAATCCTAAACTAAGTTACAATTAAACCTAACACTACACTATCAATAAATTAATTAAATAAAATACCTACAATTATCTACAATTAAACCTAACACTACACTATCAATAAATAAATTAAATACAATTCCTACAAATAAATACAATTAAATAAACTAACTAAAGAACAAAAAATAAAGAAGAACTAAGTTACAAAAAATAAAAAAATATTTACAAACATTAGAAAAAAATTACAACAATTATAAACTAATTACACCTACTCTAAGCCCCCTAATAAAATAACAAAGACCCCCAAAATAAAAAAATGCCCTACCCTATTCTAAATTACAAAAGTACAAAGCTCTTTTACCTTACCAGCCCTGAACAGGGCCCTTTGAGGGGCATGCCCCAAAGAATTAAGCTCTTTTGCCTGTAAAAAAACACATACAACACCCCCCCCAACATTACAACCCACCACCCACATACCCCTAATCTAACCCAAACCCCCCTTAAATAAACCTAACACTAAGCCCCTGAAGATCTCCCTACCTTGTCTTCACCTCACCGGGTATCACACCGATCGGTCCTGGCTCCAAAATCTTCATCCAACCCAAGCGGGGGCTAGACATCCATCATCCGACGGCTGAAGAGGTCCAGAAGAGGCTCCAAAATCTTCATCCTATCCGGGAAGAAGAGGCGATCCAGACCGGCAACCATCTTGATCCAAGCGGCATCTTCTATCTTCATCCGATGAGGACCGGCTCCATCGTGAAGACCTCCAGCGCGGATCAATCTTCTTCCGACGACGTCCAACTGAAGAATGATGGTTCCTTTAAGGGACGTCATCCAAAATGGCGTCCCTCGAATTCCGATTGGCTGATAGGATTCTATCAGCCAATCGGATTTAAGGTCGGAAAATTCTGATTGGCTGATGGAACAGCCAATAGAATGCAAGCTCAATCTGATTGGCTGATTCCATCAGCCAATCAGAATTTTCCTACCTTAATTCCGATTGGCTGATAGAATCCTATCAGCCAATCGGAATTCGAGGGACACCATCTTGGATGACGTCCCTTAAAGGAACCGTCATTCGTTGGGAAGTCGTCGGTGAAGATGGATGTTCCACGTCGGCGGGATGAACACGGATCCTGAAGAAAGAAGATTGAAGATGCTGTTGATAGAAGACTTCCCCCGGATCATGGACCTCTTCAGCTCCCGCTTGGATGAAGACTTCAGCCGGATCATGGACCTCTTCAGCCCCCCGCTTGGGCTTGGATCACGACATCGGAAGAGCTCTTCTGGATCGATCGGTGAACCTGGTATGGTGAAGATAAGGTAGGAAGATCTTCAGGGGCTTAGTGTTAGGTTTATTTAAGGGGGGTTTGGGTTAGATTAGGGGTATGTGGGTGGTGGGTTGTAATGTTGGGGGGGGTATTGTATGTGTTTTTTTTACAGGAAAAAGAGCTGAATTCTTTGGGGCATGCCCCGCAAAGGGCCCTGTTCAGGGCTGGTAAGGTAAAAGAGCTTTGAACTTTTGTAATTTAGAATAGGGTAGGGCATTTTTTTATTTTGGAGGTCTTTGTTATTTTATTAGGGGGCTTAGAGTAGGTTTAATTAGTTTAAAATTGTTGTAATTTTTTTCTAATGTTTGTAAATATTTTTTTATTTTTTGTAACTTAGTTCTTTTTTATTTTTTGTACTTTAGTTAGTTTATTTAATTGTATTTATTTGTAGGAATTGTATTTAATTTATTTATTGATAGTGTAGTGTTAGGTTTAATTGTAGATAATTGTAGGTATTTTATTTAATTAATTTATTGATAGTGTAGTGTTAGGTTTAATTGTAACTTAGGTTAGGATTTATTTTACAGGTAATTTTGTAATTATTTTAACTATTTTAGCTATTAAATAGTTCTTAACTATTTAATAGCTATTGTACCTGGTTAAAATAAATACAAAGTTACCTGTAAAATAAATATAAATCCTAAAATAGCTATAATATAATTATAATTTATATTGTAGCTATATTAGGATTTATTTTTCAGGTAAGTATTTAGCTTTAAATAGGAATAATTTATTTAATAAGAGTTAATTTATTTCGTTATATTTAAATTATATTTAACTTAGGGGGGTGTTAGGGTTAGACTTAGCTTTAGGGGTTAATACATTTATTAGAATAGTGGTGAGCTCCTGTCGGCAGATTAGGGGTTAATGTTTGAAGTTAGGTGTTGGCAATGTTAGGGAGGGCAGATTAGGGGTTAATACTATTTATTATAGGGTTATTGAGGCGGGAGTGAGGCGGATTAGGGGTTAATACATTTATTAAAGTAGCACTCAGGTCCGGTCGGTAGATTAGGGGTTAATAAGTGTAGTTAGGTGGAGGCGACGTTGAGGGTGGCAGAGTAGGGGTTAATAAATATAATATAGGGGTCGGCGATGTTAGGGCAGCAGATTAGGGGTACATAGGGATAATGTAGGTGGCGGGGGTGTACGGAGTGGCAGATTAGGGGTTAAAAATAATATGCAGGGGTCAGCGATAGCGGGGGCGGCAGATTAGGGGTTAATAAGTGTAAGGTTAGGGGTGTTTAGACTCGGGGTACATGTTAGAGTGTTAGGTGCAGACGTAGGAAGTGTTTCCCCATAGCAAACAATGGGGCTGCGTTAGGAGCTGAACGCGGCTTTTTTGCAGGTGTTAGGTTTTTTTCAGCTCAAACAGCCCCATTGTTTTCTATGGGGGAATCGTGCACGAGCACGTTTTTGAAGCTGGCCGTGTCCGTAAGCAACTCTGGTATCAAGAGTTGAAGTTGACTTAAATATGCTCTACGCTCCTTTTTTGGAGCCTAACGCAGCCATTCTGTGGACTCTCAATACCAGAGTTATTTAAAAGGTGCGGCCAGAAAAAAGCCAGCGTTAGCTTTGCGGGTCGTTACCGACAAAACTCTAAATCTAGCCGAAAGTGAGGCTGAAATGAAATAAGGAACCGGATCAAACGGCAGAAAAGACACCAATCAAAGGTATTCAATTTTACTTACACCGGAAACGGTGAAGAGATGTATGGTTCTCCCCTCTGTGGCAACCGACTCTTAACAATAACAGCATCCACTTCAATGTGGCAATCCAATATGGTGATAGGGCAGGAACGGAGTATTCGTCCAAATCGCTATTTGAGGTCAGTTCCTACAGAAGCCTTAGAGGGACAAAACAAGGTGATAGAGCGGTTTTGGCGGCAGAAGGGGTCTCAACAACTCATCATTCCTTAATAATTTCCAATGTTTATTTAAAATTCTTTCTAATAAATACTTATTTTGGGCTCCATGTACTAAGCAGTCAGCGAGCTACCCGCAACAAATCTCGCGTCAAAACTCGCAAACTGATATGTACAAAGCCGTCAATTGTGTTAAAACTCGCATCTTTAAAATTGCGAGCGTACTTATCCGCCAAACCTCGCTACTGCTCCATTTTTCACTGTAATTAGACACATTTGACCACCAACTCGCCAAAAAACGAATGTACTAAAAAATCTATTTGTCCGCTCGCTACAATTTCCGCTCCCACCTCGCTATTTTTGCCTCGCCACCTTTTAGGTGGCGGGCAAGGTACAAAACAATAGGAAAGTCAATCTAGACGCCAGTCTAGACATATATAAAAGGCAGTAATATCAGCATTGTACTTACAGCATAACTGGCGTCTAATTTGTCTCTCATTTCCATGTACATAAATTGCGCCCAATTTGTCGACTGTAATTAAAGAGTAATCTATTTAAATTTGTATTGTTAGTTGTCAATCTTTATAATTATTTTTATATTAATATTTATATATTATCAGATCCAGATGAAGCCATATCCAAATTGTAAATAAATATTACAAAAATAACGCTCTGTTATCACTCTTCAAAAAATTTTGAACAATAATAAAGTTGTTTAGATAAGTTGAACTTTTATAGGAGCAAAATTCTATTCCCGCGACTACTATGATGTTCGTGACACCTTGCATGTCACGTGTTAATAATTGGCCAGACAATTCAACTAAAAGTTAAGTACCATCAGCTTAGTCGCGGCGAGCGAGGCGTCAAATTTATCAACAATCCGCAACTGCTCGCGGCGGGCTAGACTTGTCTATTTATTGGGGGAATATTAGTACATAGCGACAGCGGACACCATTTCGCCCGCGGCGAGTAACGGCGAGTTTATCCGCGTCTACAATGACGGATGAATTGACGGCTTAGTACATGGAGCCCTTTGACTATAACTTGTGATAAATGGAATAAAAACACTATCCTTCCTTTTATCATTCTCCACATATTTTCTATTTGATTTATCCCTTGTAATTAACAGAGATGTTCTGTCAACTGCTCTAACCTCTTTCATTGTTTTCTCAATATGGCTTTCATTATAGCCCCTAGTTAGAAACTTTTGTTTAAGTATTTGAGACTGAACATCAAAATCATTGATATCTGTGCAATTTTTTCGAATACGCAAAAACTGCCCTTTAGGGATATTTTCTAGCCACTTCCTATGATGACAGCTCGTAAAGTGTATGCAACTATTCGCATCAACGTGTTTGAAAAACGTTCTAGAAGTTAGTTTACTCTCTTTTACCATAATTTCAAGATCTAAAAATTAATAATAGATCTATTACTCACACTTGTGAATTTAAGATTAACCTGATTATTATTCATATCTGTTACAAAGTGATCAAATGATGAATCACTACCCTGCCAGATTATGATGATATCGTCTATATAACGTTTTTAGGACACCAGGCTTGCCCCAAGAGGGTTATTTGATAAAAAATGATGTTCCCAATATCCCATAAATAAATTGGCATAACTTGGAGCAAACCTGGTGCCCATAGCTGTCCCTCTCTCCTGATTGTAGAACTTGCCATTATAGAAGAAAAAATTATGAGACAAAATAAAATTATAGCTTCTATAATGAAGCATTTCTGTTGATATTTCAACAATAAATCCTGTTCTAAGAAAATATTAATAGCCTTTAGTCCTTTTTTGTGATCAATGCAAGTATAAAGAGATGTCACATCGCAGGAAGCCAACAAATAGTCATCCTGCCATGTGACATCACTGATTAAATTTAAAACGTCTGTAGAATCCTTTAGAAAGGAAGGAAGCTGTTTTACAAACTTCTGCAAATATATATCCAGATATTCTGACAAATTGGCAGCTAAAGAACCCACCCCAGAAATGATGGGCCTATCTGGGGGATTGGCCAAATTTTTGTGGATTTTTGGCAAACAATAAAGGAGTGATATCCTAGGATATTTTGGTAGAAGGTATTCTCGTTCTTTTAGATTCAGAATTCCCTCTCCTTTTGCTTTATCTAAAAGTCGTGTCAAAGCTGTTTTATATATGTTTGTTGGATCATTGGTTCATTTTTTGTAAGTCTGTTGATCATTAACAATATCGTCACACATTAATGTATAATTGACATTGTCCATGATCACAATCCTGCCGCCCTTATCTGCGGGCTTGATGATAATGTTTTTATTATCCTCCAGATCATTAACAATATTTAACTGTTTTTTTGTCAGATTATTAATAGTTGGTTTAAGTTTATTATCAGGTAGATTTTCAATATCCCTAAGTATCAATTTTTCAAAAGATTCAATAATTGGGCCCTTTTTATGTTTTGGGTAGAATTTGGACTTAGTCTTAAGGTTTGTGTGAAGAAACTCATTATCAGATGTCAAAGCAATTGATGCTGCCTTTTCAACACCGGTTTGTAAAAACCATTTCTTAACAGTTAATTTTCTAACAAACTTGTGAGCATCAATGAATGTGCTAAATGTATTCAATTTATTTGTTGGGGCAAATGAAAGTCCCTTTCCTAAAATATCTATATGTTCCTTACTGAGTGGATTTTTACTTAAATTAAAAATGCCTAAATTTGGAGTTGTACTTTTGTTTTTATTTATTAGACTCTTGATTTTTTTATTTATAACAGTGCAATGAGAAAAAATCTACCTCTATGTTTGTGTGAACCAATGTATGAAATTGTGTTGAAAATTTAAAACAAAAAGAGGGCGATAAGTCTTTACTACACAAACTGGCTGGCTATCATGCTTAAAGAAAAAGAAAATACATGAGAACAGTGTGGATTCGCTTCTATATTATTAATATCTAATAATTAATACATATCTAATTAAATGCTGCCATATCTATATTCTCGTTGAGACCAAAGGGGAACATGGATGTAAATTTGTAGATCCAATATGTTTCCCTTTGTCTAAAACGTAATATTCTATTCATGCCAGTTTTGGGTTTATTAATTTCCAATGGAGTAATAATCATTCTGCAATCTTCCCATGTGCATGTAAATGGTGTCTTGATACGCTATGTTTTAAAGATCCGTTTTTAATGTTTCTTAGATGTTCACTCCATCTTTTCCTTATTTTTCTTGTAGTATGCCCTAAGTATTGGACCCCACAGTCACACGTGAGGACATAAATAACAAAATCACTATTACAAGTGATGTGTCGAGAGTTTTTAAAGGTCCTGCCTGTTGCTGTGGATTTTATAAATCTAGCTTTATTAGTTAGAGATTTACACATTAAGCATCTTGGGTGGTTGCATCTAAAGACCCTATCTATTTCATTATTAGACCTATTACCCTTTATGTGCCTTTTCTTAGGTATCCTTTTCGATAGATCCACCTTACTGGGTGCCAGCTTTTGTTTTATGGTGGGGGCCCTTCTAAATGTAAGATTGGGAGACTCATGTATGATTTTGCTAAGGATGGGATCTTTTAAAAGCACTGGCCAATGTTTATGTAAAATTCTTTTAATTGCCTTGAAGTTCGAATTATACTGGGTAATGAAATTAGAACTATATTTGTTTATATCTAAATCTTGCTTATCTATCCTTTTTTCAAAGATTGATATTCCTGATGGATATCCTTTGTCTAAAACCCTATTAACATAGTAGATAACATAGTAGATAAGGTTGAAAAAAGACTGATCTCCATCAAGTTCAACCTATACAAATCTAAAATACTTACAAAAAGCTCCAGTTAGGCTTAAATAACCCTACTAAAAGGTGACCCATTTAATACTAGCAATCATATCCATGAATTTTGTTTATATACAGAAATGTATCCAGGCTATTTTTAAATGTATCTAGGGTATTGGCATTCACTACCTCCTTTTGGTAATGAGTTCCACAATTTTATTGCTCTTACAGTGGAAAAACGTCTCTGTTGCAGGATATTAAATCTCCTTTCCTCCAACCTTAAATTGTGACCTCTTGTCAGAAACAATTTTCTTGGAATAAACAGAGGTTCTGCCATCTCTGTATATGGGCCTTGAATATATTTATATAAAGTAATCATGTCACCTCTTAAGCGCCTTTTTTCTAAAGAAAACAGACCCAGTTTGTCTAGCCTCTCCTCATAGGTTAAATTCTCCAATCCCCTTATTAGCTTTGTGGCCCTTCTCTGAACTTTTTCTAGTTCTTCAATATCTCTTTTTGTGATCGGTCCCCAGAACTGCACTCCATACTCAAGGTGAGGTCTTACCAGGGCTTTATATAGTGACAGAATTATACTTTCCTCCCTTGAATCAATGCCTCTTTTAATACATGCTAGTATCTTATTAGCCTTTGAAGCTGCTGCCCTGCATTGTGCACCCATCTTTAGCTTGTTATCTATTACTACTCCCAAATCCCTTTCCTCCTCTGTTTGGCTAAGTCTTGTCCCATTTAAAAAATATGTTGCCTGCTTATTTTTACTTCCAAAAAATAGAACCTTGCATTTTTCCGTATTAAATCTCATTTTCCATTTACTTGCCCATACTTCTAATTTTTGCAGATCCCTTTGTAATGAAAGTTCATCCTGCTCTGACCTAATGACTTTATTTAACTTAGTATCATCTGCAAAAATAGAGATGTTGCTATTTAATCCTTGCTCCAAGTCATTTATAAAAATATTAAAAAGAACAGGGCCCAGTACTGACCCCTGGAGGACTCCACTGATTACCTTTGTCCAATCTGAGTATGATCCATTTACTACTACTTGTTGCTCCTTATCTTTTATCCAGTTATTTATCCATGAGCTAACATTTTCAGCTATTCCCAGTCCCTTAATTTTGTGCATTAATCTATCATGTGGCACTGTATCAAATGTATTTGCAAAATCTAAGTATATCACATCAACTGATTCCCCTTTATCTATATTTTTACTTACTTCCTCGTAGAATCTAGATTAGTTTGACATGATCTATTTCTCCTAAAACCATGCTAATTAGAACTCATAATCTTGTTTACACGAATATGCTCATCAATATAATCCCTTATAATCCCTTCAAATATCTTCCCTACTATTGATGTCAGACTAATTGATCTTTAGCTTCCTGGATCATCCCTGCTTCCCTTTTTGAAGAGTGGCACCACATCAGCTTTATGCCAATCCTTTGGTACCATGCCTGAGGATAATGAGTCTTGAAACATTAAGAGTAGAGGTTTGTCTATAACAGTGCTAAATTCCCTTAACACCCTTGGGTGTATTCCATCTGGGCCTGGAGTTTTATTTACCTTAATATTATCCAGTTTTTTCCTGATATCCTCTAAACATAACCCAGTTAATGGTATGGACTGGCATGTTCTATTTTGCTCCAAAGTATCATCCAATGGTTCCTCACTTGTGTATACTGAAGAAAAAAACTGGTTCAGTACCTCAGCTTTCTCCCTGTCATTATTTATCATGCTACTCTCCACGCATTTTAATGTACCTATATTGTCCTATACTGGTTTAAAGTAGGTAGATGAGACAAAATTACCCTCTTTGTCCCATGATAGACTAACATCCCAAAAAATCTATATTCTTCTTTTGGATATTGAAGGTAATGGAGAATCCAAACCTATTATTATTGAGGTGTTTGATAAATTCCTGTGCCTCTAAAAGACTTCCCTGCCAAATAAATAGAAGGTCATCGATGTACCTTCCATAGAACACTTGCGGCTAGATTTGGAGTTCGGCGGTAGATGGGTTGCTAACGCCACGCGTGTTTTATGTCTAACTCATGGCATTGTTTGACTCCGGTATTTAGAGTTCAAAAAAGACCATCTAACGATGCTCCTAACGCGTGTATGTCACACGTGGAATCCTGCCCGCGTTAGACAGTCTCCCATAGAGATCAATGGAAAAGCAAAAAAATAGCTTTTTTCACCTAACACTCGATCTTGCGAGAATACGCCACAGCTCGGTCATATGACGCATACCACATCATGCACAACAACAACACGCCGCAAATGTCACAACAACAATCAATCAACAAAGCACACAAGCATTACACATTCACAAGCGGGGGGATTTTTAATAAAATTTAATACGGGGAATACGCATATACATTAAGATGCGGAAATTCGCAAAATAACAACAAGGAATAAAAAATATATACATACACTAGAAAAATAATCGCATTCAATATCACTATATATTAGGACAAACATACATATACAACACTTCACTAATACCACACCATCGCAAATTCACATTTAAAAAGAATACTATTGGACAATGTTAGAGAAAACGACCACTATGACATCATCGCATTCTACACATTCCACAAATACTAACTCCAAATGAGCATGCGCAAATTCACACAACTAATACACATTGCACTAATATTAATTGCTAATAAAGCACACCTGAACACAATTTACAACGGAAATTGGTACATCATTAAACATTTACACAGGGTATATAAGCACCACACAAGCAGGGCTTCTTTGACTGTGTTGCTGGTGGGTCTTTGGAGATTGGAGGTTTAAGATTAGAGAGTTGGTGCATTATTGTGAGTGAGTTAGTGTTAGCGTGAGAGAGTCAGTTGTTAGTGTTATCGTGAGTAAGTTATTGGGAGTTAGTGGGAGTGGGAGAGAGTCTGTTAGTGGGAGCGTGAGTGAGTTAGTGGGAGTGGGAGTTGTTAGTGAGAGTTGTTAGTGGGAGCGTGATTTAGTGGTAGTTAGTGAGAGTTAGTGGGAGTGTTTGTTAGTGAGAATTAGTAGTAGTGTGTTAGTGAGAATTAGTAGTAGTGTGAGTTAGCGAGCGAGTGATTTTTCTGTACACGTAACACATTTACACGCAAACACATTCAATACATACATACACTTATCAATAACACTACATACACTCCATACCCCCTACCCCCTCATACTACACTCCATACCCCATTCCCTGTAGTCCCATTCCCTTTCATCCCATTTACTCTTATCCCATACCCCATACCCATCCCATACCCATCCCCTAGTTACATTTAGTTTACATATCCTCCTTTTAGTCTTCTTCTTCTTTTGGTTTATTTAAATACTCCTGTGAGGATTTATTATATAATTAATATGAACCCAGTTGTATCTACTCCACTCAGTCTCACACCAAACCTAGGTACCTTGATAAACTAGGAACCTTATTATGCTCATTGACTGAGGGTGACCTGTTTAGGTCAAAAGTAAATAACAACTATCTTTAGTTGTTGGAGATATGCACAACAATGTGAGTGTGCTAATACTCTCCTAAGTACTATAATAGCATTTGCTAAACAATAGATAATCTCTTTGGATATAGAATAAAATATAACTTTATATAATTGAAGCTCTGTTAGTATCTCTTTAAATAGATTGTAGCTTATCAATCAGGTACAATGCTTTAATGTTCAGGTTAGTAAAGTTCATATGCAACCTTATTTATGAATGCAGCAGAATTGTTATGGCAGTGTATTGTATGCAGAAATAATCAGGATATATGCAGAGGATGTTAAACATGCACAGTTTCCATTAGTAACGTATATGTATAAGCTTGATTAGTTAGTATATACAGTCTTAGGAACATATGATATTAGCGTAACTTCAGCAATAACTTTATGTTTAGTACGATACCCAACACTTCATGACCAGCGTGTACTTGTGAAGACTATGCTTGATAGCAATTCAGTTGTCCTGAGAAGCAGTGTTGAATCCGGCAACAGAGAGGAGCTGCGACACTGACTCCCGGAGTGCTGATGACGTCAGACGCCGAACTACTGCAGACACGATGAATGTCAGTTAGCGTTTCAGAATGAAGTATGCTGTCCTGTGATTGAAGAGAACTTTGTAGATATAAAGTTAGAAAACAACTTGACGAAAATGGAGAGAGCTTCTTGAAAGTTGTGATCACTCCTCATGTGAATCAAATTACCAAGCATCGATGAATTAGAGAGGAGGGCTTATAAAGGCATAACGGTCATGTGATATTATGTTTAAAGGGACAGTGAAACGTGGAAAAGATGAAGTATAGAGATTGGGAATTACTGTGATATGACAGGACACCCCCCTTAACGATCTGCTCCACAGATCAGGGTTTGGGACGGTCTGGATGTCTGCGATGAAACAGAGATACCAATCTAGGGGCTGATAAGTTAGTGGATGGTTCCCAAGAATCCTCTTCTGATGAATAATTTTTCCACCGAACTAAATACTGTAGAGAATTCTTATAGAATCTAGAATCCAAAATGGAATCAACTTCATATGATACTTCATCCTCAATGAGTGTCGGAACTTGAGTTGTCAAGGCTTGATCTCTGACTGGAACATAAGGTTTCAAAAGGGATACATGAAATGTTGGATGTATCTTAAAAGAACTTGGTAGTTGTAAAGTGACAGCATTAGCATTAACAATCCTAATAATTTTGTAAGGACCAATAAACAGAGAACCAAGCTTTTTACTGGGAATGTGAAGCTTCAAGTGTTTAGAAGACAACCAAACTAGATCTCCCACCTTATACTCAGGAGGTTTTGTTCTCCTTAAGTCATAATAACGTTTTTGCCTTTCTTGAGATTGTAGTAAAATCTGTTTTAGTTGAATGAATCCTTCAGCAATTGTATTCACAGTGTCATTTACCAAGGGACAAGAACTTTCTGATCTTTGAAGAAGATGATAAGAGGGATGAAACCCATAGTTAATGAAAAATGGAGTTGTATTGGTAGATGAATTAATGGTGTTATTATATGAGAATTCAGCAGTAGGAAGAAGAGAAGACCAGTTGTCTTGCTGAAATGTACAGTAGCATCTTAGATATTGCTCTAAACTCTGATTAGTCCTTTCGGTCTGACCGTTTGTTTGAGGATGGTAAGCTGAACTCAAACGGCGATCAATATGCAAACTAGAACAGAGTTGTGTCCAAAATCGAGAGGTAAATTGTGTACCCCTGTCAGTCGTAATAGACTTAGGTAACCCATGCAATCTGACAATATGTTTGATGAACAATTCTGCTGTTTCTGAAGCTGTTGGCAAAGTGTGAATAGGTATAAAATGTGCCATTTTTGAAAAGAGATCCACAACAACCAGGATTACTGTGTTGTTAGAAGAGGGAGGTAGATCGACAATGAAGTCTAGGGCAATATCTTGCCAAGGTCTGTCAGCGATTGGAAGAGATAGAAGTAAACCATAAGGGTGAATTCTTTGAGATTTACATTTGGTACATACAGCACACCCTTGTATGTACTGTTTTACAGACTGAATCATATGCGGCCACCAAAAATCCCTTTGAATTAAATGAAGAGTTTTCTTGAAACCAGGATGTCCTGAAAGTGGAATATCATGTGCCATAGCTAAAATGTCATTCCTAAGAGATTCTGGAACATACAGTGCATGACCATGGTAAAAAAATCCATCATTACCTTTATGAATCCTAGAATCATTAATCAATGGATCATTCTGTTGTTGTTCTTTGAGAATAGATGTTTTTCCCATTAAGAGGCCAATGAATTTTTCTGGTGGTATTATTGAGTTTAGTTCAGAACTCTCAGTTAATGGAGTTGAATATCTAGATAGAGCATCTGCCTTTGTATTTCTTACTCCTGGACGATAAGTGATTATAAAATCAAATCTAGTAAAGAATAAACTCCATCTGACTTGTCTGGAAGAAAGACTTTTGTTAGTTTTTAGATATTGTAGATTACGATGATCTGTAAATATGATGATTGGAAATCTTGCGCCTTCTAATAGATGTCTCCAAAATTCTAATGCAGCCTTGATGGCTAGAAGTTCTTTTTCCCCAATTGGGTAATTAATTTCGGCCGAATTCATAACCCGAGAATAATATGCAACAGGATGAAGCATGTTGGTAGAAGAATCTTTTTGAGACAGAATGGCTCCTATTGCAAATTCGGATGCATCTACTTCTAAAGTATATTGTTTCGATGGATCTGGGAATTGTAGAATTGGAGCGGTAATGAAACTATGTTTGAGAGCGTTAAAAGACTCATCTGCCTGTTGGTTCCAGTGGTATTTGTTATTCTTTCGGGTGAGTAATGTGAGAGGTTTTGCAATAGTAGAGAAACCTTTAATAAATTTTCTATAAAAATTTGAGAATCCTAGAAATCTCTGGAGCTCTTTCTTATTTTTTGGAATAGGCCAGTTAGTGATAGCTTGTACTTTGTTGTCCTCCATGGATATTCCTTTTGGTGAAATATGATACCCCAGGAAAGAAATAGTATCAGAATTGAATATACATTTTTCTGCCTTAACATATAAGTTGTTCTGTCTTAATCTTGAAAGAACTGTTCTGACATGTTGTATGTGATCCTCTTTGGAAATTGAATAAATGAGAATATCGTCCAAATAAATGACAATGTATGTGTCAAGTAAATCTTTGAAAACATCATTAATGAAAAACTGAAAAGTTGCAGGTGCATTGCACAAACCAAAAGGCATGACACAATACTCATAGAGACCATACCTAGTGCGAAAGGCAGTTAACCATTCATCACCTTTGCGAATTCTAATTAAATTATATGCACCTCTTAAATCCAGTTTGGTGAAAATGGTAGCACCCTGTAACCTCTCTATGAGTTCTGGAATAAGAGGTAAAGGATATCTATTTTTTATTGTACAATTGTTCAGTTGTCTATAGTCAATTATAGGCCTGAGACTGTCATCTTTATTCTTCACGAAAAAGATCCCGGCACCAGCTGAAGATGTAGAAGGCCGAATAAAACCTTTCTTTAGATTTTCCTCAAGATATCCTTTGAGATGAAGCAGTTCTGGTTCAGAGAGTGGATATATACGACCATAAGGGATTTTACTGTTTGGTTTTAAATCGATAGGACAGTCGTAGGGTCTGTGGGGAGGTAGAGATTGAGCCTCAACCTTATCAAAAACGTCATAAAAATCTGAATACTCTGTAGGTATATTTGTGATATCAACCTGTAATATAGTTTGTGATTGTGTACAGTGTTTTTTACAATATGGTGAGTCGAAGGAAATAGTACCACTATTCCATGAGATGTTTGGTTGATGTTTCTTTAGCCATGAGAGTCCTAGAATTATGGGGTACAAAGGGGAATGAATAACCTCAAAGGTACACAATTCAGAGTGACCTGATGAAAATGTTAATGATAATGGATCAGTATGATGGGTAACGGGACCTGAATTGATAAAAGAACCATCAACAACTCGAATAGGTAATGCAATTAATTTTTTAATTATAGGAATCTTGTGATTTTCAACAAAGGATGAATGAATGAAATTATTAGTTGCTCCTGAATCGATTACCACCTGGGCTTTAAGTTGATGTTGATCCCACTGTAGACAAACAGAAAGAGTAAAGTGAGATGAGTTTTTTATAACAGTCTCATTTAAATGAGCTATCTCTTGCTTACCTTTTTTGATTTTAACAGAATTGGACACTCCTTTACTCCGTGATCCTTAGCAGCACAATATAAACAAAGATTAAGTTGTCTTCGTCTAGCCTTTTCTTCAGGTTTAAGAGGACCTTTGACAAATCCTATCTCCATAGGCTCATCTGTTAAATGGACAGTGGAAACTGAATGAGAGCTATAGGCTTTCTTGGTGGATAATTCTGATGACCCTCTTTCAATCTTCCTTTCCCTCAAACGACGATCAATAGATATAGACAAGGTCATAAGATTTTCTAAGTCCTTAGGAATAACCACACGTGCCAATTCATCTTTTAGAGCATCCGCTAATCCAATACGGAATTGATTTGTCAAAGCTGGGTTATTCCACTGTGTGTCAGGTGCCCATCTTTTGAAATCAGTTATATATTCTTCTACAGGGCGTCTACCTTGTCGCAGATGTCTGATAGAATTTTCTGCTGAAGCTTGTTTGTCTTGATCTTCATATAGTAAGGACATGGCATTAAAAAATGATTCTAATGAGTTTAAGATAGGATCTTCTTTCTCATAGTATGCATTAGCCCATGCCTTGGCTTCACCAGTGAGATAAGAAATTACCGTTAGAACTTTAACCCTTTCGGTAGGATAGGTTCTTGGTTTCAATGAAAATAATAAAGTACATGAATTTTTAAAGTCTCTAAATTGAGTTCTGTCTCCAGAAAATCTCTCAGGTGGACATATTTGTGGCTCAGGAGAAACAAGAGGTGTTGGTAAAGTTTGAGTAGGTACATGATCTCTAATATATTTTCGTAATTCCTGATTTTCAACTTGGAGGTCCCTAAGACCCTGGATCATTATATCCATATTTTGAGAAAGGGTTCCAACACGGTTGGACAATTCAGTAACATCCATTATAGATACAAGTGGGTTAAGGGTGGCTTGGTAATATGTGAGGATTTATTATATAATTAATATGAACCCAGTTGTATCTACTCCACTCAGTCTCACACCAAACCTAGGTACCTTGATAAACTAGGAACCTTATTATGCTCATTGACTGAGGGTGACCTGTTTAGGTCAAAAGTAAATAACAACTATCTTTAGTTGTTGGAGATATGCACAACAATGTGAGTGTGCTAATACTCTCCTAAGTACTATAATAGCATTTGCTAAACAATAGATAATCTCTTTGGATATAGAATAAAATATAACTTTATATAATTGAAGCTCTGTTAGTATCTCTTTAAATAGATTGTAGCTTATCAATCAGGTACAATGCTTTAATGTTCAGGTTAGTAAAGTTCATATGCAACCTTATTTATGAATGCAGCAGAATTGTTATGGCAGTGTATTGTATGCAGAAATAACCAGGATATATGCAGAGGATGTTAAACATGCACAGTTTCCATTAGTAACGTATATGTATAAGCTTGATTAGTTAGTATATACAGTCTTAGGAACATATGATATTAGCGTAACTTCAGCAATAACTTTATGTTTAGTACGATACCCAACACTTCATGACCAGCGTGTACTTGTGAAGACTATGCTTGATAGCAATTCAGTTGTCCTGAGAAGCAGTGTTGAATCCGGCAACAGAGAGGAGCTGCGACACTGACTCCCGGAGTGCTGATGACGTCAGACGCCGAACTACTGCAGACACGATGAATGTCAGTTAGCGTTTCAGAATGAAGTATGCTGTCCTGTGATTGAAGAGAACTTTGTAGATATAAAGTTAGAAAACAACTTGACGAAAATGGAGAGAGCTTCTTGAAAGTTGTGATCACTCCTCATGTGAATCAAATTACCAAGCATCGATGAATTAGAGAGGAGGGCTTATAAAGGCATAACGGTCATGTGATATTATGTTTAAAGGGACAGTGAAACGTGGAAAAGATGAAGTATAGAGATTGGGAATTACTGTGATATGACAACTCCTTACCCTCTTTGTTTTTTTACATCCCTCTCACACTTTCAGCACTTTTTTTGTCTTTTTAGTTCTTTATTTTGACCCCCTTTCATTTCATCACACTCACTTTTTGTTTGATTATTTGGGGTTTAGTTTAGGGAACAGATGGAGGCCAGGCAGGGGAGAGGTAGAGGGGGGAGGAGAGGGAGGGGGAGAGGAACAGGGCAGGAAGGGGGGCAGGAAGGGGGGCAGGAAGCGGGGGTTGAAGCGGTGGGTGGACCCAGCCACTTGGTTCAAGATGAACAAGTGGCTGGGCCCTGTGGCGGACAGAGTAGGGCTTCACAGTCCGGGAAACAGAGGGCATTGTCACAGGGGAAGGCCAAGGCGACTAGGGAGGCGAGGTTTTCGATGGAGGAGAAGGAGGCCCTCGTAGAGGCCTATATGGCCAGGTATAGGAGGCTGCAGCACCAGAAGACTACCCCGACTGACAAGAGGAGGCTCTGGAATGAGATAAGAAATGCAGTCAATGCAGTGGGTGGCCGGAACAGAGATCTGGATTGGATAAAACATCGCTACCGGGACTGTAAGATGGATCTCAAGAAAAAGTTAAGCCTGGAGGCCCGACATGCCGCAGGAACCGGTGGCGGACCTGCCCTGGAAATAGAGTACTGCAGATGGGAGGAAATGTTGCGGCCCAGCATCTCCGAGGTGGAAATAGTCGGTATCAGAGGAATTGATACCGGGAACCTGCCACTCTCATCTGACGGTAAGCTCATTGAACAATAAATTCACATACGAATGTATTTCAAGGGACACTATACGCAAACATTTACTTTCATGATTGAGGTAGCGAATACAATTTGACAAAACATTCAAATGTACTTATATTACCTAATTTGAATCATTCTTGAGATATATTTTAATGAAGAAATAGCCATGCACACGGTGAAACAATCACAGGAGGCAGCTATATTCAGCTAACAATCAGCATCTTATAAGCATATTTAGATATGCTTTTCAGCAAAGAATATCCAGAGAATGAAGCTAATTAGATAAGAAAAGTACATTAGAAAGTTGATAATAAATGTATGCTTCTAAATCATGAAAGATAAAACATTGGGTTTCATGTCCCTTTAAGGATCAGATTAATGCTATAACATTGTTTACACGCATTCAATTACTTTGCGGTTACATCAGTATAGGCTATAGGTTAGGTGTGCATTTAAACAGACTGAAAACAAACGCGAAAACATTCAGATTGACCAGAGATATCACAAACACGGTTTAGAAAATGCGGAAATCGTATTGATTGTTTGTTAGATTTCAAAGTGGATTAATGAGGCTGCATTTGTAATTGTATCGTAAGCTAAGTCATTTAAAGCTTGATTTGCAAATATGCTAATATATACATTTTTTTTTTTTTTTTTAAATATACAGAGTCTGGGGAGGAGGCAGCACAAGAAACACAGCCTCATCCATCTCCCCGGGATGAGAGTGGTGGGGAGGAATTTCCACTTCGGAGGGAAGAGGCCCCCCGTGACGAAGAGCGCACGGAAGCTGATGAAGAGGCCCCGGAAGCAGAGGAGGAGCCCGCGGAACCAGAGGACCCTCAAGGACCCGCACACCGCCGTGCACGGGCACCCCGCCGTGCACGGGTACCCCGCCAAGCACAACAAGAGGAAATAGCGGAGGTGCGGGTTCTACTGGACTACATAGACCAGATGCGTAACTCCCGGATACAAAATATCGAAGGCCGAACTCGAATTCTTGATGGACAAAATCAAATAATTGAAGGCCAAAACCAAATAATAAACATACTTAATAGAATCGAACAAGGCCAAAACAGAATCATTAATCTGCACCAAGAGATGTTCAATTTTTTCCGGGAGGCGCATGCTGGTCTACCTCCTGGTCTGCCTCCTGCTGCTGGGCCTCCTGCTGCTGGGCCTCTTGCTGCTGGGCCTCCTGCTGCTGGACCATCTCCTCCTGCCAGCCCATCTACTCCTCTTCAGCCATCTCTTCCTCTTCAGCCATCTCCTCCTCTTCAGCCATCTCCTCCTCTTCAGCCATCTTCTCCTCCTCAGCCATCTTCTCCTCCTCAGCCATCTTCTCCTCCTCAGCCATCTTCTCCTCCTCACCTTGGTCATCCCAGTACTCTTCCTTCCACTCTTCCCACAACATCTCCAAGGAGAACTCTTCGGAGTCGGCAGTTGCCCCTCCCAGAGCCTCAGCCCCGTGGGAAGAGGGGAAGGAAGAGGAAGTAAGTATTTATTTTCATCTTTAATGTGTTTTTTATTTAATGTGTAATGGATAGGTATGTGATGATGTGGTTTTCATACACTTGTGGACCACACTCTGTATATAATCTACTTCTATGGGACCGGGTCCATGGAGGCAGATTGTTTGCAGAGTGTGGGTTATAAGTGTGTGAAAACCACATCATCACATACCTATCCTTGTTCATGATATTGATTGGTTTCTGTGATGTGATGTCCAAACTGTTTCCCGAATCGCAAACAAAATTACCATTACAATTATCCATGATGGCATATTACTGTTTGAATGTCAATAACACAGCTTAAAGGGACAGTCAGAAAATTATTGATTACAAAGAAAACACTGTATTACGCATTATCAAGTTGGAAACAACAAAACATGGAGAAATACGTGTGACTTATGTGCTTAACCTTGTATCTATGACTAGGAAAAATGACCACTTATTTGTTGTTCTGACATAACAACATTTTAGATATCAATGATCAATACATGGTAAATAATATGCTGTATGAGCACAAGGTTTTACATATACAAATGCTATCCAAATGCCCTCTAGTGGTCAAATTGTATAATGATTACATGCACTCTTCAAGCTCGAAGAAATGAGCACACGAACCTCATAGGTTTAGCTAGCAAATTTAAATAAACACAGACAAATGATTAATTGGTGAGAAACATTTGATATCATTGATATTACAAAATTGACTTTTAGAATAATGCAAAACATTATTTGTTTTCTAAACTGTCCCTTTAACAAAATTACATATGCTAACATATATTTGAAGCTTGTTGGTATATCTACATGTACTTGTTCAAAAAATAAATATTGAAATCAGATTTATATTGACGTGTTAAATAAAGTCTATTTTCTTAAAGAGACATTATTGTGTTAATTTTTTTTTTAAAGACATTTGTTTTAACAATGAATATGGTTTAAAGTCCTTTTAGGAGTGGGGGGTGAAAATATGCTAACAATAATATATTTGAAGATTAAACAATGTGGAACTCATACATGATACAAAAATCAACATTTGCATTAAAGGGACAGTATACTATATTTTTAACAGAACTGTATGTAATAGACACTACTACAAACAACAAGATTAACATATACTGATATCAATATTACAAAGCTTCAAACACTTTCAAAGAAAATCGGGTTAGCTCTATTGAAAATATAGATGAACCCCCATTACAACCGTAAAACAAGACAAAACACCATCATACACAAAACAGGAGAAAGCTGGAGATGGTACTCACATGAAACTTAGAGGCTTGGCGAGGAGTCTGATAATTAATTACATTTTATTTGAACAGAAGCAAAATGAAACGTGTATTTGTTAAACAATGGACTATCTAACTAGAGACCAAATTAAAAGATTTCATTTATAATGTGAGTGTCTAATGAACCTTTAATAAAATATACAACGAAATTACATTTAGAAGAAGTCGGCATCATATATTTAGCATATGATAAAGCTAAATGCATATTGATTACTTTATTCTAACACAATAGCGCATATTTATTAATTAGATATCTTTAACATTAAACACAACAGTCATTTTTCTGAAAAAGGAACATATTGTTGACAAACATATTAAACAACATGGACTATAGAGATTTGCACTTGCCTCGAAATATCATATGCATGAAAACATTTTGCTTTCGTTCGTTTATTCAACCAGACATCCAGCAAAAGAGAATGTGGTGGTCTTTATCAGCTACGGGTCAACAATGTAACATGATGCAAATACTACATATTCGCAAGGTTTTTAAAATTGGGTGCAGTCACAAACGTGTTTAACGTGCACAAACAAATATTGCGGGACTACGTAATCCAATCAGACGTTTTTTTACCTTTGCATGTGACGTCTTAACATGGCGCTTCCTTGATCACGTAAGAACGCCATCCAATAAAAGGCACATTCTTGATCACGTAAGAACGCCCCAAAAAAAGGCGCATCCTTGATCGCGTCAAAACGCCATCCAATAAAAGGCACATTCTTGATCACGTAAGAACGTCAGTCAATACAAGGAATCATTGGACAGCCTGGCAGGTGACGTCTTAAGCAACATGGCGCATCCGAGATCGCTGAAAAACCGCAGCCAATACAAGGACTCAGTTGACAGCTTGGCATATCACTAAGAAACGTATTTATATTTTAGGAACTAGTATGTGTCTAGATTGCTATCTAGGAATGTCACCAAATCATGAATCATCTTTTCGGACTTGACTGTCCCTTGAACTATAGCTATGGTGTATATCTTTAACATTTAAAACCCCTTCAGGGAGCATATTTACTTTTATGGCCGCTATATAGATGACCTACTCCTCGTGTGGAGTGGAAGTGAGTCACAATTTATGTCCTTTATCACATACTTGAATTCCAATAATATTGGAATTAAGTTTACGTGTGATCTCCAGGATAATGAGATAAACTTTTTGGACATTACTATTATAGGTACAAGGGATGGAAAGGTAGAGACAGAAATCTATAGGAAGCCCATAGCAGGGAACACCCTTTTGCACGCACGAAGCTGTCACCCTAGGCACGTACCGTTTGCTGTGGCTAAAGGCCAGTTTATTCGGGTCAAACGCAACTGCTCTTTGCCTAAAAAGTGCACTGAGCAGTGTGATGATTTGACCAAAAGGTTAAAAAACAGAGGATACAATACCAAAGTGATTAGGAAGGCCAGGAGCCAAGTGGATTCTTTAGAAAGGTCTGCGGTTCTAAACAAGGATGGCATTAATAATAGGTCCAAAGTAGAGCATAAGGGAGTGACTTTTGTTACTGAATACAGTCAGGAATATACAGATATATGTAAAATTATCAAGAAACATTTTTCATTTTTAGCGGCTGATGACAAACTGGAGCACTGCATTGCTCAAGGTTTGCGTTGCTCTTATAGGAAGACAACTACTCTTGGTAATCTATTGTCTCCCTCTGTTTTACCCAAGACTGACCAGGGACAGAGCTCCTGGCTGACCCATAAAGGCATCTTTAAGTGCCTGAATAAATGTAGGGTGTGTGAATATGTACTACAATCTGATAGCTTCAGATCAGAAGTTACTGGAGAGGTTTACTCCATACAGTCCTGCCTTAAGTGCACCTCCATGTATGTAGTTTATGTTTTAAGTTGCACTACGTGCCATCTACAATACGTTGGGCTCACGACCACTCCATACAGTCCTGCCTTAAGTGCACCTCCATGTATGTAGTTTATGTTTTAAGTTGCACTACGTGCCATCTACAATACGTTGAATTTCACCAGAAACGTGTGGAAACACTTAGGTGGCAGGCTATTGAGAGAGTGTTCTGTCCACCTAGAGGGGGTAACAGAGACAGGCTACTGCAGAAGAGGGAAATGTTCTGGATTTTTAAATTGCAAACACGTGTACCCAACGGTTTAAATTCGGAATATGACTTGATCAATTTTTGGGAGTAATGTCCCTTCCCTCTTGTGCAGTGGTCTGTTCTATTCTTGCCAAAATAACACTTTTGTTATTTGGTATAGTCTCTAGGCACACATAGTCTAGTGCTATAACTATGCAACATTACAAAGTGTCCATGTTTCAGTTTATCTACAGTACTATATATATATTCTCTAGGCGCCCCTGGTTCCCTGCATTGCACTATGTAGAGTGCACTCTGAAGGGTTTGTCTCCAATGATGGTCTAATATTTCAATATATTTTTTCTTATGTTCCTTCCCTCCCCCCCCCCCCTCTTTTAGCTGACAATTTAAGTTTTCAGCAATTTAGATTTCATATAGTATGATTTAGAAAATAAACTCTTTCTTACATTTCTATGTTACACCATGTAGGTACCGTATATGATGTTAGCTTAGTATAGTTTAGTTTAGTTCACTTTCCTAATATTCTAGGCTTATAACATTTGACGTTTAAGATACATACTTTTTGCATTGCTTAAATTGTATACTAGCGAGATTACCCTGTCGATAAATATCGTATGGTATTATAGAATTATGAATTTTATAATGAACTTTATGCATTGTTACATTTAATGTTTAATATTGTTTATTAAGTTCACAATGAATCTCCATTTTGTATAAGCGCAAATAGTAAAGTAAATTCATGTAATAACGTCGGTTATTAAGTACTAATCTAACTAAGTTCTAAGATGGGCAATATATGCACATATATATATGTATGTAAATTAAAGTTTGGTTCCCATAGGGTTAACCTTTACACAACACGTTCTCTATTTTTAACCAATCAAAGAGATCCTGTTGCTTTTTAAGAAACACAGGTGCACAGTCCTTTAGCTATGATTACGGCCTGAGGGCCGAAACATGTTAGCGGACACTCGTGTTGTGTACTTGTGTTGACCCCTGGAGTGCTTTTATGTTTTCAACAATAAAGATGAAGTTTTATCAACATTGACCGTTGTCTGCACAATTCTTCTTTGGTTGTGCACTTTTAACTGGGTTGCAGCAGCGGTCAAAGGACTTTAAGCTCCAAGGTTCACGGAGGCATTTCCAAGCATTACAGATCGTTTCTCCAATTGGCTTATGGAAATCACATGATGCCAGAGGATCAGAACACACCCCCTCCCGCTTAGTGGGAGGCTCTGCCGAAGACGCTACAGCCTCTGGATAAGTCAGCTCTAATGTCTAAGGGACGCTGAACATACACACCAGACAAGAGGTTAATCGTGCACCCGTGTGGTGGTGAGTTGAGGCGGTAGTGCCTCCTGGGAACACGGTTTCCCCCTGATTTTTTACCTGATACCTGTGTGTGGCTTGATACATATAAATCTGCTGTTCATTAGAGCTGTGAATTACTTGCTGTCGTTTGCTGTCTATTACTAATGTGCAGAGCGTGTAAAGGGGGAATTTCTACTGGATCATTACTTTTGCTACCTATTGGTTTATGAACATTGTATTCTCCGGAGTCAGAACTTTGTTTCAATATTTAAAGGCTCAAATATTCTACTTTGAACATTCTTTGGATGTTGCAGTTATCTTACTTTACTGTTTAACATTTAAAAGATACACATGAGAAATACATATGCCATTGATGTTTTAAGATATGTTTTGATTGTTTTGGAATAACAATAATTATACATGGATTGATTAAACGTGTCATTTATTCAAGTTTAAATATGGTCAGCCTACCTATAGCCATATATGGGAGGAGAAGTATTTTGTTAACATATTTGTTAAAAAATATTCATCATCTAAAATATTTGCATTACACACAGAGATTGATTTGGTTACACTTTTACAATAAGATAGAATTGAAAATGAAATACATGTGCTGTCAACATTACAATAAGATTGTTTATTAATAAGATTATATGTCCTTGTTCATGTAAAAAGGACAAAAACGCTTTAGAAATGGAAATACATTCATTAACAATTGTGCTCACCATCACTTAAAGGGACATGATTTTGTTTTTAAAAAGAGGATACACATAGACAATACTATTTCAATAAAATGAACACTTTACAGGGATTATATCATTGTATCAATCCTCAGATCATTTGTTAAAGGTGCATCAATTCATGCAGAGTTTCTAAATACACACATGGATGTGAAAATTGAAATATACATATATACACAAATAACAATCTATATATACATATATAAAACAATTACTCATGCAATGATAAAGCTAAGAGAAAAATATATAAAGACAAATATTAAGATTACATTGGAGATGTTAATCTTAAAGTCATTTACAATTGTCTTACATATATGATTTTTTATAAAAAATTATTTTTGGTAGGTCCCTTTAAGGATCAACAAGATAAACTAGAGCTTTCAAAAAATAACATGAAGAATGAGGACAAAGAATCGTGCAATGACATGTCTTTTATTAGTATGTAAGAAAACATCAACAACGTTTAGAAATAATCTTGTAAAAATAAGGAATATTTGAGCCATATGACAAGGTAACAGAGTGCATCACAGTCCATGAAGAGAGTTGCCAAGGGCCACCCTAGCCCCATTGGAGACATATGACAAGGTAACACAGTGCATCACAGTCCATGAAGAGAGTTGCCAAGGGCCACCATAGCCCCATTGGAGACATATGACAAGGTAACAGAGTGCATCACAGTCCATGAAGAGAGTTGCCAAGGGCCACCATAGCCCCATTGGAGACATATGACAAGGTAACAGAGTGCATCACAGTCCATGAAGAGAGTTACCAAGGGCCAGCATAGCCCCATTGGAGACATATGACAAGGTAACAGAGTGCGTCACAGTCCATGAAGAGAGTTGCCAAGGGCCACCATAGCCCCATTGGAGACATATGACAAGGTAACAGAGTGCATCACAGTCCATGAAGAGAGTTGCCAAGGGCCACCATAGCCCCATTGGAGACATATGACAAGGTAACAGAGTGCATCACAGTCCATGAAGAGAGTTACCAAGGGCCAGCATAGCCCCATTGGAGACATATGACAAGGTAACAGAGTGCATCACAGTCCATGAAGAGAGTTGCCAAGGGCCACCATAGCCCCATTGGAGACATATGACAAGGTAACAGAGTGCATCACAGTCCATGAAGAGAGTTGCCAAGGGCCACCATAGCCCCATTGGAGACATATGACAAGGTAACAGAGTGCATCACAGTCCATGAAGAGAGTTGCCAAGGGCCACCATAGCCCCATTGGAGACATATGACAAGGTAACAGAGTGCATCACAGTCCATGAAGAGAGTTGCCAAGGGCCACCATAGCCCCATTGGAGACATATGACAAGGTAACAGAGTGCATCACAGTCCATGAAGAGAGTTACCAAGGGCCAGCATAGCCCCATTGGGGACATATGACAAGGTAACAGAGTGCGTCACAGTCCATGAAGAGAGTTGCCAAGGGCCACCATAGCCCCATTGGAGACATATGACAAGGTAACAGAGTGCATCACAGTCCATGAAGAGAGTTGCCAAGGGCCACCATAGCCCCATTGGAGACATATGACAAGGTAACAGAGTGCATCACAGTCCATGAAGAGAGTTGCCAAGGGCCACCATAGCCCCATTGGAGACATATGACAAGGTAAAAGAGTGCAACAGGCACAACAATAAACTTTGATAAAGGCCAAATGGCAACAATAAAAAAAAACATCAACATGTGGACGGAGGATTCTTATCTGCGACCTTGGAGCATCTCCAGATCCTCCACTTACTGGTCATCCTCTTCATCGTCCTGTGCATGTCCAGCTCCAGATTCAGGCCTTGAACTTAATCGCATGATTTCACGCAGAGTCAAGTCCTGAACCCGGAGCTGGGCCTGCATGGTGTCGTTCATCCCTCTCAGGACAGCTGCGTTCCTCAACACGGCCTGCTCTACTCTTGCTATACCTTCTAGCATGAGCCATGCTGAGTCACAGCCTAAAATAAAGAATAAATTAAATATTAAGGATAATTACACAACAGACGAAAAAATAAGCAAAGATACATTGTCATCATAAAGACAAATCATTCTTTACATCAATTAGTTTAAATTGATTCTTTACACATGAAATATGTTATTCAGACAGACCGAAATCATTAAAGGGACAGTTTACTCAAACATGTTGTCCCCTTTAATTAGTTTTCGATGATCCACTTATACAGCTTGAGTGTATAAAATCTTGTTAAAGGATTTACATTGTACTTACATTAGCAATTTAAATATTTTAATTATACTGTGGTAGGCACACCTGTCGTTAAACATTTTGGCATTGAGGACAAGCTGTGTAAACATAGCAACCTGAAGAAATTACATTCCCACTGGGTTAGACAAGAGATAATGTATAAACATTTGTACATAAATTGTTGGATCCAAGTAGTGGTGATTGGTATATGTAGTGATATCAAATTAAAGGGACACTGAACCTAAATATTTAATTGACTGATTCAGATAGAGCATGACATTACAAATATTTAAAAATTACACATATTCTTTAAATGTTAGAATTCTATAGCTAGATTTTGAATGCAAGAATGTCGGTTTTTAGGGCAGGCCATATTTGTTTATCAACTTTGTTTGTCCCTGCTGGTTGATGGATACATTCATCCAACAATAAAGAAATTATGTCCACAATTATTTTCTATTTAAAATTAATTATAGGCATTTCTTTGTTTCAATAAAGATAGCAAGAGAATGAAGAATAATTCATAAGAGTAGTAAATTATAAATTTGATTAACATTGCATGCTCTATTTGAATCACAATAGAAAATATTTACCTTCAGTGTACCTTTAAGTATCTTATAATGTTGATTTTGAATGATACTTACAGCTGTGCCTGGGAAGGACAATCCGACACCCAGGACAATGAAGGTTGAGACAGGGGGGAGGGATGGGATTGGGTTGGGGAGGGATGGGATTGGCTTGGGGAGGGATGAGCTGCTGCTCCGGGGTAGGCCATACAGCTGGGGAGTGGGGAGTTGGGGTCTGGGCAGCTGTACGGGCCATAATACGGGGAGAGCGGCGAAGGGGGTTGTAGGGGTGTTTTTTGTGAGGGGCAGGAAATGACAAATGGGAAGGGCCGGCAGGGGTCTGGGCATGGGCAGGAGTCTGGGCCTGGGCAGGGGTCTGGGCCTGGGCAGGGGTCTGGGCCTGGGCAGTGGTCTGGGCCTGGGCAGGGGTCTGGGCCTGGGCAGTGGTCTGGGCATGGGCAGGGGTCTGGGCCTGGGCAGTGGTCTGGGCATGGGCAGGGGTCTGGGCATGGGCAGGGGTCTGGGCATGGGCAGGGGTCTGTGACTGGTCAGGGGACTGGGCAGGGGCGGAAACCAGATGACCAGAAGTGGCGGATCCATCTGAAAATTTAAAAAATATATATTAACATCTCATACATCATGAAATCAAATCAACGCATTTCAAATTGATTATGTTTTCAATATACTTTGAAGTGTGTTTGAATTTGTAAACAATTATGAAATGAGGATATGGTATGCATATAGGCACTCAGATGAATATCAATTACTGTCTGTACAATTATAACATTATTATTGTGTTTTGGCCTGGAATATGCATGTGACATAATGATGGCATGAATTATACATTTTTTAAAAAAATAATATTTTCATGCTGCCTGATATAGAAAGGGGGCAGTAGTGTATTTGAACAGACAAATAATATTCCTTTTTAAAGTGCAAAAGCTGTAGACTTTGAATGTCTTCAATGAAATGATTTCATATAAAGCAACATGTTGGAAACATGATAGATATATTTCACATACCATTAGACTCCAAGGCAGCCTCTTCCTCCTCCGTCACATATGTTAAATCAATCTCTGTAAAACATAACATGTTGTGTACACGTTAAGAACAGATATTATTACATATGTTACTGTTGTTCAAAGACACACATCAATGTTGCATTAAAGATATACACACCCAAAGTTATGATTTACATAGTTTTGATGGAGCATACAGATTATATAAGATTTGTTATTCTCAATGATTCAGATTTTCGATGTATTGTTTGTATTAATTTAAAAATAATAAAAGCATAGTACATAGAACATTTAAGATTTCTCATGTGTGTATCACTTGATGACTGTTGTCAAAAATGAACATGGAAACAAACATATGCTATACATCTTCTGAATAACAAATGTGTAGACTAATAAAGTTTTAATTATTAATCTTTCAATATTAAAAGAAAATTAATATATAATCAGAAGAGAAAATTATATGTTTGTTTCAAATGTTATGCTTCATCAGAATCATGCTCATAATATTGATTACCAATACACCTTCAATGACATATAAATGAGTCAATGGACTTACCAGGAGACCGCAAAGGCGGCTCTGTGTCACTGCTGGATTCCTGTGGGCTCCCCACACCAACTCTCTCTATGAATGATATAGATATATATTAGTAAACACATTTGGGATATCACTAAATCACATCTGTATCGAATTTTAAGATTAATCAACTTGAAAATGTGAAGAATAGAGCAGTCATTAAACCAAAAAATGCTTGATTGAATCAAGGGGATTCTGTTAAAAATGATGTATTGAACATATGTTTAATTTCAGACTATATTAGACATCAAACTCATCTCATACGATGCTATTGCATATCTAAATATACCCATTGATCAATGTTCTTAAAAGAATACACACAAACCACATTTTGAAGAACAGCTGTTGACAAATCTAAACAAACACATGTGGCACATTGAGCCATTTGTGCAATGTACAGTAATATTGTTTAGGACACAACACATATTTATCACAATACAAAACCAAATTGATTAGTACAAATATGTAATCATGGTGCTGTAAGAGTATGCTGATATCTATAAAGTAACTCCAACAGTGAATATGTGAATTATATATCAATATTGTTTAATCCAAAGAATGTAAAGATGAATGGATATATTGTTTATTAAAGGGACACTGACATGATTTATTTAAATCATTGATTTCTCTGTTCAAACTGTTCAAAATGATTTAACATTGACTCCTATTATAATTTTAATGTTGCTACATTTTAATCTTAAAGGCAGATAAGCAATATTGTATTCAATAAATATTGTTTGTTGAAGGTATCCACCAATCATCAATAAAAACCCAGGTTGGTCAACCAAAATTGAGATGCAGATAAACGTACATTCTTGATTTTAAAATACATTTAGCAATAGAATATTTCACATATGATGATAGTATTATATTTAAATGTTTATTAATATTGCATACTCTATCTGAATGACAACATTAATAATTGTAGCTCAGTATCCCTTTAATATAAAATTATATTGATTTGACAATGTTGGTGTTAATGAATTCTCTACTCCATATGTTGATGTAATGAATGGGATTGAGCATGCAATTCAAATCTAATATGTTATTTAAGGATATCCGAAGAATTATTTAATTTTCATCTATTAAAGGGACATTACATATAAATATTGAACAATGTGGATTTAGTATGTAATGTTCTGTCCATGTTTCTAAGACAAATGTCAATTAAAATGAGACATACCATACTGTGACAAGCCCTGCCTTAAGGATCCAGCAGCAACATCCATATCTGTAATATATTAAATGAGGATTGCATATCATTAATACAAATCATGCCATGTTTAAAATCTTTACATTATTAGCAAATCAATTTAAAACTATTAATCCTTTGGTAGTCCCATGAGTTAATTGTTTCCTCAATTCAATTCATGATAAATATATCCTGTACTCTTATTTTCAATCAGTTGTGTTGTTTACTGTAGCTTTAATTATTTTTTGGTGTTATTTCATTCTCATCAATTGATGGGCATATGTTATAATTTATTTGGATTCTTCTTTTTTTATTATGTATAATATTGAAAATAAGAATACTGTATTCTTCACATATATAATAATTCACATTTCATTTTGACCAACATGTATAAAGCAATGCCACTTACAGCAAAGCCATGTTAACGTGTATGCGCAATTCCATTTTCGCGATCATTGCGCAATGATTCCAAGCGGAATTACGCATCTGTCATTTGACCAACATGTATAAAGCAATGCCACTTACAGCAAAGCCATGTTAACGTGTATGCGCAATTCAATTTTCGCGATCATTGCGCAATGATTTAAAGCGGAATTACGCATCCGTCATTTGACCAACATGTATAAAGCAATGCCACTTACAGCAAAGCCATGTTAACGTGTATGCGAAATTCCATTTTCGCGATCATTGCGCAATGATTCAAAGCGGAATTACGCATCCGTCATTTGACCAACATGTATAAAGCAATGCCACTTACAGCAAAGCCATGTTAACGTGTATGCGAAATTCCATTTTCGCTCTGTGACGCATATTCTGTAGAGCGCAAGACACATCATTCCTATTTCATGTGTCACTAATCTAAAATCAGATATATAAACATCATATGTAGTGTATATTGTGAGATCTGTATAGGCTTAGTATCTGACTATATACACATTTTTTGATAAAAAAAAAAATATTAAGATATTATATGAAGCTGGATAATTACCTGGTTCAGATTCTCCATCTCCTCCCAGGCCACCGGACGGAGAAGCAGCTGCCCTGGCCCCCGCGTCAGGACTTTCAGATCCCGCAGCTGGGAGGGAAGAAGAGGAGGCCGAGGATGGCGAGGATCTGAATCTTTTGGGGACCCGGAGATTGAGGAGCTCACATAAAGTCGCCTCATAAGGGAGTAGGTACAGTTTCCGTGGGGCCTCTCTTTTGCCACCTCTTTTACGGGCTTGTACCCAGTCCCTTATGAGGTTGATTTTTTTTGTTAACTGCAACCTCATATCTCCGAATCTCCTCATGATCTGATCCTGGGTCCTCTGGACGTCACACACCAATCTAACCGCATTGGTGATAGACTCCCAGAGGGCCTTCTTAACAGGCGCATCTGTCAACCTCCTCTTGTTCCCAAACAGCTGGGGATAAAAGTCCTTGATGGCGTGGACCAGTGCAGCGCTCTCCTCCTTGGTGAACCTGGGAGCTGACATGCCTGCTGGGTTGTAGAATTTTTGGTGAAAAAAATATCAGATATACTGCCTGCAGGCATTAGAGAACTGACAAAGATGGCAACGTGTAATGGACTTTTATATGGTGAAGTAAACATGAGATGCACCATGGGAATAAATATGAATAAATAAAATTTAGATTAACTTCTGGATTGTTTTACACACTGACTGAAATATATATTGTAAAGGAGGTATTTCGGAGTCTTCAGCTTAGAGGGACATTAAGCTATATGTTATGTATGCATTTTGGATAAGATTATAATATTTGAACAACTTAATATGTTTTGGTATTCAATCATTAGATTGTAATTATATATATTTTTGGATTAAATACATATCTACATAGGCTATTTTGATGCTGATTGTTGGTTGCACATAGATACCTTATGCAATTGACTAAGATATGTGCATTGATGTTTTTTTTTCAAAGTATATTTAAAGACTTTCTAAATATGTTTAAATTATTTTATACTAAATATTTAGTACTTTCTAAATATGTTTAAATTATTTTATGAATTATTTAAAAATCAATACACAATATACTTTGTGAATGTCCCTTTAAGGACAAAAACATTTGTAATGTTGATTTAACATTGTCAAAATAAACTAAAGGGGAATGAAAATTATATATAGATATGTGATGTCTAACCCAAGAGGTAAGATTTTAAAAACTACATAATATTATTAACTATAGTTAAATGACTCCACTAGAAAATCAAATCGATTAACCTGCCATCCAATAACTAGCTTGTGAAAAATATCAAGTTAAATGGCCTACCATTTATAAATGTAAAAATTAAAATAATTTAGCAAATAATGTTTTGAGATACCTAAGGAAGATACAAGATCTTATAAAATTAATTTTACATTCAACAACACTGTCACTTTAATGTAATTGAACCACTTCCCCTTCTTAAAAGTGAAAACAAATAATTTTTGAGAAATTGACTACATATCTGAAATTATTTTAACATCTAAGAATTTCAAAAGAAAAGCATCGATGCATCTCATTCCCCAATGAATGTTAAAAAAGATAGTTTAATGTAGACATGTGCACGGCTAAAAAATTTGGTTCGTTTTCGGTTCGGATCGATTCGGACTTTTCGAATTTCGTTTCGGATCGAATCGGATTCGGCAAAATTTGAATAAATTTGTTTTGGATTTATTCGGATCCGAATAAATTTGTTTCGGATTTATTCGGATTCGGCTGAATTCGGTTCTATTCCGTTCCGAAATTCGGTATGTTTTTAGTACACTAACACCCATTTAGTACACTAAGTCACTAACACCCATAAACTACCTATGAACCACTAAACCGAGGTCCCCCCACATCGCAAACCCTATAATAACATTATTTAACCCCTAATCTGCCGATCGGATATCGCCGCAACCTACATTATAGCTGTTAACCCCTAATCTGCTGTCCCTAACACCGCCGACCCCTACATTATAGTTATTAACCCCTAATCTGCCCCCCCCAACGTCGCCGCAATCTAACTACAAGTATTAACCCCTAATCTGCCGACCCGATATCGCCGCCACCTACATTATAACTATTAACCCCTAATCTGCTGTCCCTAACACCGCCGACCCCTACATTATAGTTATTAACCCCTAATCTGCCTCCCCCAACGTCGCCGCAATCTAACTAAAAGTATTAACCCCTAATCTGAGGACCCGATATCGCCGCCGCCTACATTATAGCTATTAACCCCTAATCTGCTGTCCCTAACACCGCCGACCCCTACATTATAGTTATTAACCCCTAATCTGCCCCCCCCAACGTCGCCGCAATCTAACTACAAGTATTAACCCCTAATCTGCCGACCCGATATCGCCGCCGCCTACATTATAGCTATTAACCCCTAATCTGCTGTCCCTAACACCGCCGACCCCTACATTATAGTTATTAACCCCTAATCTGCCCCCCCCAACGTCGCCGCAATCTAACTACAAGTATTAACCCCTAATCTGCCGACCCGATATCGCCGCCGCCTACATTATAGCTATTAACCCCTAATCTGGTGTCCCTAACACCGCCGACCCCTACATTATAGTTATTAACCCCTAATCTGCCTCCCCCCAACGTCGCCACAATCTAACTACAAGTATTAACCCCTAATCTGCCGACCGCAAATCGCCGCCACTATAATAAATGTATTAACCCCTAAACTGCTGCACTCCCGCCTCGCAAACACTATAATACATTTTATTAACCCCTAATCTGCCCTCCCTAACATCGCCGCCACCTACCTACAATTATTAACCCCTAATCTCCCGCCCCCAACGTCGCCGCTACTATAATAAGGTTATTAACCCCTAAACCTAAGTCTAACCCTAACACTAACACCCCCTAACTTAAATATAATTTAAATAAAACGAAATAAGTTTACTATAGTTAAATAAATGAATCCTATTTAAAACTAAAGACTTACCTGTAAAATAAACCCTAATATAGCTACAATATAACTAATAGTTACATTGTAGCTATTTTAGGATTTATTTTTATTTTACAGGCAACTTTGTATTTATTTTAACTAGGTACAATAGTTATTAAATAGTTAATAACTATTTAATAACTACCTAGCTAAAATAAATACAAATTTACCTGTAAAATAAATCCTAACCTAAGTTACAATTACACCTAACACTACACTATCATTAAATTAACTAAATAAATGAATCATATTTAAAACAAAATACTTACCTGTAAAATAAACCCTAAGATAGCTGCAATATAACTAATAGTTACATTGTAGCTATTTTAGCATTTATATTTATTTTACAGGCAACTTTGTATTTATTTTAACTAGGTACAAAAGCTATTAAATAGTTATTGACTAATTAATAGCTACCTAGTTAAAATAATTACAAAATTACCTGTAAAATAAATCCTAACCTAAGTTACAATTAAACCTAACACTACACTGTCATTAAATAAATTAACTACAAGTACCTACAATTATCTACAATTAAATAAACTAAAGTACAAAAACCCCCCACTAAATTACAAAAAAAAACAAACACTAAATTACAAAAAATAAAAAAATATTACAAGAATTTTAAACTAATTACACCTAATCTAAGCCCCCTAATAAAATAACAAAGCCCCCCAAAATAAAAAAAATGCCCTACCCTATACTAAATTACAAAAGTTAACAGCTCTATTACCTTACCAGCCCTGAACAGGGCCCTTTGCGGGGCATGCCCCAAAGAAAACAGCTCTTTTGCCTGTAAAAAAAAAAACACAATCCCCCCCCCACATTACAACCCACCACCCACATACCCCTACTCTAACCCAAACCCCCTTAAATAAACCTAACACTACCCCCCTGAAGATCTCCCTACCTTGAGTCGTGTTCACCCAGCCGGGCCGAAGTCTTCATCCGATGGGGCAGAAGAGGACATCCAGACCGGCAGAAGTCTTCATCCAAGCGGGGCAAGAAGAGGTCTTCCAGCCATCAGAAAAGTACAAAAAAACAAACAAACACTAAATTAGCAAAAATAATAAAATATCCAAGATGGTGTCCCTTGAATTCCGATTGGCTGATAGGATTCTATCAGCCAATCGGAATTAAGGTAGGAAAAATCTGATTGGCTGATTCAATCAGCCAATCAGATTCAAGTTCAATCCGATTGGCTGATGGAATCAGCCAATCAGATCGACCTCGCATTCTATTGGCTGTTCCGATCAGCCAATAGAATGCGAGCTCAATCTGATTGGCTGATTGGATCAGCCAATCGGATTGAACTTGAATCTGATTGGCTGATTGAATCAGCCAATCAGATTTTTCCTACCTTAATTCCGATTGGCTGATAGAATCCTATCAGCCAATCGGAATTCAAGGGACGCCATCTTGGATGACGTCACTTAAAGGTACAGTCACCTAGTCGTCGGATCAAGAAAGAAGAGGATGCTCTGCGTGGGATGTCTTCAGGATGCTGCCGCTCCGCTCCGGATGGATGAACAGAGAAGATGCCGCCTGGATCAAGACTTCTGATGGATGGAAGACCTCTTCTTGCCCCGCTTGGATGAAGACTTCTGCCGGTCTGGATGTCCTCTTCTGCCCGATCGGATGAAGACTTCGGCCCGCTGGGTGAAGACACGGTAGAGAGATCTTCAGGGGGGTAGTGTTAGGTTTATTTAAGGGGGGTTTGGGTTAGAGTAGGGGTATGTGGGTGGTGGGTTGTAATGTGGGGGGGGGTATTGTGTTTTTTTTTACAGGCAAAAGAGCTGTTTTCTTTGGGGCATGCCCCGCAAAAGGCCCTGGTAAGGTAATAGAGCTGATTACTTTTGTAATTTAGTATAGGGTAGGGCATTTTTTTATTTTGGGGGGCTTTGTTATTTTATTAGGGGGCTTAGATTAGGTGTAATTAGTTTAAAATTCTTGTAATTTTTTTTATTTTTTGTAATTTAGTGTTTGTTTTTTTTGTACTTTAGTTTAGTTTATTTCATTGTATTTAATTGTAGGTACTTGTAGTTAATTTATTTAATGATAGTGTAGTGTTAGGTTTAATAGTAACTTAGGTTAGGATTTATTTTACAGGTAATTTTGTAATTATTTTAACTAGGTAGCTATTAAACAGTAAATATCTATTTAATAGCTATTGTACCTAGTTAAAATAAATACAAAGTTGCCTGTAAAATAAATATAAATGCTAAAATAGCTACAATGTAACTATTAGTTATATTGTAGCTATATTAGGGTTTATTTTACAGGTAAGTATTTAGTTTTATATAGGATTAATTTATTTAGTTAATTTAATGACAGTGTAGTGTTAGGTGTAATTGTAACTTAGGTTAGGGTTTATTTTACAGGTAAATTTGTATTTATTTTAGCTAGGTAGTTATTAAATAGTTATTAACTATTTAATAGCTATTGTACCTAGTTAAAATAAATATAAAGTTGCCTGTAAAATAAATATAAATCCTAAAATAGCTACAATGTAACTATTAGTTATATTGTAGCTATATTAATAGCTAGTAGGGGGCTTAGATTAGGTGTAATTAGTTTAAAATTATTGTAATATTTTATTATTCTTGCTAATTTAGTGTTTGTTTGTTTTTTTGTACTTTTCTGATGGATGGAAGACCTCTTCTTGCCCCGCTTGGATGAAGACTTCTGCTGGTCTGGATGTCCTCTTCTGCCCCATCGGATGAAGACTTCGGCCCGGCTGGGTGAACACGACTCAAGGTAGGGAGATCTTCAGGGGGGTAGTGTTAGGTTTATTTAAGGGGGGTTTGGGTTAGAGTAGGGGTATGTGGGTGGTGGGTTGTAATGTGGGGGGGGGTATTGTGTTTTTTTTACAGGCAAAAGAGCTGTTTTCTTTGGGGCATGCCCCGCAAAAGGCCCTGTTCAGGGCTGGTAAGGTAATAGAGCTGTTAACTTTTGTAATTTAGTATAGGGTAGGGCATTTTTTTTTATTTTGGGGGGCTTTGTTATTTTATTAGGGGGCTTAGATTAGGTGTAATTAGTTTAAAATTCTTGTAATATTTTTTTATTTTTTGTAATTTAGTGGGGGGGTTTTTGTACTTTTTTTTTAATTGTATTTAATTGTAGGTACTTGTAGTTAATTTATTTAATGATAGTGTAGTGTTAGGTTTTATTGTAACTTAGGTTAGGATTTATTTTACAGGTAATTTTGTAATTATTTTAACTAGGTAGCTATTAAATAGTCAATATCTATTTAATAGCTATTGAACCTAGTTCAAATAAATACAAAGTTGCCTGTACAATAAATATAAATGCTAAAATAGCTACAATGTAACTATTAGTTATATTGCAGCTATATTAGGGTTTATTTTACAGGTAAGTCTTTAGTTTTATATAGGATTCATTTATTTAGTTAATTTAATGATAGTGTAGTGTTAGGTGTAATTGTAACTTAGGTTATGATTTATTTTACAGGTAAATTTGTATTTATTTTAGCTAGGTAGTTATTAAATAGTTATTAACTATTTAATAGCTATTGTACCTAGTTAAAATAAATACAAAGTTGCCTGTAAAATAAATATAAATCCTAAAATAGCTACAATGTAACTATTAGTTATATTGAAGCTATCTTAGGGTTTTTTTTACAGGTAAGTCTTTAGTTTTAAATAGGATTCATTTATTTAACTATAGTAAATTTATTTCGTTTTATTTAAATTATATTTAAGTTAGGGGGTGTTAGTGTTAGGGTTAGACTTAGGTTTAGGGGTTAATAACCTTATTATAGTAGCGGCGACGTTGGGGGCGGCAGATTAGGGGTTAATAATTGTAGGTAGGTGGCGGCGATGTTAGGGAGGGCAGATTAGGGGTTAATAAAATGTATTATAGTGTTTGCGAGGCGGGAGTGCGGCGGTTTAGGGGTTAATACATTTATTATAGTTGCGGCGATTTGCGGTCGGCAGATTAGGGGTTAATACTTGTAGTTAGATTGTGGCGACGTTGGGGGGGGGCAGATTAGGGGTTAATAACTATAATGTAGGGGTCGGCGGTGTTAGGGACAGCAGATTAGGGGTTAATAGCTATAATGTAGGCGGCGGCGATATCGGGTCGGCAGATTAGGGGTTAATACTTGTAGTTAGATTGCGGCGACGTTGGGGGGGGCAGATTAGGGGTTAATAACTATAATGTAGGGGTCGGCGGTGTTAGGGACAGCAGATTAGGGGTTAATAGCTATAATGTAGGCGGCGGCGATATTCGGTCGGCAGATTAGGGGTTAATACTTGTAGTTAGATTGCGGCGACGTTGGGGGAGGCAGATTAGGGGTTAATAACTATAATGTAGGGGTCGGCGGTGTTAGGGACAGCAGATTAGGGGTTAATAGTTATAATGTAGGTGGCGGCGATATCGGGTCGGCAGATTAGGGGTTAATACTTGTAGTTAGATTGCGGCGACATTGGGGGGGGCAGATTAGGGGTTAATAACTATAATGTAGGTGTCGGCGGTGTTAGGGACAGCAGATTAGGGGTTAATAGTTATAATGTAGGTGGCGGCGATATTCGGTCGGCAGATTAGGGGTTAATAAAATAATGCAGGTGTCAGCGATAGCGGGGGCTGCAGATTAGGGGTTAATAAGTGTTAGATTAGTTGTGTTTAGAGACTCGGGGTACATGTTAGGGTGTTAGGTGCAGACTTAGTGTTTCCCCATAGGAAACAATGGGGCTGCGGTGTTAGTTTTTTTTCTGCCGAAACTCCCATTGTTTCCTAGGGGGAAATGCCGAATTTTTACGAGCTAATTCGGATTTATTCGGAGATACGGCAGCTATTTCGGATTCATTCGGTAGATTCGGAAGTATTTTAATTCGGAAATCCGAATCGATCTGAATCTCCGAATTTACCGAATTTACCGAATTTCCGAATTAATCCGAAACGAACCGCACATGTCTAGTTTAATGTAATATTCTCGGAATCAGTGGATTTTCCACAATTAATGCATTATTTGATCTTATGCATGTGCTTGTCAAATAGACAACTACCAGTCATGGGAGTCAAATTGTTTTTTATTGACAGATTATATGGATATTTATTATAATCTGTTCCAAAGAGTGTATTTAATACTAAAATGTTTATTATTACCATTTTAAAATTTAATAGTTTCTGAAAGAAAAAGAAAAAAATATTCCTGGAAGTCATCAGATGCCAATCTGAAATTAATTTTTTTTTTTTTTAACAAAGTTAATACACACGTAGTCAAAGATTCATAAAATACATTTACAATCATCTTGTGTCTATGCTATAACTTTGTTAAACATTTTTTAAAGATATTTATTAATTAAATTTAAAAAAAAAAAAAAAAAAAAAAAACATTATATTGTGTAATAATAAAAAAAAAAATCTGATTTTCTAATTATACATAATAATGTATATCACATTTCAATAATATATATGTTGAACATAAATGTCATATTTCATGTCCATTCAAATACCTCTATATCAACTATAATATGTATTCCTTTTTCTGATTGTGATCCCTAAATATCTAATGATGAAATATGTATGACTAATGTATGTAAGCTACCAATAATCAGCATTCTTCCTGTGATTCTTAACTAGCATGCATTGGTACACCAACCTGGATAATGCATGGTCTTTGAAAGTCAATTCAGGGGTAAACAGTTGATCTTCAATAGGTGTCTTATTCATCATTTCAAAAATAGAGGACTGAAATCCCATCTAAAAATTAGAAATTCATCTAAGTGTCTGATTGTGATCCCTAAATATCTAATTAAGAACTAAATATGACTAATGTATGTAAGCTACTAATATTCAACATTCTTCCTGTGATTCTTAACTAGCATGCATTGGTACACCAACCTGGATAATGCATGGTCTTTGAAAGTCAATTCAGGGGTAAACAGTTGATCTTCAATAGGTGTCTTATTCATCATTTCAAAAATAGAGGACTGTGAAATCCCATCTAAAAATTTGAAAATCATCTAAGTGTCTCCAATAGGATGCCTCAACAGCCTTATTCTATCAAATAGTTGGCACTTACCATGTGAACATGTCTTTGTATGGTTTTCAAGGTCAGCAGATTTGAAAGATAATGCCAGACATGATCCCATTGGTATACTTCAATTTCAATCTTGGCTTTTTCCACTGTCAGTCTGGGCAATCTTCACTGTCAGGCTTCTAATTCTTCCCTTTCAGTCTTTAGATTAAGTCAGCTCCCTAATGGCATAAAAAGTTTATTCAAAATTACTACAAGTGTGTGAATCATTTCTGTAGCCCTCTCCCACCCCCCCATTTCATAAGAAATTTCTGTCACTAGCTTACTGTGTAGCATCTTGTGTTATGTTCTATCAAGTGTGAAGATGAGTCATATTGAGAAGAACAAACCTCTAATGTGTGACATTGAACCATAGTCATGCTAGAGGATCCCTTTCTGAGTATTTACATTTTAAGTAATGTGTAAACTAAATACTAGTTTATACAATGTATGCCATATGATGTATTTGTGTACAATTCATGCCAGCAACAGTCCAGACATTTATACTTACCAGCTGATGTCCTCTTTAAAAACCAGGTGGCAAAGACTCGCTACAGGACCCAATGGCCAGAGCATCACCTATATTAATAAATAAAACACATTTTTAGCATTTGATGAACAATCCTAGCATGTTTGCACAATTCTCTACTTGTCATTTCCCTAGAGTTCACATCTATTGATAATACTCCAGTCTAACTTCTATTCTTTACTGTCTAAAGTTGCGGTTGATGATGTCTACTCTGACATTGAGCCCCTCGTCCCGGAATGGCCCCTCTAGAACAGGATCATCCTCCTCATCTCTGAGGAGGTTTCTGTCCGGCCGGACGGCCTGCAGCATCCCAGCCCGCTGTGCAATATTATGCAGGACGCTACAGGCTACAACGATCTTAGCCACCTTCTTTGGGTTGTACTGGAGGGCTCCTGCCGACCTGTCCAGGCACCTGAACCTCATCTTCAGGAGCCCGAACATCCGTTCAACCACCGCCCTGGTTCTCTTATGAGCCCTATTGTAGCGCTCCTCAGACACATCAGTCGGGCTACGCAAGGGGGTAATGAGCCAAGGCCGGCTCATGTAACCAGAATCACCTATAAATTATGAACAGAACATAATTCTAACAGAATCCTCAAAATAGTATTTGTAGTACAATAAAACGTTTTGTACACGATAATCCATTAACAAATGTTTATTTTAAATTTAAAATATCTAGTTCAATATTATTCTCTATCTTCCCATTTCAGCTAAGACATGCTACATATGCGTATTTCTCCTAAATCAAGCCTTGTGTAAAATGCTAACTACATGGTTACATTACATTCTCTATCTGAGCATTTAAGGTAAGACATGCTACATATCTGCATTGAACTAAAAGACATTTGCGGAAAGAGACAATGACATGGTTAAATTGCATTAGCTAATATCTTCCCATTTCAGCTAAGACATGCTACATATGCGTATTTCTCCTAAATCAAGCCTTGTGTAAAATGCTAACTACATGGTTACATTGCATTCTCTATCTGAGCATTTAAGGTAAGACATGCTACATATCTGCATTGAACTAAAAGACATTTGCGGAAAGAGACAATGACATGGTTAAATTGCATTAGCTAATATCTTCCCATTTCAGCTAAGACATGCTACATATGCGTATTTCTCCTAAATCAAGCCTTGTGTAAAATGCTAACTACATGGTTACATTGCATTCTCTATCTGAGCATTTAAGGTAAGACATGCTACATATCTGCATTGAACTAAAAGACATTTGCGGAAAGAGACAATGACATGGTTAAATTGCATTAGCTAATATCTTCCCATTTCAGCTAAGACATGTTACATATGCGTATTTCTCCTAAATCAAGCCTTGTGTAAAATGCAAACTACATGGTTACATTACATTCTCTATCTGAGCATTTAAGGTAAGACATGCTACATATCTGCATTGAACTAAAAGACATTTGCGGAAAGAGACAATGACATGGTTAAATTGCATTAGCTAATATCTTCCCATTTCAGCTAAGACATGCTACATATGCGTATTTCTCCTAAATCAAGCCTTGTGTAAAATGCTAACTACATGGTTGCATTACATTCTCTATCTGAGCATTTAAGGTAAGACATGCTACATATCTGCATTGAACTAAAAGACATTTGCGGAAAGAGACAATGACATGGTTAAATTGCATTAGCTAATATCTTCCCATTTCAGCTAAGACATGCTACATATGCGTATTTCTCCTAAATCAAGCCTTGTGTAAAATGCTAACTACATGGTTACATTACATTCTCTATCTGAGCATTTGAGGTAAGACATGCTACATATCTGCATTGAACTAAAAGTAGACATTAGCGGGGGGAAAATATATGGTTAAATTGCATCCTATAGCTGAACATTACGCTAACATTTTAAAACTACAGTGGCAATTGTCAAACTAATTAACCATGTTGTGCACAAATACTCACCAACGAGATAACCAGGGGGCATTTGTCTTTCCTCAAACTGTCTCCACAGGGACGACAGAGAGAGGATGCAGGCATCATGACAAGCCCCTCCAAAATTCGCACACACATGCATAATCCTCATCTGTGCGTCACAAACATACTGCACGTTGAGGCTATGAAAATGTTTGCGATTTCTGAAGGGCGAGTCATCAATTGGAGCACGCAGCTCAATGTGGGTACAATCTATGGCTCCCAAGACATTGGGCAATTGAGCAATATCAAAGAATTCCCGCTTCAGGCGCCTCCAATCACCATCATTCTGTGGGAATCCTATGTATTGCTTACTGATACGTACCATGGCGTCCAGAAAGTTATCAAACACCACAGAGAATGTACCTTGAGCCAGGCCATGCATGTACAGTTCTCCGGATTGAAAACTCCCGGAGGCCAGGACGTATAGACAGCTTAGCATCTTACTCATGGCGGGAACAGCAGTCCTTATTCTTATACATGGCTCCAAATGAGGTTTAAGAAGATCGTAAAGGCCAATGAGCTGTTCGCGATCGAGCCGATACTTATCATAAACCTCAAAGTCGCTCATGTTTTCCAAGGTGGGTCTCACCCTGTAGACATGAGGACCTCGAACCAGATGACCCCTTCGTCTCAGTCTGAGCCGCCGAGGCTGCCTGATTCGACCAACAGCTAATTCGCCAATAGCAGCACCAGCAGTGTCTACCATGTCATCGTCATCCATCTTTCAAAACAGCGTAACAAGGTAAGCACTTGATCTGATGTGGATTACAAGTGATGCATTGGCCATGTTGTTTGGGGGATTTATAGTACAATTAGTCCAATGGTAGTGAGTTTGTAATGATTGCTGATTGTATTCACCTGTTTGTATGTGAGCGGCGCGAATGCTTTCACAGTGGGCGTTTATTTGTTGTTTGCTGAAATGTTATTTTCCAACAATGAATCTCAATGTGAAAGTGTCAAATATCACACATACAGTGCATGTTTGTAATGTTTGATCATATGCGTAATAAATATTTCTTAAACGCGATCTTATAGTAACAAGCACACGTCCAGGCTAACATGAATGAAAGTGCATAGTTGTGTATAATGTGCATCGAATGTGATCGATCAATGTTGCTGCAATATTGTTTGTAAACGATAAAGTAACAGCTGCCATCTGTAGTATTGTATATATAAGTGATTGCCGAGCTGTCAATATTGTATGCGTCCCTTTAAAATCGCAATAATAATTCCGAACTTCCCGTCTGCCATCTGTAGTATTGTATATATAAGTGATTGCCGAGCTGTCAATATTGTATGCGTCCCTTTAAAATCGCAATAATAATTCCGAACTTCCCGTCTGCCATCTGTAGTATTGTATATATGTAAGTGATTGCCGAGCAGTCAATATTGTATGCGTCCCTTTCAAATCGCACTAATACTGAATAACTTCCGGCTGTCATCTGTAGTATTGTATATATAAGTGATTGCCGAGCTGTCAATATTGTATGCGTCCCTTTAAAATAGCAATAATAATTCCGAACTTCCCGTCTGCCATCTGTAGTATTGTATATATAAGTGATTGCCGAGCTGTCAATACTGTATGCGTCCCTTTAAAATCGCAATAATAATTCCGAACTTCCCGTCTGCCATCTGTAGTATTGTATATATAAGTGATTGCCGAGCTGTCAATATTGTATGCGTCCCTTTAAAATCGCAATAATAATTCCCAACTTCCCGTCTGCCATCTGTAGTATTGTATATATAAGTGATTGCCGAGCTGTCAATACTGTATGCGTCCCTTTAAAATCGCAATAATAATTCCGAACTTCCCGTCTGCCATCTGTAGTATTGTATATATAAGTGATTGCCGAGCAGTCAATATTGTATGCGTCCCTTTCAAATCGCACTAATGCTGAATAACTTCCGGCTGTCATCTGTAGTATTGTATATATAAGTGATTGCCGAGATGTCAATATTGTATGCGTCCCATTCAAATGGCACTAATACTGAAGAACTTCCGGCTGTCATCTGTAGTATTGTATATATAAGTGATTGCCGAGATGTCAATATTGTATGCGTCCCATTAAAATCGCACTAATACTTAAGAACTTCCGGCTGTCATCTGTAGTATTATATATATAAGTGATTTGCGATCTGACAATATTTATTAATTTTCCCATTGAAATCGCCTTAATAATGCTGTTCCAAACTGTTGTTTATGTATATGTTGTATTGTAGTATTGAGTGTTAAAGTTCCGAAAGGGGCGGTACAGTGGTGAATCTGTGATGTGTATGGTTGAATCTTCTAATAACGTCATGATATTATTAACCTGCCTATGTAGTTCTGAAATCCTCATTGTGTTGTTGTATTTGACTACATTGTTATTGTGTGCTGAATAAAATCTAAATGTGTGCTTTGTGGTTGCGTGATGGGTGATGCGTGTTATGTACATATACGTATATATTGTGATTGTGTCCCACATATGCTGACTTCTATATAGCGGTCTGGCATTGTTGTTCCTTCCCATAAAGTGACATCTGTAATCTGGTGTACTGATGTTCTTGTTGTACGTAATTCCTAATGGTTTCTGGTGATGGAATCATGATGTTAAAAGTACAGTAAAATCCATATGTTGTGTTTTGTGATTCCTAGAGAGAATTAATGTGTTTTTCCACCATCATGTGAATGCACATGTATGAGTGAATGTTAAAAGTAATGTATGTGCATCCATGACTGATCATGTGTTAAGCCTATGTAGATATGCTGTTGCTGCAAGCATATGAGTTGAATAACTGAAATGCAATAATAAAGGTAAATGAGAATTGTTTCCCATTGTGTAGTGTTTGTGAATCCTGAAAAGTTGACATTATTTTTGTGTCCGTTTAAATGTAATATTTTTAAAACAAAAATTTTGTTACTAGTGATGTTGATTTGTAGTTGATGTAATATAAAAGTCTGAAACAATTTAATGGTGTTGTGAATATTCAAACAGTAAAATCCATAAATCCACCATAGGGAAATAGTCATTTCTTGATCTATTTATCATAGCTGTGTCTAACGCATGAAATCATGTCTTTTCTAGCGCTGGTATTCGGAGTTTTTCTGTCTACGCTATTTGCGTGCGTTAGGGAAATGAGGGTTTCGCGTGCACGAGCACGTCTTCCCAATAGAAGTCAATGGAGGCTCTAAAATTTGTTCTTTTTTTTTTCTAAGACTGGTTTTCCTCGTAAAGTGAGTGACGTCATGAGCTTGCGTGAAAAAGTAACTAAATCGTGTTCTTTTTGTGATAAATAAATATTTTGTGTATGTCATGTGGTGTATATTGTTTGTATGCATCGATGAGTGTATGTTTGTGATAATGTTATTAGTTAGATGTAGGTATATGAGGGTCTTTTCCCGTGTGTCAATGTAAGTCAATGGGAAAATGGATTTGTGTTGTTTTTTTTCTAACACCCGAGATCTCGCAACTTTAATCCTTTGTATTTTGATGAAAAATTATTAAATATGAAAATTAAATATAGTGTCGTGTTTGTATGAGTGTAAGTGTACTTTGTGTAATATTTGTTTTGTGATTCGTGGATGTTTTTTTTGTCGGTATATGTTTACTACTGGTTCTGAGGTGTCGGTAGAAATTTGAGCGTTAGGTGTTTTTTGAGTGTCGGTAACTGAACTCTAAATACCGGAGTCCGTAAGAAACCCGCGTTAGGAGCCTCTAACGCTGGTTTTTACGGCTAACGCCAAACTCCAAATCTAGGCCTTGGTTTTGCTCCCACCTTGCATTGTAAATCAGTGATTCTTCAAAAGACCCCATATAGAGGTTAGCAAAGCTGGGAGCAAACCTGGTGCCCATGGCGGTACCCCTGACCTGTAAATAATATTCATCTAAAAATAGTAATTGTGATGTAATATAAATTCAATAACATCAAGTAGGAATTTATTCTGTAAGGGAGGCAAATACATATCACCATTAAGCTAATTCTCAATAGCCCTAATTCCTGATTCATGTGGGATATTTGAATAAAGTGCTCCTACGTCGCATGTTATCCACCAAAAATTATTATTCTTTTTGATGTTTGATAATTTTAAAAGGACATCTGTTGTGTTCTTAATATATGAATTCAAGTGAATAACAGGTTTCTGCAAGAACTTGTCAATGTACTTGGATAGATGATCAGTTAAACTGTTGGTGCCTGATAATATGGGTCTACCCGGAGGGTTAATTGTACTTTTGTGCACTTTTGGAAAACGATAATAAAATGGAATATCAGGATATCTAGGTAACAAAAATGATTTTTCTTTTTTATTTAAGATGCCCTCTTTGAAACCCCATTCAATTAGTTGTTCCAATTGTTTGGTGTATATTTGAGTTGGATCCCCTTTGAGTTTAATATAATAAGTTTCATCCAAAAGGATACGTTTTGCTTCATTTACATAGTCACAATAGTTCTGAATAACAGTCCCACCCCCTTTATCTGCTTGGCGTATCACAATATTCTCATTTTTACTCAAACTTAGTAAAGCTTTCCTTTCATTGGGCCATATATTTTGTTTGCCCATAATACGTTTGTGGATGGTTTCAAAGTCTTCTAACACTAAAGTGTGAAATAAATCTATATATGTGATATCTTCTCTGGGGGCATTAAAAGAGGAAGGCAACGCTAAATCAGTATGTGTATATGTATCAAACAATTCCTCAGTAAGGTCAGTGGGATCTGAATATATAATTTCTCCCCCATTTCTTTTTGGATTAGTTTCCATAGAATCAGTGAGTATGGGTGAACCAACTGTATTTTTTGCTCTTAAATTTTTTTTGGCAAAATATCTCTGTAGAGATAACTTCCTTGTAAATTTATTAAAATCGACAAAGAGATCAAAGATATTCTGAGGGTTAGAGGGACAGTATGATAAGCCCTTTCCCAAAATTCTTACTTCATCGTCTGATAGTACATATGATGAAAGGTTGAAGATTCCTTTCATTTTTTGTAGTTTTGTTTTTTGCATGGTTTTCCCTCTCCCTCGTCTCCCCCATCTGTTTAAGGTCTTTTTACACCTGTATTTTTCTGATATGGAGGCTGATTTTGATAGACCACTCCCTAAAAAATCCACAGAAGTGGATGGTTTCTGATGGTCTCTATATGGGCCTCTAGAGGCATTTTCACCATTAGATTGATCTGAGTTATTACGATCAATTCCTTTTGGAGAGTGGTGCAAATCTATTTGAAGTGCTAGAAAGTTGATACTTCTCCCCATTTTGTGGTTGAAGTTGTCCCTCCCTTTGTATGTGCTCTATCCATTCATTGTTGGAAAAATGGTTCCCCCATTCATGTTCTTATTGAATCTTGTATTTCTATTTTGTGGTTGTTGATACTTATATTTATATCAGGGATTTATCGCCCTCTTTTTGTTTTACATTTTCGACACGATTTCATACATTAGTTCGCACAAACATAGAGGTAGATTTTTTTCTCATTGCACTGTTATATAGGTCCTATTATTAGTATCAAAATTTATACACATCATGTGCCATATTCATCTCTAATATTTTAAAGATGTTGGAGACCACGACTAGTAATATCTAGTATAAAGCGAACTAAAAAAATGTATTTTAGTTACACTATGTTCATTATAATATATAGATTGCAACTTGCACTTCATATAGTTTATTAGAATAGCTAATATTTTTAATGAGATTCACATAGTTAATAGTTAGTAGGTATATTGTTGCCGCTTGGAGCACTCAGAAGTATACAATATATACATACAGGTTATATATACTTTATTATTATCACCCTCCGTATATTCGGTGACTGTTTGTCAAGCTTGTAGGATAGTTATATTACAGAGGTTTATTGTTTGTCTATTGTCAAACAAGGGAGAAATCTCCACATTGTTTATAGTTCCACATAGATTTTCACTATTATTTTTAAGACACTAAAGATCTATTTTTCACGAATATGAATTAATGTTAATCTTATTATGACACTTTCTTTGGACATTTAACCATTAGGTTCCCATCATTAGCATAGTTAGTCATTTATCTGCATGTCCCCTTTCTAAATATTACTCCTCTGTTGATTATATATAACATTATTCCTATAATTAATAGGAATTATGCGTAGATTTTTCTCTTTCCTGTTTTCAGTAATGAAATACCCTTAATAGTTTAGGAAGATCGTTACACTCTTCCTTTACATTTTATTTAGTGCAAGAGTTTCAATAAACACTTTATAATTCAGTGGTATCTCCATTGCAATGTCCTTTTAAGATGTTAGATACTGAGGAATTTGTAAATGTATTTATTTTTCTTATTTTTGTTTAAGTTAGGACCCACAATTGCTGTCTATCTGCCATCCACATTCCAGGAGTAGAAAACTGGGAAGCAGATTTTCTGAGCAGACAGACTTTTCATCCCGGGGAGTGGGAACTCAATCCGGAGGTGTTTTCCAGCTAAGTCCTCAAATGGGGGGTGCCGGAGTTAGATCTGATGGAGTTCAGTCAGAATGCCAAGCTTCCAAGGTACGGTTCAAGGTCAAGATTTCCGCAGGCCGTTCTGATAGATGCTCTGGAGGTTCCTTGGGTTTTCAGATTGGCGTATCTGTTTCCTCCGTTTGCTCTCCTTCCACAAGTCATTGCTCGTATCAAACAGGAGAGGGCATCAGTGATTCTAATAGCCCCTGCGTGGTCTCACAGGATCTGGTTTGCAGACTTAGTGGAGATGTCTTGAAGCAAAAATAGTGAGGGAGATTGTGCTGGGTCAGTAAATAAGAATCACAGGGCTTCAATAATTATTGCCTTTATTAGCTAGCCCTTGTATTCAAGAGTTAAGGCAGTAATATACACATTTATATACAAGAGATACAAAAATAATTTGCAAAACAAAAGAAAATACTGCCTATCTTTGAATAACCTATCATAAGATATTGTCTACGGTTGCAATAGCAGGTAAATGCATAGAAGAATTAACGCTATGAAGTTATATATTTAGCTCAGCTCCTGCTTATATAGCAGATATCCAATGTGAAAAGGTGAGACAAAGTCACAATATGATATATGTCACCTGATTTGGTTCTATTACAAATGGCTCACATATACAGATTATAGCTCAAAATCGCCTAGGTAAGTGTTAAGATTGCTATTATATATCTTTTAGTGTTGCACCACTATATACACATAAGAGACTCCTAAAGGAAAAGTGCAATTTGAAATGTAACCGCTGATTCTACATAAATGTTTCTAAATAAAACCACTTGGTTTTTATTTGTATGTGGTATATTCCAAAGATTATCAAGTGTTAAATTAAAAGTTTATTTGCCACTCTAACAAATCGCAACATTCAATTTATCTAGACCACACATGTGGTGCTGCACAGAGTGACTCTGTTAATTATCAAATGGCTTGTAACCTTTTTTTTTTTATATATAACATTTGTCTAAATATCAAGTGTCTAAATATCAATATTGTCTTAAAGTGTGTAACGTTAGGACATGTCAACAAAAGAATAAAAGGTAATTATCAAGCAGAGTAAGTTGGAAATACCATGCTAAACTTCCAAGAAAGAAGCCTCTTCTATAGCGGAGGCTATCATTAACATTAACATTAAGGCTGTCATTAACATTAACCTATCTGATTTCAGGCAACACAGAGCTAAGCTAAAAAAGTCTCTTCTATAGCGGAGACTGTATTAACATTATACTGACTTAGTCATTATTACCAATTGATGCGTGTAAATAATTATATAACTGAGTAAGCAACTAAAAACACAGAGAGGTTCTATGACCTCGTGAGGGTGCCCCTGACGCACGTTACACATAACGCTTCTTCAGACGGGTATGCGCCGGCCGAACTGAGCAGGTAATACCCGTATGTTAAGCCCGCCCTTATGTTGGGATTGGATAATTGTAGTCTCATTCAAAGTTAATGATTGGTTGTAATACCTAAAACTGAACTTGGTCTAAACCAATCAGGGGCGGTTTTTGCTACCATCGTTGTTTACTAGGCAGAATAGAAGAGGCGTCATATACGTGACTGAAAGATATGGATAAATTAGATAAAACTTAAGTGCACATATGTTATGACGATCTTATGATATGCTTTAGTTTTACAGTAATTTGAAACATAATTTGAAGAATTCTTCCTTACTATTGATGTTATATTATATACTCAAACTAACAATAGAATTGTGGATATCCACAGGATGATTTGGAAACTGAATATGCTACTAGGCAACAACGTGTTAAAAATGTGCAAGTACATGTGCATGTTGTGCATGATCTATTAAATGTGAAAAATAAAAATAAAACCATAGTTGATGAACATTAGCGAGCATTGGAAATATAGTGATGGTAAAATATTTTCTAATCAAAAATCATTAAAAATAACAATGAACCAAAGGGAATAAATTAAAGGTGGATAATAATTTTAGTGTTAACAAAATGAGTATGACAAATGATGATGTAAATATACATAAAAAAAATGATGCTAGTGAAAATGTGTACTTGGAAATTGTGGTTTAAATATCAATATAGTTGCCTAAAGAAAAGACATTATTATCAATGTCATTTTAAGTAGATGATGTGTATAATCACAGATATATGTTATAGTTATTGTATTCATTGAGTCCAAAAGGATGTACTGTATTTAATAAGTATATCCAACTGCATTCTGCCCTAAGTAATGAATTCTCAAGACTACCTCCTCTAATGCCCAGGGAGATTTTCTGTATTACAGAGAATTTAAGTCGATTGTATTGGCTTTGGTGTTTGAGTAGAAAATGTTTGGCAACACTGCTGATTTTTTTCCCTTTTTGTAGGTCTTTTTCTGCATTTTTTATATTATTTTTGTGTTCCAAGATTCTCACCCATGCCTCTCTAGTTGTCATGCCTACATAGGCTTTCTCACATTCACAGTAAATTACATAAATTACTCCTGAGGAGCTGCATGTAAAATTTCGTTTTAATTTATGGATTGTACCATATTTATCTTTGATTTCATTTGTTTTTTTAACAAAGGTACAGGTCGAACAAGTGCCACAAGGGTACATACCAGGGTCTGTATCACTTTTTCTTAGGAGTATGTACATAATGGCTTTGTACCAATTGGTCTTTGAGATTTCTCAGTCTTTTATACCCAATTTTTACTCTATCTCCTATTATATCTTTGAGATCAGGATCATTTGCAAGAATGTGCCAATTTGCATTTAATATCTCCACCACTTGATGCATTTGAGAGTTATAGGTTGTTATTAACCTTGGGATATTTGTGGAGACATACTTTGCTTTTGGATGGAGAAGTGTTTGTCTCTCAGTTTTAAGTGCTTTGAATTTGGCTTTTTTAACTGATCTTTTACTGTAGCCTCTTTGAAATAGTCTTGTTGTCAGTAGTTTACTCTCATTTACAAAAATTGAGACATTTGAACAATTTCTCCTAAGATGTAAAATCTCCCCATATGGTATTGCTTTCAAAGTACTCGCTGGATGTGCACTCATCTTATGTAATAATGTGTTAGTAGGTGTTTCTTTTCTAAATAAATTTATTTTGATGGTTCCATCAGTATTTTTAGTGATTGTCAAATGAAGGAAATTAATTTCTTGTAGATGATGTGTATAATCACAGATATATGTTATAGTTATTGTATTCATTGAGTCCAAAAGGATGTACTGTATTTAATAAGTATATCCAACTGCATTCTGCCCTAAGTAATGAATTCTCAAGACTACCTCCTCTAATGCCCAGGGAGATTTTCTGTATTACAGAGAATTTAAGTCGATTGTATTGGCTTTGGTGTTTGAGTAGAAAATGTTTGGCAACACTGCTGATTTTTTTCCCTTTTTGTAGGTCTTTTTCTGAATTTTTTATATTATTTTTGTGTTCCAAGATTCTCACCCATGCCTCTCTAGTTGTCATGCCTACATAGGCTTTCTCACATTCACAGTAAATTACATAAATTACTCCTGAGGAGCTGCATGTAAAATTTTGTTTTAATTTATGGATTGTACCATATTTATCTTTGATTTCATTTGTTTTTTTAACAAAGGTACAGGTCGAACAAGTGCCACAAGGGTACATACCAGGGTCTGTATCACTTTTTCTTAGGAGTATGTACATAATGGCTTTGTACCAATTGGTCTTTGAGATTTCTCAGTCTTTTATACCCAATTTTTACTCTATCTCCTATTATATCTTTGAGATCAGGATCATTTGCAAGAATGTGCCAATTTGCATTTAATATCTCCACCACTTGATGCATTTGAGAGTTATAGGTTGTTATTAACCTTGGGATATTTGTGGAGACATACTTTGCTTTTGGATGGAGAAGTGTTTGTCTCTCAGTTTTAAGTGCTTTGAATTTGGCTTTTTTAACTGATCTTTTACTGTAGCCTCTTTGTAATAGTCTTGTTGTCAGTAGTTTACTCTCATTTACAAAAATTGAGACATTTGAACAATTTCTCCTAAGATGTAAAATCTCCCCATATGGTATTGCTTTCAAAGTACTCGCTGGATGTGCACTCATCTTATGTAATAATGTGTTAGTAGGTGTTTCTTTTCTAAAGAAATTTATTTTGATGGTTCCATCAGTATTTTTAGTGATTGTCAAATGAAGGAAATTCATTTCTTGTAGTTCAGCTTGGTATGTCAATTTGATATTAAGGTTGTTTTTATTGAGTTCAGATAAAAATTTATCTAAAAGCTCACGTGTGCCCTTCCATATGAACAGCATATCGTCAATGTACCTTAACCATAGAGGTACACAGTTTGTAAATTCTTCCATACCTTCTGAAAAAACATTTTTTTGTTCCCAGAAACCTAAAAATAGGTTTGCATATGTTAGGGCATTATTTAGAAATAATTCCATTATTCCACATCCTTATAATGAGTTTGTTATATTGATCCATGTACTCTGATTGAGGATTAAAAAGGAGTTTTTTTATAACAGTCTTGGTTTGTCAACTGTCTCATGGCTTCTTCTACATAGTCTTGTTTAGACCATAAGACTATATTTCTGCCCTTGGCCCTCAGAGACAATCAGATAGAAAGAGAGAGATTAGTCCCTTCACAAAAATTAGGACCAATTAATGAGAATAATTAATCTCAGTGATCATGTCCTTACTACGAATCATGAAAAGGTTCTCTCGAAGGGACTAACTTTTTGCCCCACTAACATGCTCGATAAGTTCGAAATAACTAAAGATATCCAGTTATTTTCACGTAAACTTTTGCTAAAAAAGATGTATTCAAATAAAAATGACCCTTCTCTATCGAGTGAAGATTTAGATTCTTTAAAAGATTTGGAAGACTTATTGAGTGAGTCTGACAGTGACATCCAGAACACCTTATGGAAAAAAGATCTAAAACCTAAATCCACTTTCATGCATTCTGTCTCTATTTCACCACAAGTGAATGTATTCTCTCAAATTGTATGTAACAATATTGAACAACTACCTGTTTATAAAGTAAATAACAACCTTACTTACTCTGAGAAAAGTGCCTTGAATGAGATAAAAACTTGGACAGATGTAGTCATTAAGCCCTCGTACAAGGGCAGAAATATAGTCTTATGGTCTAAACAAGACTATGTAGAAGAAGCCATGAGACAGTTTACAAACCAAGACTGTTATAAAAAACTCCTTTTTAATCCTCAATCAGAGTACATGGATCAATATAATAAACTCATTATAAGGATGTGGAATAATGGAATTATTTCTAAAACTGAAAAAAAACTTTCTTATACAAAAGAATCCTACCTTAGCCACAATATATTTCCTGCCAAAAGTTAGACATGTGCATGGCGAAAAAATTCGGTTCGGATTGATTCAGAATTTTTCGAATTTCGGTTTGGATCTATTCGAATTCGGAAAAATTTGAATAAATTCGGTTCGGATTTATTCGGATTCGAATAAATTCGGCTGGATTCAGTTCGATTAGGTTCGGTTCGGAAATTTGGAATTTTGGTAAGTGTTAGGTGGGATGTGCTGTGTATTAGACTAGTTTATGTACTGTATATTAGGTGTAACCCATAGCAGAGTGATATAACCTAATATAGTGTACAATACTAGTGTAATCCATGGCCATCCGAATCTACCGAATAAATCCGAATAAATCCAAACTAATTCGGATTTATTCGGTAGATTCGCCACTATTTTAATTTGGAAATTCGAATTAATCCGAATCCCAAATTTTACGAATTCGGACGAATTTCCAAATCGATCCGAAACGAATCGCACATTTCTACCAAAAGTACACGAAAGTCTGACTAAACCATCGGGTAGGCCAATAGTGTCTGGTAACAACAACTTAACTGAGGCAGCAAATAAATATGTTGATCAAAGACGGAATATCTGACTATGATGCCATCTTATATCCGTGACACAATGGAAGTCCTACAGATTTTACAAAATCTACATCTAAGTCAAGACGCATGGCTAATTACTGCAGATGTGGAATCTTTGTACACTAGTATTAGACATGCAGATGGCATACAAGTGATAAGGTATTTCTTATCTACTAATGAGTTTGATCATAAATAACACAATGAATGCATTATATCACTTCTAAGATATGTACTCACGCACAATGTATTTAATTCAAAGATTGCTTTTTTCCTACAGACACAAGGTATTGCAATGGGCACTTCTTGTGCCCCAACATATGTGAACCTATTTTTAGCTTTCTGGGATCAAAAAATTGTTTTTTCAGAAGGTATGGAAGAATTTACAAACTGTGTACCTCTATTGTTAAGGTACATTGACGATATGCTGTTCATATGGGAGGGCACACGTGAGCTTTTATATTATTTTTTATCTGAACTCAATAAAAACAACCTTAATATCAAATTGACATACCAAGCTGAACTACATTAAATTAATTTCCTTGATTTGACAATCACTAAAAATACTGATGGAAGAATCAAAACAAAAGTCTTTAGAAAAGAGATATCTACTAACACATTATTACATAAGATGAGTGCACATCCAGCGAGTACTTTGAAAGCAATACCATATGGCGAGTTTTTACGTCTTAGGAGAAATTGTTCAAATGTCTCAATTTTTGAAAATGAGAGTAAACTACTGACAAGACTATTACAAAGAGGCTACAGTAAAAGATCAGTAAAAAAAGCCAAATTCAAAGCACTTAAAACTGAGACAAACACTTCTCCATCCAAAAGCAAAGGATGTCTCCACAAATATCCCAAGGTTAATAACAACCTATAACTCTCAAATGCATCAAGTGGTGGAGATATTAAATGCAAATTGGCACATTCTTGCAAATGATCCTGATCTCAAAGATATAATAGGAGATAGAGTAAAAATTGGGTGTAAAAGACAGAAATCTCAAAGACCAATTGGTACAAAGCCATTATGTACATACTCCAAAGAAAAGTGATACAGATATACAAAAAATGGACTATACCAGCTAAATAAGCCAGTTGGTCCTAAAGAAATGCTTTTTTACACTGTGAATAGGTTGTGGAAATTAGTTCGGTTGATTACTGGAACTTGCAGTTAAGGTAAGTATATGACAAGATTAAAATATAACCTTTATTTGTTAAGTTTTAAAAAAGACAGCATCAAATATGTGTGTATGCTACCCTTGAAAGAGTTAAAAACACACTCTCTGTTGATTGTGCAATACTTAGCTTGTGCGGTGCAAAGATATATGGAGTACTAAGTAATCCTTCTATAAGACCAAGATTTTATTAAAGGTATATTAGTATGTTAATCTGAGAGAGGATTGTATGGCCTTGTAGGTGGCCAATCCTTCAGATTACCCCAAGGGGATATTAAATATAAGGTATACCCGTTATGCTTAAACTCTATGATCTTTATAAATATATTAGGGTATTTTGAACAGCAGTATACAACTTCGTCACTAATACACAGTAAGTGAATACTAATATGTACACTTGCAATTAGATATATGTTGGTTGCTCTAGATTTTAAAAAAGTTGCCTTTATGTCAATTGCTTCAATGCAGGGCTTATACCTAAGTATTGTGATGATTTTATCAACTCTGACAAATATTAATTAGATTCTGTGTGGTTGTGCATATACAGCTACATAGAGGAGTAATCACAGTCTTGTGATGGTGCGATTATGAAATAATCTGCACTCAGAAGTGCTACACCAAGTGGTGTCAGAATAATTATAGATATAGCATCATAATGGGTTTAGTGATTGCCCAGCCAATATAGAGCTGTATTTTCAGTATATACTTAAATTAGACCTTGTTTATTGCGTTTTAGTCCAAAGTGAACTTATATTTTCTGTCACGCTGTTTCTACTTAAACAGTGCTACAGCGTTGTTAAATTACAGCTTTTTGATAATTGTCACAATGTATCAAAATTTGATTATATTATTGATACAGTATGTAAGGGTAATAGTACTTTATTGTACTATACCACTCTGTAATAGTATCCGGTATTACTGTGACAATATTGTCTCTAATCTTTATCCCCTAGTATCAATTAACCCACCGTATTCAAAATTATGCTGTGCCAGTGCACCGGTTAACTATGTATACACCGGGATAAATAAACGTTACTGCTGCTGAAGCCTGTAATAAGCCACAGGTTACTAAGTACAAATTAGCTAGATTAAGTTTTTTTTAAGCTAAAGTATTTCTATTAGTTTTAACAACAAGAGAGGCAGTTAAAAATAGCGAGGACCCCTGACGCAGCGTTTCACTAACGCATCCTCAGAGGGGTTACCCGGGCCGGCATACTTCCGGAAGTTAATAGTATTCAAATGTCCCACCTCTAAGATCTGATTGGTCGGGGACTGTCTTTACGATTGGTAGAGCTCATGTCAATCTAAGTATGGGTGATGTCACGGTGGTTGCTATGGAGACGGTGTGTAATTACCATGGTTACTGAATAACAAAGAGAATGTTATTAGGTTCTGAAGAATGAACATATCAGTGTTAGTCACGCACTTGTACTTTTTTACCTGATTGTCATTTATTATTTTTGCAGGTATATGTGCTTGCGGTTGCTTATAAGCAACCGCAAGCACATATACTTGCAAAAATAATAAATGACAATCAGGTAAAAAAGTACAAGTGCGTGACTAACACTGATATGTTCATTCTTCAGAACCTAATAACATTCTCTTTGTTATTCAGTAACCATGGTAATTACACACCGTCTCCATAGCAACCACCGTGACATCACCCATACTTAGATTGACATGAGCTCTACCAATCGTAAAGACAGTCCCCGACCAATCAGATCTTAGAGGTGGGACATTTGAATACTATTAACTTCCGGAAGTATGCCGGCCCGGGTAACCCCTCTGAGGATGCGTTAGTGAAACGCTGCGTCAGGGGTCCTCGCTATTTTTAACTGCCTCTCTTGTTGTTAAAACTAATAGAAATACTTTAGCTTAAAAAAAACTTAATCTAGCTAATTTGTACTTAGTAACCTGTGGCTTATTACAGGCTTCAGCAGCAGTAACGTTTATTTATCCCGGTGTATACATAGTTAACCGGTGCACTGGCACAGCATAATTTTGAATACGGTGGGTTAATTGATACTAGGGGATAAAGATTAGAGACAATATTGTCACAGTAATACCGGATACTATTACAGAGTGGTATAGTACAATAAAGTACTATTACCCTTACATACTGTATCAATAATATAATCAAATTTTGATACATTGTGACAATTATAAAAAAGCTGTAATTTAACAACGCTGTAGCACTGTTTAAGTAGAAACAGCGTGACAGAAAATATAAGTTCACTTTGGACTAAAACGCAATAAACAAGGTCTAATTTAAGTATATACTGAAAATACAGCTCTATATTGGCTGGGCAATCACTAAACCCATTATGATGCTATATCTATAATTATTCTGACACCACTTGGTGTAGCACTTCTGAGTGCAGATTATTTCATAATCGCACCATCACAAGACTGTGATTACTCCTCTATGTAGCTGTATATGCACAACCACACAGAATCTAATTAATATTTGTCAGAGTTGATAAAATCATCACAATACTTAGGTATAAGCCCTGCATTGAAGCAATTGACATAAAGGCAACTTTTTAAAAATCTAGAGCAACCAACATATATCTAATTGCAAGTGTACATATTAGTATTCACTTACTGTGTATTAGTGATGAAGTTGTATACTGCTGTTCAAAATACCCTAATATATCTATAAAGATCATAGAGTTTAAGCATAACGGGTATACCTTATATTTAATATCCCCTTGGGGTAATCTGAAGGATTGGCCACCTACAAGGCCATACAATCCTCTCTCAGATTAACATACTAATATACCTTTAATAAAATCTTGGTCTTATAGAAGGATTACTTAGTACTCCATATATCTTTGCACCGCACAAGCTAAGTATTGCACAATCAACAGAGAGTGTGTTTTTAACTCTTTCAAGGGTAGCATACACACATATTTGATGCTGTCTTTTTTAAAACTTAACAAATAAAGGTTATATTTTAATCTTGTCATATACTTACCTTAACTGCAAGTTCCAGTAATCAACCGAACTAATTTCCACAACCTATTCACAGTGTAAAAAAGCATTTCTTTAGGACCAACTGGCTTATTTAGCTGGTATAGTCCATTTTTTGTATATTAAGTCTTTCATATGCTTATGCACTGCTCCTTAAGTGTTCAGTTATAAATCTTAAATTGCATCACGTCAAGCAAAAATTAAAGTTAAGTAACAAAACACTTAGGCAGATAATTATTTAAGTTTCAAACAACAAAGGTTCAAAATTTCTCCCTCAACATAAAAGTGATACAGACCCTGGAATGTACCCTTGTGGCACTTGTTCGACCTGTACCTTTGTTAAAAAAACAAATGAAATCAAAGATAAATATGGTACAATCCATAAATTAAAACAATATTTTACATGCAGGTCCTCAAGAGTAATTTATGTAATTTACTGTGAATGTGAGAAAGCCTATGTAGGCATGACAACTAGAGAGGCACGGGTGAGAATCTTGGAACACAAAAATAATATAAAAAATGCAGAAAAAGACCTACAAAAAGGGAAAAAAATCAGCAGTGTTGCCAAACATTTTCTACTCAAACACCAAAGCCAATACAATCAACTTAAATTCTCTGTAATACAGAAAATCTCCCTGGGCATTAGAGGAGGTAGTCTTGAGAATTCATTACTTAGGGCAGAATGCCATTTGATATACTTATTAAATACAGTACATCCTTTTGGACTCAATGAATACAATAACTATAACGTATATCTGTGATTATACACATCATCTACTTAAAATGACATTGATAATAATGTATTTTCTTTAGGCAACTATATTGATATTTAAACCACAGTTTCCAAGTACACATTTTCACTAGCATTATTATTTTGATGTATATTTACATCATCATCTGTCATACTCATTTTGTTAACACTAAAATTAATATCCACCTTTTATTTATTCACTTTGGTTCGTTGTTATTTTTAATGAATTTTTATTAAAAAAGATTTTACCATCACTATATTTCCAATGCTCACTAATGTTCATCAATATTTAACTATGGTTTTATTTTTATTTTTCACATTTAATAGATCATGCACAACATGCACATGTACTTGCACATCTTTAACACATTGTTGCCTAGTAGCATACTCAGGCCTAGATTTAGAGTTCGGCGGTAGCCGTCAAAACCAGCGTTAGAGGCTCCTAACGCTGGTTTTGGGCGCCCGCTGGTATTTGGAGTCAGTGATTAAAGGGTCTAACGCTCACTTTTCAGCCGCGACTTTTCCATACCGCAGATCCCCCTACGCCATTTGCGTAGCCTATCTTTTCAATGGGATCTTTCTAACGCTGGTATTTAGAGTCGTTTCTGCAGTGAGCGTTAGAGCTCTAACGACAAGATTCCAGCCGCCTGAAAATAGCAGGAGTTAAGAGCTTTCTGGCTAACGCCGGTTTATAAAGCTCTTAACTACTGTACCCTAAAGTACACTAACACCCATAAACTACCTATGTACCCCTAAACCGAGGTCCCCCCACACCGCCGCCACTCGATTAAAATTTTTATCCCCTAATCTGCCGACCGCCACCTACGTTATACTTATGTACCCCTAATCTGCTGCCCCTAACCCCGCCGACCCCTGTATTATATTTATTAACCCCTAACCTGCCCCCACAACGTCCCCGCCAGCTACTTACAATAATTAACCCCTAATCTTCCGACCGCAAATCGCCGCCACCTACGTTATCCCTATGTACCCCTAATCTGCTGCCCCTAACACCGCCGACCCCTATATTATATTTATTAACCCCTAATCTGCCCCCCTCAACGTCGCCGACACCTGCCTACACTTATTAACCCCTAATCTGCCGAGCGGACCTGAGCGCTACTATAATAAAGTTATTAACCCCTAATCCGCCTCACTAACCCTATCATAAATAGTATTAACCCCTAATCTGCCCTCCCTAACATCGCCGACACCTACCTTCAATTATTAACCCCTAATCTGCCGACCAGAGCTCACCGCTATTCTAATAAATGGATTAACCCCTAAAGCTAAGTCTAACCCTAACACTAACACCCCCCTAAATTAAATATAATTTACATCTAACGAAATTAATTAACTCTTATTAAATAAATGATTCCTATTTAAAGCTAAATACTTACCTGTAAAATAAATCCTAATATAGCTACAATATAAATTATAATTATATTATAGCTATTTTAGGATTAATATTTATTTTACAGGCAACTTTGTATTTATTTTAACCAGGTACAATAGCTATTAAATAGTTAAGAACTATTTAATAGTTACCTAGTTAAAATAATTACAAATTTACCTGTAAAATAAATCCTAACCTAAGATATAATTAAACCTAACACTACCCTATCAATAAAATAATTAAATAAACTACCTACAATTACCTACAATTAACCTAACACTACACTATCAATAAATTAATTAAACACAATTGCTACAAATAAATACAATTAAATAAACTATCTAAAGTACAAAAAATAAAAAAGAACTAAGTTACAGAAAATAAAAAAATATTTACAAACATAAGAAAAATATTACAACAATTTTAAACTAATTACACCTACTCTAAGCCCCCTAATAAAATAACAAAGCCCCCCAAAATAAAAAATTCCCTACCCTATTCTAAATTAAAAAAGTTACAAGCTCTTTTACCTTACCAGCCCTGAACAGGGCCCTTTGCGGGGCATGCCCCAAGAAGTTCAGCTCTTTTGCCTGTAAAAAAAAACATACAATACCCCCCCCCCCCAACATTACAACCCACCACCCACATACCCCTAATCTAACCCAAACCCCCCTTAAATAAACCTAACACTAAGCCCCTGAAGATCTTCCTACCTTGTCTTCACCATCCAGGTATCACCGATCCGTCCTGGCTCCAAGATCTTCATCCAACCCAAGGGGGGGTTGGCGATCCATAATCCGGTGCTGAAGAGGTCCAGAAGAGGCTCCAAAGTCTTCCTCCTATCCGGCAAGAAGAGGACATCCGGACCGGCAAACATCTTCTCCAAGCGGCATCTTCGATCTTCTTCCATCCGGTGCGGAGCGGGTCCATCTTGAAGCAGGCGACGCGGATCCATCCTCTTCTTCCGATGTCTCCCGACTAATGACGGTTCCTTTAAGGGACGTCATCCAAGATGGCGTCCCTCGAATTCCGATTGGCTGATAGGATTCTATCAGCCAATCGGAATTAAGGTAGGAATTTTCTGATTGGCTGATGGAATCAGCCAATCAGAATCTAGTTCAATCCGATTGGCCGATCCAATCAGCCAATCAGATTGAGCTCGCATTCTATTGGCTGATCGGAACAGCCAATAGAATGCGAGCTCAATCTGATTGGCTGATTGGATCAGCCAATCGGATTGAACTTGATTCTGATTGGCTGATTCCATCAGCCAATCAGAAAATTCCTACCTTAATTCCGATTGGCTGATAGAATCCTATCAGCCAATCGGAATTCGAGGGACGCCATCTTGGATGACGTCCCTTAAAGGAACCGTCATTAGTCGGGAGACATCGGAAGAAGAGGATGGATCCGCGTCGCCTGCTTCAAGATGGACCTGCTCCGCACCGGATGGAAGAAGATCGAAGATGCCGCTTGGAGAAGATGTTTGCCGGTCCGGATGTCCTCTTCTTGCCGGATAGGAGGAAGACTTTGGAGCACCGGATTATGGATCGCCAACCCCCGCTTGGGTTGGATGAAGATCTTGGAGCCAGGACGGATCGGTGATACCTGGATGGTGAAGACAAGGTAGGAAGATCTTCAGGGGCTTAGTGTTAGGTTTATTTAAGGGGGGTTTGGGTTAGATTAGGGGTATGTGGGTGGTGGGTTGTAATGTTGGGGGGGGGGTATTGTATGTTTTTTTTTACAGGCAAAAGAGCTGAAATTCTTGGGGCATGCCCCGCAAAGGGCCCTGTTCAGGGCTGGTAAGGTAAAAGAGCTTGTAACTTTTTTAATTTAGAATAGGGTAGGGAATTTTTTATTTTGGGGGGCTTTGTTATTTTATTAGGGGGCTTAGAGTAGGTGTAATTAGTTTAAAATTGTTGTAATATTTTTCTTATGTTTGTAAATATTTTTTTATTTTCTGTAACTTAGTTCTTTTTTATTTTTTGTACTTTAGATAGTTTATTTAATTGTATTTATTTGTAGGTATTGTATTTAATTAATTTATTGATAGTGTAGTGTTAGGTTAATTGTAGGTAATTGTAGGTAGTTTATTTAATTATTTTATTGATAGGGTAGTGTTAGGTTTAATTATAACTTAGGTTAGGATTTATTTTACAGGTAAATTTGTTATTATTTTAACTAGGTAACTATTAAATAGTTCTTAACTATTTAATAGCTATTGTACCTGGTTAAAATAATTGCAAAGTTGCCTGTAAAATAAATATTAATCCTAAAATAGCTATAATATAATTATAATTTATATTGTAGCTATATTAGGATTTATTTTACAGGTAAGTATTTAGCTTTAAATAGGAATAAGTTATTTAATAAGAGTTAATTTATTTCGTTAGATAAAAATTATATTTAAGTTAGGGGGGTGTTAGTGTTAGGGTTAGACTTAGCTTTAGGGGTTAATCCATTTATTAGAATAGCGGTGAGCTCCGGTCGGCAGATTAGGGGTTAATAATTGAAGGTAGGTGTCGGCGATGTTAGGGAGGGCAGATTAGGGGTTAATACTATTTATGATAGGGTTAGTGAGGCGGGTTAGGGGTTAATAACTTTATTATAGTAGCGCTCAGGTCCGCTCGGCAGATTAGGAGTTAATAAGTGTAGGCAGGTATCGGCGACGTTGTGGGGGGCAGATTAGGGGTTAATAAATATAACATAGGGGTCGGCGATGTTAGGGCAGCAGATTAGGGGTACATAGGGATAACGTAGGTGGCGGCGTTTTACGGAGCGGCAGATTAGGGGTTAAAAGTGTAATGCAGGGGTCAGCGATAGCGGGGGCGGCAGATTAGGGGTTAATAAGTGTAAGGTTAGGGTGTTTAGACTCGGGGTACATGTTAGAGTGTTAGGTGCAGACGTAGGAAGTGTTTCCCCATAGGAAACAATGGGGCTGCGTTAGGAGCTGAACGCTGCTTTTTTGCAGGTGTTAGGTTTTTTTTCAGCTCAAACAGCCCCATTGTTTCCTATGGGAGAATCGTGCACGAGCACGTTTTTGAGGCCGGCCGCGTCCGTAAGCAACTCTGGTATCGAGAGTTGCATTTGCGGTAAAAATGCTCTACGCTCCTTTTTTGGGGCCTAACGCAGCATTTGTTTGAACTCTCGATACCAGAGTTAAATTTATGGTGCGGCCAGAAAAAAACCCGCGGAGCGTTAACAGCCCTTTTACCGCCGAACTCCAAATCTAGGCCTCAGTTTCCAAATCATCCTGTGGATATCCGCAATTCTATTGTTAGTTTGAGTATATAATATAACATCAATACTAAGGAAGAATTCTTCAAATTATGTTTCAAATTACTGTAAAACTAAAGCATATCATAAGATCGTCATAACATATGTGCACTTAAGTTTTATCTAATTTATCCATATCTTTCAGTTACGTATATGACGCATTTTCTATTCTGCCTAGTAAACAACGATGGTAGCAAAAACCACCCCTTATTGGTTTAGACCAAGTTCAGTATTAGGTAATCCAACCAATCATTAACTTTGAATGAGACTACAATTATCCAATCCCAACATAAGGGCGGGCTTATCATACGGGTATTACCTGCTCAGTTCGGCCGGCGCGTACAACTCCGAAGAAGCGTTTTGTGAAACGCGCATCAGGGGCACCCTCACGAGGTCATAGAACCTCTCTGTGTTTTTAGGTTCTTACTCAGTTATATAATTATTTACACGCATCAATTGGTAATAATGACTAAGTCAGTATAATGTTAATACAGTCTCCGCTATAGAAGAGACTTTTTTAGCTCAGCTCTGTGTTGCCTGAAATCAAATAGGTTAATGTTAATGACAGCCTCCACCATAGAAGAGGCTTTTATAGCTCAGCTCTGTGTTGCATTGTAATCATACAAGTTAATGTTAATGATAGCCTCCGCTATAGAAGAGGCTTTTTTCTTGGAAGTTTAGCATGGTATTTCCAACTTACTCCGCTTGATAATTACCTTTTATACATTTGTTAACATGTCCTAATGTTACACACTTTAAGACAATATTGATATTTAGACACTTGATATTTAGACAAATATTATATATAAAAAAAAAAGGTTACAAACCATTTGAAATTGATAGAGTCACTCTGCAGCACCACATGTGTGGTCTAGATAAATTGAATGTTGCGATTTGTTAGAGTGGCAAATAAACTGTTAATTTAACACTTGATAATCTTTGGAATATACCACATACAGATAAAAACCAAGTGGTTTTATTTAGAAACATTTATGTAGAATCAGCGGTTACATTTGACAAATTGCACTTTTCCTTTAGGAATCTCTTATGTGTATCTAGTGGTGCAACACTAAAAGATATATAATAGCAATCTTAACCCTTACCTAGGCAATTTTGAGCTATAATCTGTATATGTGAGTCATTTGTAATAGAACCAAATCAGGTTACATATATCATAGTGTGACTTTGCTCACCTTTTCAATTTGGATATCTGCTATATAAGCAGGAGCTGAGCTAAATATATAACTTCATAGCGTTAATTGTTCGATGCATATACCTGCTATTGCAACCATAGACAATACCTTATAATAGGTTTATTCAAAAATTGCCATCTTATGGTTGCAATACCAGAATAACTTTCTGACTTACGCATATTTCAATTCTATTTCAGCATTGTCTCTTTTCTGAGTTCAAGCTAGTTTTAAAAGTGTGTGTATGTGCGTGTGTACCAGTCCAGTCGGACTATTTTTTGTCTCAAATAAAGTTATTTAGTTTAAATGGTCTTGTTTATGAGACAATTTTAATACATCCATCTCTTTTCATATTAATCTGAAATTGGGTTATGATGCAATCTTTTTAGAGATAGGCAGTCTTTTCTTTTGTTTTGCAAATTCTAGTGGAGATATCATCCTGATTCAGGTTCCCTTCCTTCATCCAAATCTCGTTTCTCTGAAGCTGAATGCTTGGAGATTGAACACTTAATTTTGTCTAAGCATGGTTTTAATGAGTCAGTCATTGAGACCATGATTCAGGCTTGCAAGCCTGTTACTAGAAAGATTTACCATAAGATATGGCGTAAATGGTGTGAATCCAAGGGCTACTCTTGGAGTAGAATTAGAATTCCTAGAATGGTATCTTTTCTTCAGGAAGGCCTGAAGAAGGGATTGTCAGTCAGTACCCTGAAGGGTCAAATTTCTGCTTTATCAGTTTTACTATATAAACGATTCTCGGATGTGCCAGATGTGCAATCTTTTTGTCAGGCCTTTGTCAAAACCAGGCCTGTCTTTAAGACTGTTGCTCCTCCTTGAAGCCTTAACCTTGTTCTTAAAGTTTTACAGCTTGCTCTGTTTGAGCCGTTGCATTCCATAGACGTTAAGTTGTTATCTTGGAAGGTTTTGTTTCTTGTTGCTATTGCTGCTCGAAAAGTCTCGGAACTCTCAGCTCTGCAGTGTTATTCCCCTTATCTTATTTTTCATGCCGATAAGGCAGTTCTTCATACTAAGTTAGGTTTTCTACCTAAGGTTGTTTCTAATAGAACTATCAATCAGGAAATTGTTGTTCCCTCTCTGTGTCCTAATCCTTCTTCTTCCAAAGAACGTTTGTTACACAATTTGGATGTTGTACGTGCTCTTTAATTCTACTTACAGGCGACTAAGGATTTTCGCCAGTCCTCTGCCCTCTTTGTCTGTTTCTCTGGGAAACATAAAGGTCAGAAAGCTACTGCTACTACTCTTTCTTTTTGGTTATGAAGTATAATTTGTTTGGCTTATGAGACTGCTGGACAGCAGCCTCCTAAGAGAATTATTGATCATCCCACAAGAGCTGTTTCCTCTTCTTGGGCTTTCAAAAATGAAGCTTCTGTAGAACAAAGGGAGTGATACTTAGCATTTTAACTGTGGTGCTCTTTGCCTCCTCCTGCTGTCCAGGAGTGATATTCCCAACAGTAATTACTCAAGCCGTGGACTCACCATATCCGGAAAGAAATACATTTATCAGGTAAGCATAAATTTGGTTTTTTTACTTTACTTTCCCTTTAAATGTAATATATTCTGATCCTGGCTGTAAAGTATATGCATGGTTTCAAGAGATTTGCTACAAAAAAATAAGCTAGTTTAAGAGTGGAGCGCTTTTTTGAAAAGTAAAAATTTTGTGTGCAAGCACAACCCAACTCGCACAAAAAGATTAACTTATTCCCCCTAGAATTCTAAGCAGCATGCAAACAAAAAAAATAACATTTGCGCACTAAACCGAATCACAATAAGCCCCCTACACTACTAACCCCTAAACCGCAACATAGTCCACCACAAAACACCACACTGCTTTATAAACCCCTAATCAGCCACACACACCCCCATTGCAAAATACCCATCTACATTATCAACCCCTAAATCAAGACACCCCCACATTACAAAGAACACCGCTACATTATTAACTCCCTAACCACCACACGCCCATCGCAAAGTGCCCTCTAACTTTTTAACCTTACACGCGCTAAGGTACAAAACATAAAAAAAATCTACCATTACAGAAATAAAAAACACTTACATTAAAGGAAAAAAATTACCATTTCAGAAAAACAACCTTCCATTACAGATAAAATTAAAATATTACCAAAAATTACAAATCTCAACCAATAAAACCTATATTAAACTAAAGTCCCCTTATAAAAAAAACTAAAAAAAAAACTAAACTAACACTAAAACCCTGAAAGGCATTTGGACGGCAGTGCCCAAGTTGAAGTGAATAGCTCTTTGGTGAATATAACCCTATCCTAAAACCAAAATTATCGCCAACCCCCCCAAAAAACCTAACTTTTAAAAAACCTACACTAAAAATTCCCACGAGAAGGGCATTTTGTATTGCATTGCCCTAAAATGATTACAGATCTTTGTGAATTTAAAAAAGACTATTCTAAATAAAACCTATCTTAAAAAAGTAGCCCTGAAAAGGGCTTCAGTAATTACAGCTATTTTTTACCCTAAACTAAAAAAAAAACAACCAAGAAAATCCTGTTGCCAAACTCCAAAAGTGGTACTCACCAAACTTGAATCCTGCTCCTAAGGGATCTCCTCCGGCGATGTGTTCCTCTTCTTTCTTGATCCATGGCGGGACTCAGCTGGGCACGTCTTCTTCCATCTTCTACCTTCCATCTGATGCTTCTAATCTTCTATCCAAAGTTTCTTCTTATCGTTATCCGATCTAACATCATGCATTCATGGCCGCACACTGAAGCTTGAATGCGAGGTTCCCACTTAAGGTGCTCTTGCAGTCATATTGGCTGATTTTCAAATTCAAAGCAGCTAATAGACTGAAAACTTTTTCTATTGGCTGATTTGAATTTGGATTAGAAAATCAGCCACTATAGGAATGCAAGGGCACCCCTAAATAAGGGGGAACCTCAAATTCAAGCTTCAGTGTACGGCTGTGGTTTTTTTTTAATTTACAAAAGAGCTGTAATCATTTTAGGGCAATGACCAGCAAAATGCCCTTCTCAGGTGTAAGTTTTTTTTTTGGGGGGGGGGGTTTACTTTTGTTTTAGGATAGGGTTTTTTTCACCAAAGGAGCTATTCACTTCAACTTACACTGATCAACAAATGCCCTCTTAAAGGCAAGTATGTTTTAATGTTATGTTAGGGGTTTATATAGGGGTTTTTGTTTTTTTAGGGGAGTTTAGTTTCAGCATAGGTCTTACTGGTTGGGATTTTGTATTTTTGGAAAAAAAAATATTTTCTGCAATGGTAGTTATTTCTTTTTGTAATGGTAGTTTTTGTTTATTTCTGTAATGGTATTTTTTTAAATTTTTGTTATTTTTTTGGTATTGTTAGGTTAGTGTTGTTTGGGAGGGTTAGCTGTTAGAAGGTTAGAGGGTACTTTGTGATGGGGGTGGTGGCAGATAAGGGGTTAATAGTGTAAAAGGGTAGTTTGTGATGGTGGTGTGTGGTGGATTAGTGGTTAATAATGTAGCGCTGTGGGGGGTGCCAATTTAGGGGTTAAAAGTGTAGCGGGTTACTTTGCAATGTGGATGTGTGTTGTTTTAGGGGTTAATAATGTAGTGGGGTACTTTGTGATGTGGTGTGTTGTGGGTTAGGGGTTAATAATGTAGTGGGGTGCTTTGAAATGTGGGTGTGTGTTGGTTTAGTATAGTTTAGTGCAACTTTTTCCTTTGGCCAAACTCTTTACGTGAACTTTCAAGTCACGTAAAAATTTGAGCGTAAAATGCGATTGCATTTGATCGATCGCAACTTGTAATATAAGCGTGCATTGCCGCTCATCACCGCCCATAGAACAAATCGAGAAAGTAAATTACTGTGAGTGCATGAAAATGAATTAATTTTAGTGCAAAAAATACCACAATCTCGAAATCGCGTTTGCTCTCCTTGCGCTAACTATAGCGTACCACTTGTAATCTAGCCAAATATTTGAAATTGACTTGTAGACTAACTGAGTAGCCAGCAAATGCCTCTATATTTTAAATATTATTAAAGGCAAAGTGTAAATTAAAATTAACATGTTCTAATTTATCAAATAAGGTCAGTTTGGTTTCTTTTCTCTTTCCACTCTTATTCTGTGTGCTGTAGACATTACTCCATTTAAGTCATTATTAAACTGATATAACATTCTTTCAGCTAGATTATGAGTTGTGCGTTAAGGTAAAAAAGCAGCGTTAACAGGTCCTAACGCTGCTTTTTTACGCCCGCTGCTATTACGAGTCTTGCAGGTATAGGTGTACCGCACACTTTTTAGGCCTTACCGCAAATCAACTTACGTAAATTTCGTAAAGGCTTTTTTCTATGGGACTTCCATAGCGCCGGTATTAGGAGTTTGTCCTGGGAGGCCAAAAAGTGAGCGGTACATCCTCTACCGCCAAGATTCCAAACGCATTTTAAAGTCAGTAGTTATGAGTTTTACGCTACAAAGCTGTAGCATAAAACTCATAACTAAAGTGCTAAAAGTACACTAACACCCATAAACTACCTATTAACCCCTGAACCGAGGCCCTCCCGCATCAAAAAAAATAAAATAAAATTATTAACCCCTAATCTGCAGCTCTCGACATCGCCACCACTATAATAAACATATTAACCCCTAAACCGCCGTGCTCCTGCCTCGCAAACACTAGTTAAATATTATTAACCCCTAATCTGCCATTCCTAACATCGACGCCACCTACCTACATATATTAACCCCTAATCTGCCACCCCCAACGTCGCCGCCACTATATTATATTTATTAACCCCTAAATCTAAGTCTAACCCTAACCCTAACGCCCCCTAACTTAAATATAATTAAAATAAATCTAAAGAAAAATTCATATCATTAACTAAATAATTCCTATTTAAAACTAAATACTTACCTATAAAATAAACCTTAAGATAGCTACAATATAACTAATAGTTACATTGTATCTAGCTTAGGGTTTATTTTTATTTTACAGACAAGTTTGTATTTATTTTAACTATGTAGAATAGTTACTAAATAGTTATTAACTATTTAATAACTACCTAGCTAAAATAAATACAAATTTACCTGTAAAATAAAACCTAACCTAAGTTACAATAACACCTAACACTAAACTACAATTAAATAAATTCCCTACATTAAATACAATTAAATAAATTAAATAAAATTAGCTAAATTACCATAAAAAAAACACCACTAAATTACAGAAAATAAAAAACAAATTACAAGATCTTTAAACTAATTACACCTAATCTAATAGCCCTATCAAAATAAAAAAGACCACCCAAAATAAAAAAAAACCCTAGCCAAAACTAAACTACCAATAACCCTTATAAGGGCCTTTTGTGGGGCATTGCCCCAAAGAAATCAGCTCTTTTACCTGTAAAAATAAATACAAACAACCCCCCCAACAGTAAAACCCACCACCCACACAACCAACCCCCCAAATAAAACCATAACTACAAAATCCTAAGCTCCCCATTGCCCTGAAAAGGGTATTTGTATGGGCATTGCCCTTAAAAGGGCATTTAGCTTTATTGCTGCCCAAACCCTAACCTAAAAAATAAACCCACCCAATACACCCTTAAAAAATCCTAACACTAACCCCCGAAGATTCACTTACCGGGAAAAGTCTTCATCCAAGCGGCAAGATGTCCTCAACGAAGCCGGCAGAAGTGGTCCTCCAGACGGGCAGAAGTGGTCCTCATTCAGACAGCATCTTCTATCTTCATACTTCCGACACGGAGCGGCTCCATCTTCAAGACATCCGGAGCGCAGCATCCTCTTCTTTCAATGGCTAACAACAAATGAAGGTTCCTTTAAATGACGTCATCCAAGATGGCGTCCCTTGAATTCTGATTGGCTGACAGAATTCTATCAGCCAATCGGAATTAAGGTTGAAAAAATCCTATTGGCTGATCCAATCAGCCAATAGGATTGAGCTTGCATTCTATTGGCTGTTCCAATCAGCCAATAGAATGCAAGCTCAATCCTATTGGCTGATTGGATCAGCCAATAGGATTGAAGTTAAGAATATTAATTGGAATGTTAAATATGTACAGTGCATATACAGTAAAACACATAAATACATATATACATATATATGCTGTGCTTTCTTGTACCAATTAAAGGGACACTGAACCCAATTTTCGTGATTCAGAACCTGAATTTTCGTGATTCAGATAGATCATGCAATTTTAAGCAACTTTCTAATTTACTCCTATTATCAATTTTTCTTCGTTCTCTTGCTATCTTTATTTGAAAAAGAAGGCATCTAAGCTTTTTTATTGGTTCAGAACTCTGGACAGCACTTTTTTATTGCTGAATGAATTAATCCACCAATCAGCAAGAACAACCCAGGTTCACCAAAAATGGGCGGGCATCTAAACTTACATTCTTGCATTTTAAATAAAGATACCAAGAGAATGAAGAAAATTTAATAATAGGAGTAAATTAGAAAGTTGCTTAAAATGTCATGCTCTATCTGAATCACAAAAGAAAAATGTTGGGTTCAGTGTCCCTTTAAGGGCCAGATTACTAACAGTTATGCAAGCAAAAAAGGGGGTTGATTGCGGTTGTTTGCGTGCGTCGACTTTAGTGCTCATATTACAAGTTGAAAGTAAACATGAACGTGTGAGCGCAGATGTGAATTACGCTAGAATAATTACAGCGTCCTCAAAGCTCTGGTTAACTGTTAGTTGCACAAGACATAAAATTCATTAAAAAGTACAGTTACACTCATAATAACACTATTCAATAAAAATATATTTTTTTAAATTACAATTTTTTTTTTATAAGGACTCAACAATATGAGATCTCAGGTGTTAGAAAAAAAGGACTGCAAAAGTCCTTAATATACGGATACATGCATAGACATGTCTACGTATGTATGCGTGTATATATATATATATATATATATATATATATATATATATATATATATATATATATATAGTTAAATATGTGTATATATGTATTTATGTATTTATAAAGTTTACTTCTAGCGCAATTAACACTTGAGTGGGGGCATTAAATAAATCTCCACTTATAATCTGGCCCTTTATGTTATAATCTCCAAACTGTTTATTGTCCCTTAAATGAAGCTTCTGTTTACTTACCAGCTGAACGGCACATTTTCCTTTTATCTTTCCATAAATTGTTGTTCCTTTTATTTATAACCATGTTATTACGCACCTTCTAAACTATATTATCTTAGTGTCTATAGATATGCACTTTACAAATACCCTTGGGTTCAAATTACGGCAAACAATGAAGTATGACGCAGATATTTATCATGCAAAGAACAATCTAATTATTTTACCAACATACTCAACATGACCTTTATCAGCAATTACACAAATAAACCTAGAATTTAAGGATAGACACTAGTTGCTGCAACAATATATCATCAACATAAATTATCGTTAGTGCTGTTATCCATTTTGTCCAGCTATAAAGCCTAACTTTCTTATTATAGTGTACTTTGCTAAAGAAAATGCAAAGGCTACACCAGATGTGAAATGAAATGTTTCCTAGCAGGCAATCTGTAAGCACTAATAATTGGTGCCAAGAATCTTGGTCAATAAACAGACTAAGCCAGGATAGACCATCTGCAATGATAACGGATAAACAGACAATGGCTGGCAAAGTTTTGCTCCCAGCTGAGACATATTTCAAAGTCACTGGGAATTAAAAAAAATCAACTGGCAATTTTATATGATATGTTTGCAGATAAAGCATTAACCCAGACCATAAAGAAAGCAATTCTTGGCCATGTAATTAAACTTTCTATAGTTTATATCAATATTGTTTGGCTCCCCTCAGTAGTCCTGTGTCTAAAATGTGTCAGAACCAATCAAAAGATTTCTCAATATATTGTGGTGTATTCTCATGCATGCTGTTTCATTCATGTATCTAATTATCTGTTATTCCAAGTGTGTCAGAAATGTAGGATCACCATATAATTCCTTTCATGTATGTTTTACATTTCTGTTTGACACCCCTGTTTTACTGTTTTGGCAGTAAGCATTTTAATTATTGTGATTACTGGACAATATTCATGAAATAGCTTATGCCACTGAAACTTAAAGAATATGAGAAACAGAAACCACCAGTTAATTATGTAAAAATACATACTTATTTAGTTTTTTTTTTTTTTTTTTAAATATGATTATTATAATAATTAATATGTATGTAGAATAACTGTAATTTATGTACTACTGTATAACAATAATCTTTAAGATAATGTTTACTATCATACATTTAAAAGGTATTTCACAACATGGTAGTCATATTTAATATTCCTTTAAAAATACTTATCTCAATGTAATCTGGCTGCTTAAAGCAACCTGAAACCTAAAATAATTATTTCATGATTCAGATACAGAATACAATGTTAAACAACTTTCTAATTTACTTCTATTATATAATTGGTTTCATTCTATTGGTATTATTTGTTGAAGGAGCAGCAATGCACTACTGGTTTCTAACTGAACATATGGGTGAGCCAATGACAATCGGTATATACAGTATATGCAGCCACCAATCAGCAGACAGAGCCTAGGTTATGTGCTGCTCCTGAGATAAACTGTTCAGCAAAAGGATAAAAAGAGAAGGAAGCAAATTAAAAAATAGAAGTAAATTGGAAAGTTTTTTTTTGGGTTTCATGTCCCTTTAAGTATCTAATGTGAGCTTCTCATATCTGTGCCCTAGGAAACTGCACTTATTTAGGGATGTTTACCATACCACAACATATGCAGGAGACTATTATTTCCATCATTTGCAGAGTAAAATTAAAATAAAAATAACTATAAAAAGAAATGATATATATACACACACACACATACAATCTCTAGTAGAAGGGCACTTCATTTTTATGCCGACGATACCCAAATCTACACCTCTGCACCAGAACTATCTCCTTCCTTGCTAACCCGTGTCACTAACTGTCTCTCTCATATCTCATCTTGGATGTCCTCTCACTACCTCAAGCTAAATCTCTCCAAAACTGAGCTCCTTATTTTCCACCCTTCCAAAATCTCCACCCTCCATGTCTCTATAACTGTTGATAACTCCATCATTACCCCAACCTCACATGCCCAATATCTTGGGGTCACACTTGACTCAGATCTTTCTTTCACTTCTCACATTCAGTCCTTGGCTAAAGCCTGCCTCTTCCACCTTAAAAACATCGCTAAAATTAGACATTTTCTTACACAACACAACACAGGTTTTAATCCACTCTCTCCTCCTTTCCCACCTTGACTACTGCAACTCCATCTACTCTGGTCTCCCTAGCTGCCGTCTAGCTCCTTTACAATCCATAATAATTGCCTCTGCCAAGTTCATATTCCTTACACATTGCTTTTCATCTGCTGCACCTCTCTGTCAATCCTTTCACTGGCTTCCTCTTACCTCCAGGATTAAACACAAAATTATCACTCTGACACATAAAGCCCTCAACTGCATTGCTCCCCCCTACATCTCAGACCTTGTCTCCAGATACTCTTCCTCCTCTCCCCTTTACTCTGCTCATGATCTCCTACTCTCCTCTTCTCTTCCTCACATTCCCTTCTACAAGATTTCTCCAGACTGGCTCCCATCTTATGGAACTCTCTGCCTCGCTCCACAAGACTCTCCCCTAGTTTTAAAAGCTTCAATTGCTCCCTGAAGACTCTACTATTCAGGGACACATACAACCTACACTAACCTTCCTATCTCCACTGCTATCCCCTTAAACCCCATAGCATGTAAGCCTTTGGGTCCAGCTGTTTGTAGTTCACCTTCATAAGAGCTTACAACAGTGCAACTCTCGGCAGGACCCTCTACCCATTTGATTCATTGTTTTTTAAATACCACCAATGTTCATAGCACTGCGAAACCTGTTGGCGCTCTACAAATACCTGATAATAATAATAATGTACCCATGACAAGCTCTATATGCTCTATATTTTTGTGAATGTGTAGTATTAAGGTCTATATGTAAGTCTGATAGGTGTTGTGCTATGATGACTTGTATGGGATTTAATGAATTTGGAATTTTTTGAATATACCTTTAAGAAATTGGAAGCCTTATGAAGCTCAGCCCCTTCCATCTGTGACACCTGTATATCTAGCCTTGCGATGATCTGCCCTGATACATGGGCCGCAAACGCCTGCTGATCGGGAGTGCAGCCTCGGTGCCGCTCCAAGATGTTTTTTACATGCTTCAGGTAGGATTTAGAGATCACCTTAAAAAATACCCCTGAGATTAATCCTATGTAACTCAATGGGGCAGTGCCTAATGCTGAGAATAATAATGGTATATAAATAGAGAAAAGGAAAGAAACATTATATAGCACACTTGCACATAATATAGAAGGTGGTCACAACAAATATTGAAATGGAAGAGGGCGTATATTACAAATGAGACAACTGACTGTTATTTAAGTTACTAATATGTTGCAATGCTTATGTGACTTATATATTGTTCATTGTGGTGGAATTGCATTAAAGGGACACTGTACCCAAAATTTCTCTTTCGTGATTCAGATTGAGCATGAAATTTTAAGCAACTTTCTAATTTACTCCTATTATCAAATTTTCTTCATTCTCTTGGTATCTTTATTTGAATTGCAAGAATGTAAGTTTAGATGCCGGCCCATTTTTGGTGAACAACCTGGGTTGTCCTTGCTGATTGGTGGATAAATTCACCCAGCAATAAAAAAGTGCTGTCCAGAGTACTGAAACCAAAAAAAAGCTTAGATGCCTTCTTTTTCAAATAATGATAGCAAGAGAACGAAGAAAATTGATAATAGGAGTAAATTAGAAAGTTGCATTAAAATTGCATGCTCTTTCTGAATTACAAAAGAAAAAATTTGGGTTCAGTGTCCCTTTAATAGTTTTAAGCATAGTTTTTTTTTTTTTATTGTATCGTAATCTTTTGGAGATTGTTTACTTTTAACACATGATGTGTTCCGTTGTGGTTGCGGATGTGCTGTTTAATTTGGTTTGAATGATATGTATAATTCATGCTATATGCTATAAGGTTAAAACCGTTCTTTTAGGCGATAAGCTAATCCATTTTAATTTTGAATAATAGTGTTGGGACAATTGGGTTACACTCAAATAATGGGATAAAATTGTCTACACGAATATTATGTATCTTTTGTCCATTGGTACTATTGCATGATCTGACCAGACACCATAACAGCATAATTATCTGCTGCACTGTTTTTAACCTATGTATATGTTAATACAGTTCTCTTGTGTGTGGGGATAAGGGCTAACATATTTTATTTTTACCATAATTAAAGAATAAAGGTTTTCTTGTTTTAAACCCTGTGAGTGCCCTTCTACGAGAGATGATGTATATGATGGATCTAAGGAATTCACCCAGGTTATAAGAATACTCTAAAGGATGGAGTGCTTGGCAACATGCTATACTATATATATATATATATATATATATATATATATATATATATATATATATATATATATATATATATATTTTAATTGCACTACAAAACATGTAGTTTACCTGCTAACCTGTAGGGGGTGCTATAAGCAATATACAGGAAAAACTAAACGATCCCTAAAAGACAGGTTTCTAGCCCATGTGAGATCCATTGAGGATCCTGTTTCTGATACTCCCATCGCAAGACATTTTAGGAATAATCATAATTCAAATGTCAATCTATTATCCATTCAAGCAATAGACCATGTCCCAATGTGGAAAAGGGGGGGGGGGGGGGGGGGGGATAGGGAGGAAAAATTAGGTCTAAGATAAGTCTTTTGGATCTTTTACTATGAATACCTCTATGCCCTTTGGCTTAAATTTCAGGAGGGATATTGACCTATGTGTTTAACCCCTAATAGCAGTTATGAGTAGTACTAACTTTAAACTAAATGAATTAAACATTCTAGGAGGGACATTGACCTATGTGTTTAACCCCCAATAGTATCTATGTTTAGCACTAACTTTAAACTAAACTAAATTAATTAATTATTAACATTGTAATTTGAATACAATATAGCAGCATGAGGAAATGTTTATGTATCATATTTGTAACTTAGTGCCCGTATTGAACTGCTTAATATTAAAAGCAATGAGGACATACCATTTTGAGCATGTATGCCTTTAAGAATAGGTCTATTTAAAGACTGAAGGAGTCTGGGTATCCTGAAAGCAGTGAACAAGTGCTGTTTGAGCACAAAACATGTCTGCTGTACAGGATCCATGAACCCCCGTAGGAGGAATCAACGGAGGGGTAGGTGACCCCTATCCAGGCAATGGAGCAGTCTGGATGGGGGTGGAGCTGGGGGGGCTAGTTTATTTAGGGAAGGGGTTGTGGAAGGTGCTCCATCTTGTATCCCTGCAATCGCAAGGTGAAGTTGGAGCTGCGGAGCTTGCGATTGCAGAGATATTGGAAGATGGAGGACCTTGTGTCGGACATGCAGAGTGTTGCAGCGGAGCGGGGCACGGCGTGGCTAAGAGATTACTTAGCCGCCGCCAAGCTTACCAGTGGGAGAGTTGAGGCTGACAGGAGCTGTAGCGGCAGGCCGCAGAGGCAGTCATGGCCACCGGAGCGGTTATCGCCGGATGGAGGCGGCATCGGGAGCAGAGGCAGCAGGCGGTGGGCAAGCACAGCTAGGTGGCTTGTCTGTGCGCCAGAGGGATCCAGGTCCGAGAGGAGCGCTGGTCCGGGAGCAGGTGGTGTCACATGCAGCGGTCCCGGATGTTGTGAGTGGAGCGCCCAGCAGGACCGGAATGGCGGCAGGTAAGAAAGTGGATGGTGGGCCGGGCCTTGATCATCTTGGCGGGAATGACGGCACAGGCCGGGGGAGAGCGGCAAGGAGACTGGAAGGGGGAGCGGCAAGGGTAGGCCCAACCCAGGCCCTGGAGGAGGCTGTGACACGGGACCTGACTGTGGAGAGGAGGGGAGAAAGGGGGATGATAAGGAGAAGTGGTTTGGGGGCCAAGGGGACAGTAGAGGAGTTAAGGGCAAATATGGATGGGCAATTTGAAAAGGGGCTGAGGGAGGGAAGGGGGCAAATAGTTGAAAGGGTTGGCAGGCAAAGGGGAAATAGTAAGGGGAATAGTCAGGACAGGAGCTGTCAGGACAGAGGCTCTGGGACTGTAAAGGCAAGGGGAAAAAATGTTGCTGGAAGAGGGGGGAAGGGGAGAGGAGCAAAGGGAAAGGGAAAAAAGGTAAGCGGCAGGGGTAGGGGTGTAGGTAGGGTATAGGTGTGTTGGGGGAATCTGACATGGCTTGTTTATCTTTTGCAGGAAGGGGGTCTGAGCCAGAAGGGCAAAGGGGTGGTGGGGCAGATATCTCTGCTGAAACAAAGGGGCGCGCCGTGGATGGGGATGAGCTGTGGATCGATTACGCATATAGTGACCTGGATGCAGAGGATCCTGGGGAAGGGACGTCAGCGGGTCCAGCTGTAACACGGCAGGTAGGGGACCTAGCTGCTCTAGAGCACCTGCTTCAGGCATGGGGGGTGGGTCAGGGGGGGAGAGAGGTAGAAGCAGGGCAGGGAGCATAGTGCCAGGAGAAAGGGAGGAGACTGATAGGGTGGGGAGGGGGCAGGATAGTGTTCTCACTGTCTCCTCTTCACAGATACGGCCGCCGGGCAGGGACTCCCAGGTGCGCCACAGTCCTCGGAGGTCGGGAGTCAGACGGCGGCGGGAGCGGTCCCGCTCGCCATGTAGGAGGGAAGGATATCATGCAAGGAGACGATCTCCCACCTGGGGAAGATTGGAGAGGACAGTGGAAAGGGGCAGCAGGAGAAGGAGATCAAGGTCCGGGTCGCCACGGAGGAGCGGACACGGGGAGAGAGAGAGGGAGTCCAGAGGGAGGCCTGTGGTCAGGGCGGTGGAAGCTCCAGTCCCGGAGGTGGGAACAGCAACGGCACCGACGGTAGCAGGTGAGGGCGCTACTAACAATGTGGGAGTGGCTGGGAGTATGCATGGTGTAAATGTGGCTCAGACTTCATTGGTAACTGGATTGAGGGAGTTGCTGGCGAGCTTCGAGAGGCAGACAAGGGGGCCGCAAGGTGAAGTTGCTGCGGCATGGGGTGTGGGGTCGGGGACAGGAGTCCCAATAGCGGGATTGGGACAAGGAGGTGGAGGTCCGGCAGTGGTCCAGGCTAGTGGGACTAGCTCGGCAGGTGCGGTGAAGGTGGCGGAAAGTGCGTTGAGGAGGCCTTGTTTATGCTCGATTGGCCCACTAGGGATCCACTTGATGCAGGAGGTGAAGGAGAAAATATGGAAAAGAGAATTCTTAGAAATATTTTCTTTATTGCCGCTGGAGCAGATCATGGAGATCAAGGAGGATGCGAAGGGCGACAAGGAGAAGAAGGAGGAAGACGAAAGGAAGAAAAGGTACCGGAAGCTTCCAAAGACGTTATCTAACTGGTCAAGGGTGTTTTGTATACTGGCGGCAGTGGTGGGGGAAAAGACACCGGAGCAATGCTCCGCGTTATTCTGTTACTATGATGAAATTGCGGGGGCATATAGGACGTATGGAGGACTCGCGTGGTGGCGGTACGATGAACAGTTTCGACAGAGGATGGCGGTGCATCCCAAGATGCGGTGGGACGACAGGGACATGGGGATCTGGTTGGAGCTGATGACGCCGTTACGAGGTTCCTTTCGTGGTACAGGGGGAATCGGAAGTCAGGCCAGTGGAACAGTCGGAGGGAGTACAAGCGGGGGAGCAGCGTTGGCCATTAGAAAGGGCTTGTGTTTCCAATACAATGAAGGGCAGTGTAAGTTCGATAGTGGCTGCAAGTACAAGCATGCGTGTTCAGGATGCGAAGGCAGTCATCCATGGACCAGATGTTTCAAAAAAGGTATTGGAGCCGGAAAAGGGGGGGAGACTACTCCTAAGAGCCAAGACTCCGGTGAAGGTAAGAAGGATGGTGCCTTGGTTAGAGCAGTTCGCTAGGGTCAGGGGTAAGGCCGGGGATGCAGAATTGCTCCTTACGGGGTTTAGTTCGGGTTTCCGGAATCCGTTTGTGGATGGGGGGGAAACAACGGTCGGGGATAATTTGAGGTCTGCCAAGGAGTTTCCAGAGGTGGTGCAGGGGAAGCTGGACAAAGAAGTTGCGCTGGGGAGGATGGCGGGCTCGTTTGGGAGCCCGCCCATGGGGAACTTGAGGGTGTCACCATTGGGGGTGGTGCCTAAAAAAGTGGCGGGCCAGTTCCGCATGATACACCACCTGTCATACCCTAAGGGCTCTTCGGTGAATGATGGAATTGACCCGAAAGTGGCAGCCGTACGGTATGCCTCATTTGATAGGGCAGTGGATTTGGTGAGAGAAGCAGGAGAGGGGGCGTTGTTGGGTAAAGTGGATGTGGAGGCTGCCTTTCGGCTGTTGCCGATTCACCCGGTGTGTCATCATTTGTTGGGGTGTTTTTTCAGGGGAGCCTTTTATGTGGACCTGTGCCTGCCAATGGGGTGTTCCATCTCATGCGCATATTTTGAAAAGTTTAGCACCTTTGTGGAGTGGGTGGTGCGGCGAGTTTCGGGCTTGTCATCTGTGGTTCATTATTTGGACGACTTTCTTTTTGTGGGAAAGGTGGATAATGGGCATTGTCAGCTGCTGATGGATTGTTTCTTCAAGGTGGCAGGGGACTTTGGGATCCCGGTGGCTCATGAAAAAACGGAAGGCCCCAAAACATCTTTGAGTTTTTTGGGAATTGAGATTGATTCTGTGGCTATGGAGTGCCGTTTACCTCAGGATAAGTTGGTGAATCTCAGGGGTGCCATTTCAAGGGCGATGGGGAAGCGGAAGCTTCAGCTGAAGGGAGTTGCAATCATTGGTGGGTAAGCTAAATTTTGCTTGCCGGATTATACCAGCAGGGAGAGTTTTCTGCAGAAGGCTGTCACTGGTGACAGCGGGAGTGACGGAGCCGAGGCAATTGATTAAGGTGGGAACGGAGTTGCAGGAGGATTTGCAAGTGTGGTTAACCTTTTTGGATAACTTTAATGGGAAGGCTTTGGTGCAGGAAGAGGCGGTGTCGAACAGGGATCTGCATTTGTTTACGGACGCGTCGGGGGCAATCGGGTTTGGAGCATACTTTAAAGGGCGGTGGTGTGTAGGGGAGTGGCCGCCTAGATGGAGGGAGATGAGGCTGACTAGGAATTTGGTGTTTTTGGAGCTTATCCCCATTTTGGTGGCAGTGAGAGTATGGCCAGAGACCTTGAAGGATAGGAGAGTTGTTTTCCACACGGATAACATGGGTGTGGTGTTCGCAATTAATAGGCTGTCATCAAGTTCATTGCCAGTGGTCCGGTTGTTAAGGCTGTTTGTATTGGAGTGCATGCGGCTGAATGTGTATTTTTGTTCTGTTCATGTGCCAGGTTGTACAAATGTAATTGCTGATGCTCTTTCTCGATTCCAGTGGGATCGTTTTCGGTCGGAGGCACCGGAGGCAGAGGAGGAAGGGGTCAGCTGCCCGGCGGATCTGTTGGAGGTGAAATTCTGGGATTGATGGAGGTGGCAAGGGGAGCCTTAGCTCGAGGTACGTGGGAGGCATATGTGAGGGTTTGGAGGCAGTGGCTGCAAGTATTGAAGAGTAAGAAGGTAGTTAATTCGGAGCAAGGGTGGTTCAGAGGTTTGTTGGAATGGATTGATGTGTGGAGACATGAGGGCCTGTCGAGATCAATGGTTAAGAAGAGGATAGCGGCGTTGGGTTTTCTGTTTAAACTAATGGATTGGGAGGATTTAACAAAGAGGTTTGTGGTGAAGTTAGCAGTGAGAGGGATCTGTAGGGGAGGGGCAGGCAGGGATAAGCGGAGTGCAGTGGTCTTTGCGATGTTGGAGAGGTTGATAGGTGTTCTGGGGGACGTGTGTTCATCCGAATTTGAGATGAGGTTGTTCCAGGCAGTTTTTGCGTTGGCCTTTTTTGGGGCTTTTCGTGTGTCAGAGTTGGTAGGGGCCAATAGATGGGATAGGGGAGGCCTGCAGGACTGCAATATTTTGTTGGAAGATGAGACCTTATGGGTGTGGTTGAGGCGATCAAAAATGGATCAGGAAGGAGTGGGTAGATGGGTGAAGTTGGGTAAAACGGGAAGGGCTTGCTGCCCAGTACGGTTGATGGCAAGGTTTATGGAAAAGAGACCGGCTGGTTTTCTTCCGCTGTTTGTGCATGGTGATGGGGCTGTGTTATCCCGCTTTCCGTTTTTGGCAGTGATGCGGAAAGGACTGAAGAAGTTGGGTTATTCGGCAGGGGAGTTTGGAACGCATTCTTTCCGTATTGGGGCTGCCATGGAGGCCGCCAGCTTGGGGCTTGGTGAGAATGTTATAAAGAGAATTGGTGGTTGGAAGTCTGGATGTTTTCGGTTGTATGTGAGGCCTGATTTGAAGAGTTAGTTTGTTTTTTATTTTGCAGGTCCGGTCATTTGTTGGATTGTGGGGCATTCTTACATTTACTGGGCTCGCAAGACGGTGGCTGTGAAGGACCTGGGGGTGCAGTTGAATTTTTCAGAGGAGACAGTGAGGTTGAGATGGTTCGGGGTTAGGGGGTTGAAGTGGGACCAGCTGCTTAGAAAAGTGATAGACTATGCCAGGTTGTTTTGTCCTCCAGATATTTTGTTGATACATGCGGGAGGCAACGATCTAGGTTATCAGTCCCAGAAGGATTTGGTGGACCATATCAAAAGGGATTTGGGTAGGTTGAAATTGTTGTTCCCGGATATTATGCTGATTTGGTCAGATATTGAGCCTCGCTCAGTATGGAGGGCAGCGTGGGATCATAGGAAGCTGGAGGTCTCTAGGAAGAAAATTAATAGAACCATTAGTAGTTTTGTTAGCAAGCTGGGTGGATTCTGTATCCGCCACGTAGAGTTTGAAGGTGAGACAGGGCGTTGTTTTTTCTTGAAGGACGGAGTTCATTTGAACGAGGTTAGGCTCCACCTCTTCAACTTTAACCTTAGAGAAGGGGTGTTTCAGGCCTTGGCCCGTGTGGGGTGTGCTCGTCGGTGACGAGCTGTGGCGGGGGTGCTTGTTGTGGAATGGAAAATTAAGTAAAGTGGTACCTCCCTAAAGAGGCAGGAGAGTTGTGTGGGGGAATGTACCTGGCGGTAAGCCGGTGGAAGCTACATCTCTGGGGCAAGCACCTTAGGTTACTTTGTTTGTTATTAAAGTTTTAAGTTATTGAATTCTATTGAATTTAAATGTTAAATGATTAATATTTTAATAAATGCGGGCTACGGCCTTTACACCCATTCTTGTAGTTTGTGTTTTATTGTAATGCGGAATGTATGCCGTATGGGGTCAATGAACCCCCGTAGGAGGAATCAACGGAGGGGTAGGTGACCCCTATCCAGGCAATGGAGCAGTCTGGATGGGGGTGGAGCTGGGGGGGCTAGTTTATTTAGGGAAGGGGTTGTGGAAGGTGCTCCATCTTGTATCCCTGCAATCGCAAGGTGAAGTTGGAGCTGCGGAGCTTGCGATTGCAGAGATATTGGAAGATGGAGGACCTTGTGTTGGACATGCTCCCTCCCTCCCTTCCTCCCTGTGGATTGTGGTCTAAAAGGTATGGCGGGGGTGCTTGTTGTGGAATGGAAAATGAAGTAAAGTGGTACCTCCCTAAAGAGGCGGGAGAGTTGTGTGGGGGAATGTACCTGGTGGTAAGCCGGTGGAAGGTACATCTCTGGGGGCAAGCACCTTATGTTACACCCATTCTTGTAGTTTGTGTTTTATTGTAATGCGGAATGTATGCCGTATGGGGTCACAGCAGTCCTCATTCACTGTGTAGTAGCTGTGTCAGCGTGTGAATTTCAAAGCACGAACATTCACTTTGCCTGGTTTAAAATTTTTGTATGAATAAACTTCAGCGTTTTATCCTAAGAAGTGCCCGAGTATTCTGTGTTCATTACCTCTATTTTGGCACTGTAGACGAGCGGTGCTCTCTGGTGAGCATTTCCTGGTTTGAATGTATGACGTCAGCCCCTGATACTCCAGTGTGCCGTGGATGTGTGCAGGGTAAGGCAGAGCGCGACGCTGCAATCATTGTTGTGTATATATATATATATACTGTACATATATATATATATATATATATATATATATATATATATATAAAGCAGAAAGGAAAACTACTGCCAGACAACGAAAGTGCTGTAAATCAGGTATAAATTTATTCAACCACAGTCAAGGGGTCATTACAGACTGGAACACCTGACATGTTTCGCTCATGATTTTAGGAGGTATAACATGTCATGTTTTGTATCAAAATAATCCTCATGGTGTCATGAGGGGATTGCTTATATGGGTATATGGACTGGGTATACATAACTAAAATTTGCAAGTTATTAAATGACTTCAGTCAAGGCTACAGGGTTTTTATGGCCTGTAGTAAAAGAGGGTTGGCTTTTTTCCTTGCCCACTCTGGAAGGGGTCTGGTCAGAAACTTGAGCTCAGGAAAAATGTATTTAACTGTAATTTCAACAAAATTATTTTATCTAGAGCAGCATGTCTGATCATTTCCTTGGAACAGGGGCTATTCTTCTGTTAACGATATAGGTTCTGTTATATTTCTTGATTTTATAATACTTCTTTATTAAGTTTTGCCTTTGTCTAATATTTGAGCAACGTTACTGAAGGAACTGTTAATAGTAATACTGTGTTTTAGATGGATTTTTGCCAAATTCTGTTTTGGGATTTTTAGTATGTTAGTATGGATTTTTCCTTAGGATGTCCAATATAATAATATTAAGGTGGTGGCAGCAGAGAAAGCTTAGTGTGGGTGAAATTAAAGGGGAGTTTTGGGCATTTTTTCTAGGTCTAGTAAAGACTAGCTAGTGTTTGTTAACCCCTGCACCCATTGAATTACGTCCCAAACTTGCCTAGAGTGTCTAGACTGTGACAAGGGTCTGTTAACCCTTTTCTGTGCCAAGCTAGTGACTGTGGCAGGCTTTGTTTACCCTGTACATTACAATATATATACAGTATCTCACAAAAGTGAGTACACCCCTCACATTTTTGTAAATATTTTATTATATATTTTTATGTGACAACACTGAAGAAATGACACTTTGCTACAATGTAAAGTAGTGAGTGTACAGCCTGTATAACAGTGTAAATTTGCTGTCCTCTCAAAATAACCCAATTAGCCATTTCCCTCCCCCGGTGTCATGTGACTCGTTAGTGTTACAAGGTCTCAGGTGTAAATGGGGAGCAGGTATGTTAAATTTGGTGTTATCGCTCTCATACTCTCTCATACTGGTCACTTGAAGTTCAACATGGCACTTCATGGCAAAGAACTCTCTGAGGATCTGAAAAAAAGAATTGTTGCTCTATACATAAAGATGGCCTAGGCTATAAGAAGATTGCCAAGACCCTGAAACTGAGCTGCAGAACAGTGTGCAAGACCATACAGTAGTTTCACAAAACAGGTTTCACTCAGAACAGGCCTCGCCATGGTCGACCAAAGAAGTTGAGTGCACGTGCTCAGCGTCATATCCAGAGGTTGTCTTTGGGAAATAGACGTATGAGTGCTGCCAGAATTGCTGCAGAGGTTAAAGGGATGGGGGTCAGCCTGACAGTGCTCAGACCGTACGCCGCACACTGCATCAAATTAGTCTGCATGGCTGTCATCCCAGAAGGAAGCCTCTTCTAAAGATGATGCACAAGAAAGCCTGTAAACAGTTTGCTGAAGACAAGCAGACTAAGGACATGTATAACTGGAACCATGTCCTGTGGTCCGATGAGACCAAGATAAACTTATTTGGTTCAGATGGTATCAAGCGTGTGTGGCAGCAACCAGGTGAGGAGTACAAAGAAAAGTATGTCTTGCCTACAGTCAAGCATGGTGGTGGTAGTGTTATGGTCTGGGCCTGCATGAGTGCTGCCGGCACTGGGGAGCTACAGTTCATTGAGGGAACCATGAATGCCAACATGTACTGTGACATACTGAAGCAGGGCATGATCCCCTCCCTTCGGAGACTGGGTCGCAGGGCAGTTTTCCAACATGATAATGACCCCAAACACACCTCCAAGAGGACCACTGTCTTTTTAAAGAAGCTGAGGGTAAAGGTGTTGGACTGGCCAAGCATGTCTCCAGACCTAAACCCTATTAAGCATCTGTAAGGCATCCTCAAATGGAAGGTGAGGGAGCACAAGGTCTCTAATATCCACCAGCTCTGTGATGCCGTCATGGAGAAGTGGAAGAGGACTCCAGTGACAACCTGTGAAGCTCTGGTGAAAACCCTCCAAGAGGGTTAAGACAGTGCTGGAAAATAATGGTGGCCACACAAAATATTGACACTTTGGGCCCAATTTGGACATTTCCACTTAGGGGTGTACTCACTTTTTTTGCCAACGGTTTAGACATTAATGGCTGTGTGTTGAGTTATTTTGCGGCTACAGCAAATTTACACTGTTATACAGGCTGTACACTCACTACTTAACACTGAAGGAATGACACTTTGCTACAATGTAGTCACATGAAAAGATATAAAAAAATATTTACAAAAATGTAAGGGGTGTACTTACTTTTGAGAGATACTCCATTGAAAAAGGCTCAGATGTGAGCCGAAACGTCTGGATTTGGCTTTTTGCTTATACATTAAAAGCTTATTGTATACAAATCCCTGTTTGATGTGCCTGCTTTGGTGTGTGCCGTTTCTAGAAGCGTTTGTGTATATACTGTATATATATATATATATATATATATATATATATATATATATATATATTGTAGAGATTTGCACTCACACCCCAAAAGACATCTGCCAGGGTGTCAGGAAAGAAGTAGATCCAATCCAAATATGACAGAATTCGCACTCATTGGACTTATAATACAAAAATAATTTATTAAAGTGACGTTTCAGAACTCTGTAGCCCCTTCATCAGATGGTCTGATGAAGGGGCTAAAGAGCTCAAAAACATCACTTTAATAAGTTATTTTTGTATTGTAAGACCAGGGAGTGCAGATTTTGTCATATTTGGATTTTATATTTATATGTGTGTATATGCCTTTGATTAAGTAACCAACAGAGTGACATAACAATAGTGTTACATGGTCTCTGAAGTGTTTTTATTTAAATCATAGACTGGTTTTACATTTATTTCCTTAGAATAAATCATTTAAAAAATAAGTTTCAGTGCTACCATTTAGGAGCAATTCCCAGATTAGAGGGATAGTCCTGGAGAGGATTATATGCTAGTAAAGTTTTCTCTAACACCTAATCATGACAGCGTCTTGGACGTGTTTGTCTGTTTTCTCTACCATACAGCTGACTATGGAATAAGGAAATCCATTACACCAAACTCCAAGCTGACTAAACCTTGTTGAACAGTGCCCTTTAATAGCTCATATGGGTGAGGTAAAAACACATGGGTGGCTATTTGTCTTTTTTATATACTTCCTTTTAAGTGGAAATTACTATACTACATTGTGCTCCCTGGTTCTGTGCGCTCCTCCACTCTCTTTTGTTCCAGATTATCATGTTGGGTCTCCTCTTCTGGTTAGACCCCCTTTTTGAAGGAGCTGCAAGACACTATCAGGCCCATTTATCAAAGGGCTTGCGGACCTGATCCGACACTGCGGATCAGGTCCGCAAGACCTCGCTAAATGCGGAGAGCAATAAGCTCTCCGCATTTAACATTCGGCCGCCAGCAGGAAGCTGTCAATCAACCCGATCGTATTCGATCGGGTTGATGTCCGGCGATTCCTGTCCGCCTGTTCAGAGCAGGCGGACAGGGTTATGGAGCAGCGGTCTTTAGACCGCTGCTTCATAACTTGTGTTTCTGGCGAGTCTGAAGACTCGCCAGAAACACGGCCCTTCAAGCTCCGTACGGAGCTTGATAAATGGGCCTGTTTGAATTGCACTTGTGGGCCTCTCACAGTGAGCACTTGTACCTTAGAGCTAAGTTCAATCTTACCCTTCTTTATATAATATATATATATATATATATATATATATATATATGGACAGAAAGATGGCTGTAGGAATGGCGCTAGAAAGACACCCTATAAATATATTTTAGAGAGATTGGAGTGGTAAATTTGCTGCCTATGAATATCTACCCAAAGAGAAACTGTGCCCCCAGGAACAGTTGACTTGGTAGGAAAAATATGTATTAAAGAGAGGGAAAATTGGGGAAAAAAGGGAAATTCAGGAAGGCGCAACACTCTGGAGAAAGAATCCAAGATAGGGAGTATTTGGGTCAGTGTGTTTAGGATGACCTATTACTCAAGTGATATGTACATAATATAATGTTTACTAGGAGTAATTTGGATAGGTTGTTTGTTGATTAATAAATGTCTAAAAGTTCTGTTGGATGGTATGTGACCAATTAAGTACATACAGACCTGTAGCGGAAAAATACACAAACACCTAAAAATGCCTAAAATATTCAAAAGTTAGCAGAAAATAAATAAATAAATAAAATTACCTACAATTGATATTGTAAATTATAATAACTGAAGTTTAGAATGAATTATGGGCCCCCTCTGCGTCTGAGAGCAGCCGGGAGACCTGACAGGAGAGAGAGGAGCGATACATTGCACTCTCAGCTTGTGACAGTGGAGAGGTTAATCCTATCCCCGAGAGAACGCTCCCCTTTGCTATCGGTTTGACAATATATTGATCTCCCAGGCAGAGGAAGATAGCGGACAGCAGTAAAAGCAAGCTGCCATTCTCCCGGCTATGAATGCTCCATAGTACTGAAAAGAAACGTCACAGCACCAGTGTTTGATATATTTAACTGAATACTATTCGGGAGAGAGTATTAAAGAGATCTTTGGATCGAAAAAGGACACCGCTCCACTTTACCACAGACACCAAGAGGAAGAACTACTTATACACTACGCGGCACTTACCTCATGAGATTGAGGTAACGGAGTGTAAGTATACTCCCAACGGGTACGTTGTGGAACGTGGATTCATTGATATATCCTGTTTAACCATTTTGGATTTTTTGCATTCATCTACAGTTATAGAAGTTCATTTGCCTTATTGGATTATAACTCTGAACTTTTACAGGACTTTTTTTGTTTAAACACAGTCTGACAGTTAATACTACGTTTTTATATTATTATTATTACCATCATAATTCATTCTAAACTTCAGTTATTATAATTTACAATATCAATTGTAGGTAATTTTATTTATTTATTTATTTTCTGCTAACTTTTGAATATTTTAGGCATTTTTAGGTGTTTGTGTATTTTTCCGCTACAGGTCTGTATGTACTTAATTGGTCACATACCATCCAACAGAACTTTTAGACATTTATTAATCAACAAACAACCTATCCAAATTACTCCTAGTAAACATTATATTATGTACATATCACTTGAGTAATAGGTCATCCTAAACACACTGACCCAAATACTCCCTATCTTGGATTCTTTCTCCAGAGTGTTGCGCCTTCCTGAATTTCCCTTTTTTCCCCAATTTTCCCTCTCTTTAATACATATATATATATGTGTATATATGTGTGTGTGTGTATGTATATATATATATATATATATATATATATATATGTGTGTGTGTGTGTGTATATATATATATGTGTGTGTGTGTGTGTGTGTGTATATATACAGGGAGTGCAGAATTATTAG